>NC_062279.1:150431952-150740952 GCF_902655055.1 Lutra lutra | reverse complement strand
TGGTGTTTTCTGGAACCTACGTGTCATATAATTTTGCAACATTTGAATGCTGAAACACCTAGGAAATTCCTGCTGTCTCCTATTAAACCAGGAGAGATTTGCAAAGAGGTAAAATGATGTAACTCTTAATTATTTTTTTGTCTTGAAAGACGTAGTTATTTTTCATACAAAATGTGATTTAGTTCAACATGCAATGCATTTTATTGTCATTTTTAATGAATTAATAAATGCATGTTTATTATGCATATTAGTACACAGTGCATGTTTTTAATTCTCAGTTTTAATTTTTAATATGGCATCAGTTACTATAAAAAATGGAAACAAAAGCTCTTAAGAGTCCTCAATACTTTTTAAGGGTATAAAATGGCCCTGAAATCTTAATCTTTGAGAACTACAGCTCTTAGCTAGAAATGGTGTCTCTCTTAATCCCCCACGAAAGCTGTATTGTTCTTTCTTGCTTTTGGTGAAAAAAAAATTGAAGTTTGGAGAGGTTAGGTAAGCTGTTCAAGGTCACATAACTCACAATAAAAATTTTCAAGAAACAAGAGTTCAACAGCTTTACAGTGACTCAAATTCTTATCTTTTCAAATTTACTGTGACTATCCCTTCCTTATATGTTACTAGACACTCCAGCTGGTATAAAACTCAGCAGCCCAACAGCCTCTATGTGCATAAAAGACCACAAAACCTAAACAGTTCAAAAAAGTCTTGTAATTGTCTTCCAAATCTCTACTTGTTTCAGATTCAGATAACATTAGAGATTGCACACATTGCTCTTGATTTTCCCAACTCCCTCCCACCAAGTTTCCTATAACACGAAGATCACATTCCATTCTGATCATGAACCTGACATTTTGCCACTACAGAGTATGGACACACTATTTGTCTCTTCCTTTACTTTCATCTCCCTGCTATCAGAGCCCCAAATAGTTAGGAGCCCAAAAAGATTTCTCATTGGTTTAAACCAAGCATGGTAATTCTGTTCAGCTTGATAAGTGGTTAGTATAAAGAGGTTATGTGATTCCACGCTGGCCAATAACATGGAAAACCACTGGGTTGAATTTCTAGGAAACCACTGCTTTCAGGGAAAAAATCGATTTGAGGCATGGTGCTTTACTGCTTAGAATATCAACTGTGATTTCTGGAGTTTTTCAGCTTTCTTGAAAAAAATGAGGCTACCAACTATGAGAAAAACATCTAAAAGTATCACAATGATCTTTACATTATTGAGCTGTTGAATTAGAACCAGAAAATGTTTACCTTCAGATATTTTATGAGATAAATAAGCCTTTATTTAGCTAACTTACTCTTAGTTCATTATTCTGTTATTGAAGCCAAACATACTACCAATTGAAAAGTACAGAGAGGTTTTCCTTAAATTTCAGAAATATTTCCCTATATAAAAATCTCTTTGCCAATAAAAGTAGATCCATTAATGAAATAGAAAATAGGACTTGCAGACAAGTATGTTAAAATAGTACATACATAAGTATATTTTTTGAGAGTTTAAAAGAAAATATGAATAAGATAAAGAGAGAAATTGGAGAAATAAGAAAAAACCAAAAGGATTTCTAGACCTGAAAAATACAGTATCTGAAATGAAAACTTCACTGCATGAGATTAATGGTAGATTAGATAGCAACAGTTAAAAAAAAAAAAGTATGATCTGAAAACAGCAATAAAAACTACCCAAACTTAAGCTCAAAGAGAAAAAAGACAGTAAATAACTAACAGAGCCATAGTAAATGAGGGAAAATATTAAGTAGTCTAATATAAATGCAGCTAAAGACTGAGAGAAGGAGGGAAGTAGAAAAGAAAGTTTACAGAGATAATGGCTAAAATTTTATTCAAATATAATAAAAACTATAAACACACAGCCAAAAAGTTCAACAGGCATCAAAAAAAAAAAATAAAAACAAAGAAATCTGTACTGAAACCTATCACAATCAAATTGCTACAGCCCACTGATAAAGAGAAAAATCTTAAAAGAAACCATAAGTTAAAATGACACATTATATTCAGAGAAACAAAGATAAGAGTGACAGCAGATTTCATATCACAAACAATGCAAGACAGAGGACAATAAAACATCTTTAAGTGCTGAAAGGGGGGAAATGTCATTCTATATCCAGTGAAAATATCTTTCAAAAGTGAAGAGTAATTTAAAATGTTTTCAGATAAGCAAAAACTAAAAGAATTTATTGTGAAGATATCTCAGCTACAAGAAATGTTAAAGGAAGTTCTTTAGACAAAAAGAAAATGATACCATATGGAAACTTGGATCTACTCAAAATAATTCAGAACAGTTTAACTGATAACTATCTGTGTAAAGGAAGAAAGTGTTTCTTCATGTTTTAACTATTTAAAAGTGAATTGCTTAAAGAAAAAGTAAGCACAATGCATTATAGAGGTGATAACATGTAGAAATAAATTCTGTTACAACCAAAATATAAGGCATGAGGGAGAACAGAAGTACACTGTTTTTAAGAGTAATATGTCGTAGAAGTAAATGGATACAAAATGATATACAATGCAAACATTAATAAGAAAACTGAATAACTCAGGATGCCTAGCTGGCTCAGTTGGTAAAGCATATGACTATTGATCTTGGGGTTTTGAGTTCAAGCCCCAGGCTGGATGTGGAGCCTACTTTAAAAAAATAAATAAAATATTTTAAAAAGAAGAAAAAAAGAGAACTTTGTGATTCTACCCACAGATAAAACAGACTTTAAGTTGAGGAATATTGCTAGTGAGTGATAAAGAAGAACTTCTCATGATAAAGGTTTAATATGTCAAGAGACCTAAAAATCATAAATGTGTAGATACACAGAAGTAAAAGAGAAATGGACAGATTCATTGTTTCTTTGGGTTTTTTTTAAGTTTTTTGTTGTTGTTGTTGTTGTTTTTCAGCATAACAGTATTCCTTGTTTTTGCACCACACCCAGTGCTCCATGCAATCCGCGCCCTCTCTAATACCCACCATCTGGTTCCCCCAACCTCCCACCCCCCGCCACTTCAAACCCCTCAGATTGTTTTTCAGACTCCATAGTTTCTCATGGTTCACCTCCCCTTCCAATTTCCCTCAACTCCCTTCTCTCTAACTCCCCTTGTCCTCCATGCTATTTGTTATGCTCCACAAATAAGTGAAACCATATGATAATTGACTCTCTCTGCTTGACTTATTTCACTCAGCATAATCTCTTCCAGTCCCATCCATGTTGCTACAAAAGTTGGGTATTCATCCTTTCTGATGGAGGCATTATACTCCATAGTGTATATAGACCACATCTTCCCTATCCATTCGTCCGTCGAAGGGCATCTTGGTTCTTTCCACAGTTTGGTGACCATGACCAGAAGAGACCCTGAATCACTAAGGAAATGTTGAAAAACAAAAATAAAACTGGGGGCATCACGTTACCTGATTTCAAGCTTTACTACAAAGCTGTGATCACCAAGACAGCATGGTACTGGCATAAAAACAGACACATAGACCAGTGGAACAGATTAGAGAGCCCAGATATGGACTCTCAACTCTATGGTCAAATAATCTTTGACAAAACAGGAAAAAATATACAATGGAAAAAAGACAGTCTCTTCAATAAATGGTGCTGGGAAAACTGGACAGCTATATGTAGAAGAATGAAACTCGACCATTCTCTTACACCGTACACAAAGATAAACTCAAAATGGGTAAAAGACCTCAACATGAGACAGGAATCCATCAGAATCCTAGAGGAGAACATAGGCAGTAACCTCTTTGATATTAGCCACAGTAACTTCTTCCAAGATATGTCTCCAAAGGCAAAGGAAACAAAAGCGAAAATGAACATTTGGGACTTCATCAAAATCAAAAGCTTCTGCACAGCAAAGGAAACAGTCAAGAAAACAAAGAGGCAACCCACGGAATGGGAAAAGATATTTGCAAATGACAGTACAGACAAAAAGTTGATATCCAGGATCTATAAAGAACTCCTCAAACTCAACACACACACAAAACAGATAATCATATCAAAAAATGGACAGAAGATATGAACAGACACTTCTCTGATGAAGACATACAAATGGCTATGAGACACATGAAAAAATGTTCATCATCACTAGCTATCAGGAGGATTCAAATTAAAACCACCTTGAGATACCACCTTACACCAGTTAGAATGGCCAAAATTAGCAAGACAGGAAACAACATGTGTTGGAGGAGATGTGGAGAAAGAGGAACCCTCTTACGCTGTTGGTGGGAATGCAAGTTGGTGCAGCCACTTTGGAGAACAGTGTGGAGATTCCTCAAGAAATTAAAAATAAAGCTTCCCTATGACCCTGCCATTGCACTACTGGGTATTTACCCCAAAGATACAGATGTAGTGAAAAGAAGGGCCATCTGTACCCCAATGTTTATAGCAGATTCATTGTTATAGTGGAGATTTCAACACTCTTCTAGTAGTTGATAGATAAATTAGAATAGGGTGACTAGAAGATGTAAACAACATTTACCTCCAACTAAATCCATAGTTGTAGAAAAAAACTGATAAAATTAAAGGGAGAAATAGACTATTCAATAATACCCCATTTTCAATAGCAGATACTGCAAATATGCAGATCAACAAGGAAATAGAAAAGATGAATAACTCTAACCATATCTAACAGACATTTATAGAATATTCCACCCAAGGGCACATGGGTGGTTCATTTGGTTAAGCATCTGCCTTCAGCTCAGGTCATGATCCCAGGGTCCTCGGATAGAGCCTTGTGTTGGGCTCTTTGCTCAAGGGGGAGCCTGCTTCTCCCTCTCCATCTGTCTGCTGCTCCTCTTCCTTGTGCTCTCTCTCTATCAAATAAATAGATAAAACATTTTTTTAATTTTTATTTATTTTTTTAATTTCTTTTCTTTTTTTGATAGAGAATGTTTTTTAAAATTTTTATTTTTTTAATTACTCTTCAGTGTACTAGAATTTATTGTTTATGCACCACACCCAGTGCTCCATGCAATACGTGCCCTCCCCAATTCCCACGACCAAGCTGGCTCAACTTCCCACTGCCCACCCCTTCAAAACCGTCAGATTGTTTTTCAGAGTCCATAGTCTTTCATGGTTCACCTTCCCCTCCAATTTCCCCCAACTCCCTTCTCCTCTTCATCTCCCCATGTCCTCCATGCTATTTGTTATGCTCCACAAATAAGTGAAACCATATGATAATTGACTCTCTCTGCTTGACTTATTTCACTCAGCATAATCTCTTCCAGTCCCATCCATGTTGCTACAAAACTTGGGGATTCATCTTTTCTTTCTTTTTTTTTTTTTTTTTTACAGCTTGGTATTCATCCTTTCTGATGGAGGCATAACACTCCATTGTGTATATGGACCGCATCTTCCTTATCCATCTTGGTTCTTTCAACAGTTTGGTGACCGTGGCCATTGCTGCTATGAACACTGGGGTACAGATGGCCCTTCTTTTCACTACATCTGTATCTTTGGGGTAAATACCCAGTAGTGCAATTGCAGGGTCATAGGGAAGCTCTATTTTTAATTTCTTAAGGAATCTCCACACTGTTCTCCAAAGTGGCTGCACCAACTTGCATTCCCACCAACAGTGTAAGAGGGTTCCCCTTTCTCCACATCCTCTCCAACACATGTTGTTTCCTGTCTTGTTAATTTTGGCCATTCAAACCGCTGTAAGGTGGTGACTCAGTGTGGTTTGGATTTGAATCTCCCTGATGAGATTGATGATGAACATTTTTTCATGTGTCTGATAGCCATTTGTATGTCTTCATTGGAGAAGTGTCTGTTCATATCTTCTGCCCATTTTTTTACATGATTATCTGTTTTGTGTGTGTTGAGTTTGAGGAGTTCTTTACAGATCTTGGATATCAGCCCTTTGCCTGTAGTGTCATTTGTAAATATCTTCTCCCATTCAGTGGGTTGCCTCTTTGTTTTGTTGACTATTTCCTTTTCTGTGCAGAAGCTTTTGATCTTGATGAAGTCCCAAAAGTTCATTTTCACTTTTGTTTCCTTTTGCCTTTGGAGACATCTTGAAAGAAGTTGCTGTGTCCAATGTCAAAGAGATTACTGCCTATGTTCTCCTCAGGATTCTGATGGATTCCTGTCTCACGTTGAGGTCTTTTATCCATTTTGAGTCTATGTTTGTGTATGGTGTAAGAGAATGGTCAAGTTTCATTCTTCTACACATTGCTGTCCAATTTTCCCAGCACAATTTATTGAAGAAACTGATACAAAGTCAATGTACAGAAATCAGTTTCTTTCTTATACACTAACAATGAAAATACAGAAAGGGAAATTAGAGAATCAATTCTGTTTACTATAGCATCAAGAACCATAAGATACCTGGGAATAAACCTAACCAAAGAGGTAAAGGATCTGTACTCAAGGAATACAGAACACTCATGAAAGAAATTGAAGAAGACACAAAAAGATGGAAGACAATTCCGTGCTCATGGATTGGAAGAGTAAACATTGTTGAAAAGTCTATACTGCCTAGAGCAATCTATACTCTCAATGTCATTCTGATCAAAATTCCACCGGCATTTTTCAGAGCTGGAGCAAACAATCCTAAATTTGTATAGAATCAGAAGAGACCCCAAATTGCTAAGGAAATGTTGAAAAAGAAAAACAAAACTGGGGGCATCAGGTTGCCTGATTTCAAGCTTTACTACAAAGCTGCAATCACCAAAGCTGCAATCACCAAGACAGCATGGTATTGGCACAAAAACAGACACGTAGGGGCACCTGGGTGGCTCAGTGGGTTAAAGCCTCTGCCTTCAGCTCAGGTCATGATCTCAGGGTCCTGGGATCGAGCCCCACGTTGGGCTCTCTGCTCAGCAGGGAGCCTGCTTCCCTTCCCCTCTCTCTCTGTCTGCCTCTCTGCCTACTTGTGATCTCTGTCTGTCAAATAAATAAATAAAAATCTTAAAAAAAAAAAAAAACAGACACGTAGACCAGTGGAACAGAGTAGAGAGCCCAGATATGGACCCTCAACTTTATGGTCAACTAATCTTTGACAAAGCAGGAAAAAATATACAGTGGAAAAAACTAGCAAACTGAATCCAGCAACATGTAAGGAGAATTATACATCATGACTTATCCCAGAAATACAAAGTTGGTTCAATATATGAAAATTAGTCCATGTAATACACTATGTTAATAAAATAAGAATAACATCCACATGACCATCTCAATAGAGAAAAAATACATTTGACAAAATCCAAAATTCTTTCATGATTTAAAAATAAACAAATAAATACCTCAACAAACTAGAAGTAGAAGGAAATGTCCTCAAACTGATAAGGTTTTATACAAAAATCCCACAACTAACATGACACTTAGTAATGAGAAACAAAGATTTTTCCCTAAGAGTAGAACACAAAGATTTCCACTTCTGCCACTTTCATTTTAATATTGTACTGGAGGTTGTAGGCAGAGAAATTAAACACAGTAAAAAACAAAGGCAAATAGATTGGGGGAAAAAAGTAAAATTGTATTTATTTGCAGATGATTTGATTGTACATACAGAAAATCCCAAGGAATCCCCTAAAAATTGAACAAGTAGGTTCAGCAAGTTTGCTTGACATAAAGGCATTTATTAACAAAGCCTATGAGACATAGAAATAGTGTCTAATTTTACCTAATTCCATCGTGCCTTTTCACCTTCATCAGTAAAATGGAAATAATCTTACCTGCTTCCCTGGCTTAGATGGATTCAACAAGACAATATATGGGAAAGTCTAATTCAGTGCTTGACACCTAATACGTGCTCAAAAATGTTAGTTCCTTCTTTCCTTCCTTATTTAGCTCACTATATTGCTACTTGAAGATGGTGCTTAATAACAGTAATTTGATGAAATACAAATATTCTAGTACAGTTGGATCACCTGACATTCATACATCAACATAAAATAAGCTAATCGAAAAGTTTGTCTCCTACATCTGAGCTGAGCTCAGCTAGAATGGGAGTGAATGTTACTTTGGCAGTCCTGGTTTCTCTCCCCAGCTCCTGCCTTCATAGAGTGTTCACCACATCCCATTTTCTGCAATCAATTCCACCTAATGATTAAATGCCTTCAAGTCCCTCTGGCTGAGGAAAGTAAGGGTTAAGGGAAAGGGACAAACATGAGAGTATAGAGGAAGGTTTAGACTTCCTGCCAGCTCCTCATTAAATTACACTCATTGTACTCTATTTCCCAGGAAAGGAATATGGCATCTTCCTTACAATCTACCTCCCCTTCCAAAAGAAGAAAGGAAGGAAGGAAGGAAGGAAGGAAGGAAGGAAGGAAGGAAGGAAGGAAGGAAGGAAGGAAGGAAGGAAGGAGAGAAAAGCTAATTTTAAAGAGAATTTTCTATGGCATGGGCCAAAAAGAATATGGAATTTCAAGTTCACATGAAAGGGGCTAGAAAACTGGAAGATGACATTGATGAGGGAAGACAGAATTATACATAAAATGATTACTGACCTCTTTCTTCTGTTTTCTCCTAGTGCTACCAGACCCTAAATGCACTCAAGTTTTCTTCACTCATTATAATACCCAAGTGTCATGTAGGACAAGAGGTGGGGTAGGGGCCAGAAGGGACAAAGGGGACAGTTCTTGCTGACTTCCAAAGACTTACATTCAAGGAATACACAACCCCATTGATCTCATTGGTCCAACACAGTTCATAGAGGGGTTCAGCCCCAAATAATAATGATTGTATCTTTTACTGGGTGGCACCCTGTTATGGGTTCAATTGTGTCCCCATGAAAATACTAATGCCCTAACTCCCAGTACTTATGAATATAACCTTATTTGGAAATGGGGTTTTACAGATGATAAAGTTAAGACAAGGTCATTAGGTTGGGCCTTAATCCAATATGACTGGTGCCCTTATAAGAAGGTGAAATTTGAGGGGCACCTGGGTGCCTCAGTCGGTTAAGCATCCAACTCTTGATTTCATCTGAGTTTATGATCCCAGATATAGGGATAGAGCCCTATGTCAGGCTCCACACTCAGCAGGGAATCTGCTATTCTCACCCTCTCCCTCTGCTCCTCCCCATCCCACTCCTGCTCACACTGTCTCTCTAAAATTAAAAAAATAAATAAATATTTAAAGAAAAAAGAAGAAGGGGAAATTTGAACACAGAGAGAAAGACAAAGGGAGAACACCATGTGAGGATGAAGCCAGAGATGAGGGTATGCATCCCATAAGCCAAAATGGCCTGCAAAGCACCAGTAGTTAGAGTAAAGACATGCAACAAATCCTCATAGCCCTCAGAAAGAACTCTGCTGACACCCTGATCTTGGACTTCCAGCCTCCAGAGCTGAGATCCGAAATTTCTGTTGTTTAACCCTTCCAGTGTGTGGTACTTTGTTATGATAACCCAAGTAAACTAATACATCCATTCCATTAGCCAGCGGGATAAGGATTCATGGGTTCAGGACCTTCACTATATCTTCCATGGAAGGTATATAAACCAAAAGGTCCCTGATCAGAATTACCAGTTGTGACCAAGGGCCTCTTCTCCTTGGCTCTACCCCAGGAGAATGGTTAACATAATTTTCTGATCTATCTTATCCTGATCCTTTAAATTAGGTCAGCCTTCCTAGGTCCTGGTCCTAAGAAGCACACCTGCTCCGAGAGCAGTACAGACCTCAGTGGCTCGTGTCCTGAGCTCTGGGATCAGATAGACTACATTCCCACACTGACCCTTCCACATTCCAGCTGCATAACTTGGAGCAGGTACATAACTCCTCTCTGCCTCTGTTTCCAGGAAGGTGGAATGTGCTTCATGGTGTGGTTCTGATGGGTGCACAAGCACAGTGTCTGGTTCCTAGCTAGTGCCCATTAAATGTTTGTTTACCACATGCCTCATGGAACAGCTACAGTTACACATAATTGCTCCAGAGTCCTTCCTCTTGCTCTCGTGTCCCCTACCAAGAGTGTGGCTCAATATCTAAGTTTTGGAAAAATACAGGGCCTCCCTTTCTGATTTTGATTTTTTACTTTCCCCACTGTCCATTTCTGCTATTACTTCTGAGGTTCGGACTTATCCTATATTCCAAACCCAACCTCCAAACGCCTCCTGCTGAGCCTACCCAGGGTCCCTCTTCTAAAGCTCTAAGGGAGAGATACTGGTAATGCAACTATCCCAACAAACCTACTCTGGAAAGCCCCAGTCATCATGGAAAATGCCTTGAGGAAGCATTTACATAAGTGCTGTCTGTGGAGGTGGGCCCAGAAAATGAAGGATGAATAGGTGCACA
The DNA here is from genome assembly GCF_902655055.1 of Lutra lutra. Classification (NCBI taxonomy): domain Eukaryota; kingdom Metazoa; phylum Chordata; class Mammalia; order Carnivora; family Mustelidae; genus Lutra; species Lutra lutra. The sequence continues at coordinate 150,730,706 of NC_062279.1, read as the reverse complement.
AGCTGGTAGATTTGTAGCGAATTAAATATATAATCAATTTCACTACTCAGTCTAAGGTTCAAAACTTCTATTGCTGGTCAGAACAAAACAAGCCTGGGATCAAGGTGTTCCAACAGTCATGCTTTGGCAAGCACAATGCAGAGAGGTAATTGTGCATCCAGCAGGCTTTGATGAGTCTCATGGCCCCACCTCCTTCAAACACACGAGCGATCATGTCAGAACAGATAACCAACTGACTCCCATAAACAGGGGCTTGTGAGTCACCTTGCAGAAATCAGGACCCCAGCTGCTGAGATGAACAATGTCAACACTGAGAGTTTGCTGGAGACAATTTTGTGCACAACAGAGTGAATTTCAGCAGGCTTTTGCTCTGCTAATTCAGAGTGACAAACCGTGTGTCTTGTGTGAAACTGCCTACAGCAGCAGTTCCCAGCCAGGGGAGACATTGCCTCCTTGGGGACGTTTAGAATGCCTGGAGACATGTTTGGTTGTCACAGCTAGGAGAGTCAGTACTACTGGCCTCTAGTGGGTAGAGGCCTGGGAAGCTGCTAGTCACCCCACATTGCATAGAAAAGCCCTGCGCTACAAAGAATTATCCAGCCTAAAATGTTGACAGTGCCTTGATTGAGGAACCCTGTCCTAGAAGAAAGGAGCAGCATTTTTCTTCCTGACTTGTATACATGGCTTCTGACTGCCCACAGTCTGGTTCCAATCTGGTTAACCAGCCTTAATACAGATGTTAGCTATTGGCTAAAAGCATGAATGTCTGAGTTCAAATCCAAGCTACCCCACCAACTTGAACAAGATACTTCATTATGGGTGCTTCTGTTTCCTCATCTATAAAATGGGGATATTAATAAAATTTGCAACCAACGACTATTTAAGGACTGAATGAACTACATGAAAAAATCCATGCAAAGTGCTTCATTAAGTATCAAGCATTTAAAAAGCAACTTTAACTATGGTTTTTCTTAACCACTGCTTGACTTTATTTCGTGTTATTTTGGAAGCCACTCTTTTTGCCCTGCCACTGGATGAGAAGCCCTCTCCTTTCCACTGTCCCACCTATGATCATTTTTTCTGCTTCAAAGTTCAGTTCAAATGTTGGTTCCTCTAGGAAACCTTCCCAGGCCTGCATGTAGGGATCAATCACTCCCTGCTCTGAGCTCCTTGGCATTTCATTTACTCCTGTGTCTACCCTGATTACCCACCAGTCTGCCAGCTCCTGCATGGCAGGAGATATATCCTGTCATCCTGCCTGCCCTGGGTCATGCCACAATGAATAGTCTTCAAATTAACTTCAGGCTGCTTTTGTCACCATTGTCAGCCTTTGTTATGTCCCTTACCAGCCTGAGAGCACTTCCTCACTCTTTTGGTTTGCTGAAATAAACAACAAACTCTACATGCTAAGGTCATCTCTGATGGTGAATGTCCCTTGGGCATGAGCATGAGTCCAAGATTTATGAGACTTTCTATGGATGGGATTGGGAGTGGAGAGGGTATAGTTCCAATGTAGATACTCTGGTAAGAAGGAATGAAGTCCTCTCCCCAATTCATATCAAGGGGATAAAGATAGTGGTCATTGCTGTGACCACTAAGATCCCTATTGATCAGCCATTGCATGGGCCTTTTCATGAACTGTCTCCCTGATAGATCCCATGAGGGAGGTATCAGAACAATCCCTATCATCATAATTACTTAACCAATGCCATATCACAGGTAGGTCTAGCTGCCTCAATGTCTTTATTTTAATGACACTGGTTTACTGTTCCTCTAACATAAGTCAATTGGCATCATTCAAAGGACAGTAGAAAAATCTGGCTTCAAGTTAATAACCTTCTTTAGACCCACAGTGGCAGATATAAATGCCAGCTGGAATGTTTCCTAAGCTTTTTCTTCTCTAACAACAGAAGACATTCTTCAAAAGAAAACTTAAAAACAAGCTAGTCTGTTTTGTAAGACTACATAACACAGAACTGTACTAGGTTGAAGTTGATGGGGGGACCTCGGGAGCCACACCCACCTGCCACCCCCTCCCTACTCCTGGTGCCTTTAAAGGAGTTCTGAGGAACCAGCTAATCCAATGTTTACATTTTGCAGATGTGGGAACAGAGACTCAAGAAAAGGAAATTATTTGCTAGTAGTTACACTGCTCAAAAGCAGCAGGATCAGAAATTAATTCTAGGTCCCTTGGCCCTGAATTCAAAGCTCTTTTGAATTCTTTGTTGATATATTTTGATGCCTCATTATGACAACTAGACTTTCTTACTGAGAAGGCAGAAATATAAAATAAAGCTCAAAAAGTCATAAAGGATTACTATGTCTCATCCAGTATGATGCCTTCCATTACGAGATGCATCCAAATTTGAGATGTTAAAAGTTCTGGAGCTTAGAGGCATGTATCATAAGAATCCAGTATGTCAGACTCGCTGGCCTAATTCTGTGCCTATTGCAGACCCACTACCTAATGACTGCTGATTCAATTTCACATCAGACATCTATGGGATACTGTCTATTAATGAACACAGACAGACAGACATAGAAGCAGGACTTGGGCCACTGAGAGGCAGAAAGGTGGAGAGGAGAAGAGGAGGGAAGGTTGTCTGATGCTCCCTCCCCAGTGCAGAGGAATTTACATAGAGAAGTATCTCCCTGAAAACAGTCTCCAGCTGGTCCCATCTGTCCACCAGGTGATTTGGGTCCTGACCAGTCTGTTCTCACTCTCCCTGCCAGGTAGAAACATACAGAAGACGCTGGTAGATCCAGCCCTGCTAAAGCCCAAAGCTGGAAGCTCTAAACTTAGAAGATGGTAATGCTTTGTCCACTCTCCCAGCCCATCTCTATACAATTCACAACAAAATGGTATTTTTCAGAATGACACTAAAATTGCATTAATGCTGAAAGAAAAAAAAATTAATTCTGGACCTTACATCAATAAAATGTGGTATATGGGTCCATACAATACTTATTCTTTTGAATTTTGGTGGAAGATAGTTCTAATGGGTTCTTTCTGTCCCTCAGCACTCTATATTCTAAGACAAAAGTTCTAATAATTTTTCTTTGATTAACTCCTATTTCTGGTGCGCAAATATTTTCCATTTATTCTGTCCCTATGGAAAGGAAGGTGGAATCTACTACTCATCCTCAGATGAAGTAACTTCTGTGACAAGGAATGGATCTTGTTTTTCAAACATCTTTGTTGAGACATAGTTGATAAGCAAAAAATTGGGCATAATTAACATGTACAATTTGATGAGTTTTGATATATGCAAACACCCATGAAACCATCACCACAGTTAAGATAATAAACATATCTATCATTTCCAAAAGCTTACTTGTATCCCTTTGCTTTTCGTATTTGGTTTGTTTTTGTGATAAGAACACTTACATGAGATCACTACCCTCTTAATAATTTTTTTTTAAAGATTTTTTTATTTATTTGTCAGAGAGAGAGGAGAGCGAGCGAGCACAGGCAGACAGAATGGCAGGCAGAGGCAGAGGGAGAAGCAGGCTCCCCGCCAAGCAAGGAGCCCGATGTTGGACTCGATCCCAGGACGCTGGGATCATGACCTGAGCCGAAGGCAGCTGCTTAACCAACTGAGCCACCCAGGCGTCCCACCTCTTAATAAATTTTTAAGTGCACATGACAGTAGTACTATCTATAAGCACTTATCTCTTGCATAACTGAATATTTATACCTTTTAATTAGCAAATCCCCATTTTCCTCTAACCCCAACCCCTGGCAACCATAATTCTATTCTTGATTTCTACTAGTCTATTTTAGATACTACCTATAAGTAGAATAATAGAGTATTTGTTCCTCTGTGACAGGATTTATTTCACTTAATTTAATGTCCTTAAGCTTTAACCATATTATCACAAATGGCAGGAATTCCTTCTTTTTAAAGGCTAAATAATATTCCATTATATACATATACCATATATGTATTGTACCATATGCATATAATTCTCTATCCTTTCATCTTTGGATGGATATTGGGTTGTTTCCATATCTTGGCTACCATGAATAATAATGCTACAAGGAACATAAGGGTATTAACATCTTTTCAAGATCCTGATTTCAATTATATTGGAATCGGGATCTTGAAAAAATATATATATATATATATGTGTATGTACATGTGTACATACACATAAGTGGGATTGATGGGCCATAGAGTATTTCTATTTTTAATTTTTGAGGAACCTCCATACTGTTTTCCATAGTGACTACACCATTGTACATTTCTACCAAAGAATGGGGCTTTGAGATGGAAAAAGGAATCAAAATTCTCTCCTGGCCAAGTTAATGGGTGAAGCTCCTACCCAACCACCATTGTCATAACTAAAAGTTCTTAAATTTCAAAATGACAAATCCTAAAAATCAAAAGCAAAATGAAACAAACAAAGCTAATAGTGTTTGGAGTTAGTGGCTTAACCATTCAGAGAAAAGGATTATTTTAACTGAAATTTAGAATACAGTAATTTGATTGTACATCCCTTTGAAGACAAAAACAACAACCAGAAAGTAATCTTGAAGTATTTTCAGTAATATTGTTATTAGTAATATTGATATAATTGTTTTGAAACTACAAGACCTCAGCCAAGTGTTATTAGAGATTTTCTTTGCCTAGATTTCCATAGGTTTAAAGTAATATACCATGAAGGTGGCCTCATGAGTTGGGGAAAGACAGTGGATATTCTGAATCTAGACCAATCTCCTGACCACCTTTAGCTGTGGCTAGTTAATTTCTCAAAAGCAAACATCCATTTTCACAGTAATTTTTAATTTTCTGCTGAAAAAAACAGACATCTCCAATTATAAAATGACTTATCCACACACATGGCTTGGCCTGTAAGAAATGTGAATTTGGGGGCACCTGGGTGGCTCAGGTCATGATCCCAGGGTCCTGGGATCGAGCCCCGCATCAGGCTCTCTGCTCATCAGGGAGCCTGCTTCCTCCTCTCTCTCTCTCTGCCTGCCTCTCTACCTACTTGTGATCTCTGTCTGTCAAATAAATAAATAAAATCTTAAAAAAAAAAAAAAAGAAAAGAAATGTGAATTTGATCTTACTATCAGGTGAAAATGTGTCCTGGTTTGCCTGGTACTTTCTTGTTTAAGGCTGGAAATCCCAAGTCCTCAGTCCTGGGCAAACTGAGACAGTTGGTCACCCTATTATGCAAAAAATTAATTCACTTTTTCCGTGATCTGTCTTTCTTTTTAAAGTCCTCTATATCAGCTGGTAACAGTTCAGGCCATGCCTTCTAGAAAAGATGGCACCATGACAAAATGCCTTTTCTCCTACCACCATAGTTCTCTTTTGATAGAAAAGAGGGCAGACAGTTGGGGATGGGTAGGATGAGGACTTTAGGTCATCTTACTGTAACCCACTTCCCTAGCACCTTATGTTTTTCACTGCTTTTCAAAGTCCCACTTAGAACACTACATCAAAAATTAATGACATACTGTATGGTGACTAACATAACATAATAAATAAATAAATAAAAACCCACTTGCCTTCCCAAAAGTGCCATACCCCCAAGGTATGGAAGGGAAGAAAAATGAATGGGTAATTCCCAAACCAGCTTGAGTAGAGATCTGAGACAAAGGAAGGGAATGGTATCATAAATTCCTAGAAGCTTAGGATCTATGTGTGTTTGACTCCTTTGAAGGGGGCAAGATCTAGGATGAGTGTGTAGGTGGCTTCTGAAAAGCAAAATAAGAGAAACATCATTTGGTTGCAAAAAGAAAATTAAAGTCAGACAGTTCATGCAATGAAGTCATCCACTTGTAGGGTCTGGATCCAAAGGATGTGACTAGCTGAGGGAGCCAAGATAGGCAGAAAGGAGTGAGGATTTTAAGGAGGAGCCTACAGAGCAGACCATGGAGAAATCCCATGAAAAGAGACTATGGCCATCACGCTTTTTCTTTGGTTTTAAAATACTTATTATGGAGAATTATAAACATACACAAGAACAGAAAGAATAATATAATGAAAACAAACTGAGGGTCCTGGGGGGAGGAGGGTAGGGAGAGGGTGGTTGGGTTATGGACATTAGGGAGAATATGTGCTATGGTGAATGCTGTGAAGTGTGTAAGCCTGATGATTCCCAGACCTGTACCCCTGGGGCTAATAACACATTATATGTTAATAAAAAAATTAAATAAAGAATAATATAATGAAACTCCATGTATCCATTTCCAGCTTCCAACAATTTATTAATTCATGGTGAATCTTATTTTATTTATTCCTCCCACTCCGTAACAGCAGATAATTTCAAAGCATTTCAAGCATATACATTTCAAATTTCAAAGTATAGACATTATACTGTTTCATCTATAAATATTTCAGTGTATAACTCTCAAACAGAAGACCTCTCTTTCAAAGCATATTTACAATCCCATATCATGTCTAAAAAAAATAAACAGTAACTCCATCCTAGCATCAAATACCCAGTCTGGTCAGAGTTCCTCCATTTCCTTACTACACTGATTAATATGTCTCTTAATTTCTTTTTTTTTTAATTTTTTAAATTTATTTTCAGCGTAACAGTATTCATTGTTTTTGCACCACATCCAGTGCTCTATGCAATCTGTGCCCTCTCCAATACCCACCACCTGGTTCCCCCAACCTCCCACCCCCCGCCACTTCAAAACCCCCAGATTGTTTCTCAGAGTCCATAGTCTCTCATGGTTCACCTCCCCTTCCAATTTCCCTCAACTCCCTCCTCCTCTCCAACTCCCCTTGTCCTCCATGCTATTTGTTATGCTCCACAAATAAGTGAAACCATATGATAATTGACTCTCTCTGCTTGACTTATTTCACTCAGCATAATCTCTTCCAGTCCCGTCCATGTTGCTACAAAAATTGGGTATTCATCTCTTCTGATGGAGGCATAATACTCCATAGTATATATGGACCACATCTTCCTTATCCATTTGTCCGTTGAAGGGCAGCTTGGTTCTTTCCACAGTTTGGCAACCGTGGCCATTGCTGCTATAAACATTGGTGTACAGACGGCCCTTCTTTTTGCTACATCTGTATCTTTGGGGTAAATACCCAGTAGTGCAATGGCAGGGTCATAGGGAAGTTCTATTTTTAATTTCTTGAGGAATCTCCACACTTTTCTCCAAAGTGTCTGCACCAACTTGCATTCCTACCAATAGTGTAAGAGGGTTCCCCTTTCTCCACATCCTCTCCAACACATGTTGTTTCCTGTCTTGCTAATTTTGGCCATTCTAACTGGTGTAAAGTGGTATCTCAATGTGGTTTTAATTTGAATCTCCCCGATGGCTAGTGATGATGAACATTTTTTCATGTGTCTGATAGCCATTTGTATGTCTTCATTGGAGAAGTGTCTGTTCATATCTTCTGCCCATTTTTTGATATGATTATCAGTTTTGTGTGTATTGAGTTTGAGAAGTTCTTTATAGATCCTGGATATCAACCTTTTGTCTGTAGTGTCATTTGCAAATATCTTCTCCCATTCCGTAGGTTACCTCTTTGTTTTGTTGACTGTTTCCTTTGCTGTGCAAACCCCGAATTGCTAAGGAAATGTTGAAAAACAAAAATAAAACTGGCGACATCACGTTACCTGATTTCAAGCTTTACTACAAAGCTGTGATCACCAAGACAGCATGGTACTGGCATAAAAACAGACACATAGACCAGTGGAACAGATTAGAGAGTCCAGATATGGACCCTCAACTCTATGGTCAAATAATCTTTGACAAAGCAGGAAAAAATATACAGTGGAAAAAAGACAGGCTCTTCAATAAATGGTGCTGGGAAAATTGGACAGCTATATGTAAAAGAATGAAACTCAACCATTCTCTTACACCGTACACAAAGATAAACTCAAAATGGATAAAAGACCTCAATGTGAGACAGGAATCCATCAGAATCCTAGAGGAGAACATAGGCAGTAACCTATTCAATATCAGCCACAGTAACTTCTTTCAAAATATGTCTCTTTCAAAGGCAAAGGAAACATGAACTTTTGGGACTTCATCAAGATCAAAAGCTTCAGCACAGCAAAGGATATTTACATTTTTCTATCTTTACATGTTAGAAGCAACTTCATGTTGCTCCTAAGTCATTTTAACAAGACTCCAAGGGTCTTTGATAGTTTCCTTGCTTTCTGGTGTGATAAGATGCCCCACACTCATCCTATACATCTCTTATCTTAGACCTGGACTAATGTACTTTTGCAAGAAAATCCAGTTCTTTTTGTGAGAAATGTTATTTGGATACAAAAATTAGGATGTGAAGGTCCTCATTGCTACTGTATTGATCATTCTTTCTAGGTTTTTTCAATGGACAGAACTAATTTTTTTTTCTTTTTAAAATATATCAGCGATTCATTTTACTTGTATCTTCTCTTTCTAATAAGGAGAACTTCAGTTCCTAATAACATTAAAATTATTACTTATATTACATATTTAAGTACATATTTGTGTGTATGTGCATGTGCCCATATATCTATATCTTAGTATGACACAGAAGTGACATGAACAGGGCCTCCATTCTCATGACAGAGGGTGGTGAGATAATATAAGTTAAGTATTGAGGGTACTTAAAGAGGAGTATGTAGAAGAGGACAAGGAAAGAAGAGGAACACAAAGACCATTAAGAAGTGAGGGATACTTCACTAGCACACCATGCACAAAACATTGTTCTCAGTATTGACTATGTAAACTCACTGAATCTCACTACACCACCAAAAGATAGGCATTATTCATCAAAAGAAATGAAATCTTGCCATTTGCAATGACGTGGATGGAACTAGAGGGTGATATGCTAGAGTGAAATAAGTCAATCAGAGAAAGACAACTATCATATGATCTCTCTGATATGAAGAATTTGAGAGGCAGAGTGGGGGATTGTGGGGGGGTAGGGAAAGAAAAAGTGAAACAAAATGGCATCAGGAGGGAGACAAACCATAAGAGACTCTTAATCTCACAAAACGAACTGAGGGTTGGGGAAGTATGGAGAGGGTGGTTGGGTTATGGACATTGGGGAGGGTATGTGCTATGGTGAGTGTTGTGAAATATGAAGCCTGATGATTCACAGACCTGTACCCCTGGGGCAAATAATACAGTATATGTTAATAAAAGTAACTAAATAAAAAAAGATAGACATTGTTATTATCATCATCTTAAAAAAGAAAACTAAATTACAGAGAGGTTAAACCACTTGTCTAATGTGAAATTACTAGTGAATAGCAGAGACAAGATCCAACTTTGATACTTGGACCTTAGAGTACCATCATGATGCTATATGCCTCTCAAGATAGAGTTTTAATGAGTGACATAAACACACACAGACACACACACACACACACACACACACACACACAAATACTCACACACACATATCCAGATACATGATTTGCAAGGTTAACATTAGCAAACCCAAAATTATAAACATCTCACTATAAAATGGGATTTGGAAATCTGTAATATTCTTACACAAACAGCACCACTCATAGGGGAGAAGACCAGGAGGAGATTGGAATTAAAACTCTCTCTTTCTAGGTAGATAAATGATCAACAGATAATTGGATGGATGGGTGGGTGGATGGACAGAGGAAACTATCTATCCATCCATCCATCCATCCACTCTTTCTTCATTCTGTAAATTAAGATACTGAGAGAGTTAGGGAAGTTAAATAAGAAACTTCCCAATGTTAATCACCTGGTAAAGCTATGAATCAGAATTTTTTATTCCAAAGAGTTTGTAATGCCTCTACTTTGAGGAACCCAGTGTGACAGAGGTAGTGGATGGATAGTCTTAAATGTGGGATCCAGGTTGTCTGCTCTCAATGTACAGCACTAGCATTATCCAAGAGGTTTCCCTTCTGAACAGAGAATTCAATCCACTTTTCCCCTAAAATGAGCTAGAAATAGTTCATTTTTACTAAGCTGTCTCAGCATAATGGGTGAAAAGGGTAAGTCCCTAATGCAAGCCAGAGCAGGTGCAGGAAGCCATCCACCTCCTCCCTGCATCCCAGAAGGCCAATCATCACAGCCTTTGTACCAGGAGGACCAGGAATCAGGGCCTACAGCTGGGCAGCTCTCATGCCAGGAATGTATAAACCCAGAATGGAAGCTGGAGGGAGAAAGAAGGCAAGCTTAGCACATCAGTTCCCTGACTTGCTCCCCGTTGGAGTTGGAGCCGGGGAGAGCAGACATAAAAACAGCACCAGCTGGTGTGTTTCCTGGCAGGGACACCAGCCACAGACTTGCCTGCCCCCAGACATAGGCGTGCATCAAACTTCCATCTGTAGCCCCATTCCCTTTGTTTACCCAGCCTATGAGGCAGGAGAAAGGAACAAACCAATGTTTCAGAGACCCAACAGGACATAGTCTCTGCCTCTGGTGGAAGAGGGTTGATGGATGATAGCCTGGCAGTCAACAAATGAAGCCTCATTATATTTGTAAATCCAAGTATGAAATAAAAGAGCTTTCTAGGCACCTCTGCTGTCACACCTGCCCTCAGCAGCTGCCCTCACCCACCTTCCCTACCCATGCTGTCTCTCAGCAGTCCTGGCTACTCTACAGGGCTGGGGCCGAGTAGTCCAGGACAAGGTGAGGCTCACCCAGCAGGGTTGAGGGCAGAGTAGGAAGAGAGCCCCCTGTGCTACCTTGGCTTTTTGTCCTGGTCTGTCCACCTGACATGTCGGCCCCTTGTCTCCCATTCCTGGAATGGCAGCCTCTTACTTGTTCTCTTTGGGATGTCCCTAAAATGGGCATCAGGCAAGAGAGATGAAAGAATGGGTGTCCATACCTAACTTCTGACAGGGTTTTCCTCCTCTTTAAAGTTTACCCATGCCTCTTCTCTTTGCTTCTCTCCTTTAGTATGGCCACATGCTGTCTGCCGCCATGAAAGCCGAAACTATCTGTGGCCAGTTCTCTCAGAGGAGCCCAGAGATCAAGGTGAAAGCTGAGACCCAAGTCTCTTTTCACAGTTCAGTTCAGCAAGACTTTGTCAAGTACCAATCCATGTGCAAGGCCTAGAAAGAGGCAAAATGAAGAACCAGGAGGTCTCTGTCATCATGAGATCACCTTAAATCCAGCATTGCACAAATAAGAAGAACCTGATGTGCTCAGCATCTATTCGTTCCACAAACACTTAGCACCTCTTATTAAAAGGGACCCCATTCTGTATCATGCTTAGCAAAATAAGTCAATCGGAGAAAGACAACTATCATATGATCTCCCTGATATTAGGGAGAGGAGATGCAACATGGGGGGTTAAGGGGGTAGGAGAAGAGTAAATGAAACAAGATGGGATAGGGAGGGAGACAAACCATAAGTGACTCTTAATCTCACAAAACAAACTGAGGGTTGATGGGGGGAGGGGTGTTGGGAGGGGGGGTGTGGGGTTATGGACATTGGGGAGGGTATGTGCTATGGTGAGTGCTGTGAAGTGTGTAAACCTGGCGATTCACAGACCTGTACCCCTGGGGATAAAAATATATTATATGTTTATAAAAAATAAAAAAAAATAGAGTTAAAAAAAAGGGACCCCATTCTGAAAGAAAATGGACTCTCTCTCTCATGACACCAGTGAAGGTAAAGTGTTTTCCTAACATGACAACTTGAAATAAAATTATTTCAGACCAACATATATCACTGTCTCATCCAACCTTGATCAAGTACCTATTGTATGTGTGAATGGTGCCTCATGTTAGAACCTGTGGGGTATACAAACATAATTGAGTCGCGGATTCAGGCATTGAGTGAATCCAAGTCTTCAAGGGTATAAAATTGAGTGAAGAGACAGGAACAAAATAACAGTAACTTCAGTTCAGGACACACTAAGTTACAAATAAGGAAGAGAAAGCTACAATTCATCAAGTGGCCACTTACTATGTGCCTTGTGCTTTATACACAAGATTAGTAAAGTGTCTTTACTAATTTGGGGCAGTATTTTCTAATCATCTATTCTATGCTCCAGGCCTGGTGATAGGGCCTTGAGAGAGATACAAACAAGCAAACACATCATTACAATGTAACAGAAAGTAGTGACAGGCCCCTTGATCCCAACTTGGAAACAACTTGGAAAATCAAGAGGGCTTCCAGGGAGAAGTGACTCCTAAGTTGAACCTGAAGAATGAGTCAGCCAAGCAAATCAGAGGAAGAATTTGTTCCTGGCAGAGAAAAATGGCATCTGCAAAGTCCCCAAGGCATGACAGGCATTTGGTTTCCTCATTTAATAAGAGAGGAAACAGAGGTGAATCTGGGGGTGTTATAGAAGTTCCTCAAAATCACACAGCTAGTAAATGACACAAGTAGAATTTGTTTCTTGAGCAAAGAGAGAACAAAAACCAAAAAAAAACCAGAAAATTAAAATGTGGTGTTATGAGTGCTACAGTAGAGATGTGTACAAAGCCCTTAGGGGAGGGGCTGACGGTAGAGAAGGGATCTATTGTTGAATACCTGAGATGTTCCCAGCCCTACATTAGAGATGTGTATGCACCATCTTATTTAATACTTGCAATAGTTCTGTAAAAGCTAATAATAGAGAGAGAGAGAGAGAGAGAGATCTCCACTGAAGAGATCATGGAGTGCTTTGATAAAGAGGTTAGAAATGAAAGAGGGTAGATCCAAGGGGAGTGAACACATGAGGTAAAGGGAGTGTTAAGAGACAGAATCATGGATGGGCCAGAACATAGGATAATGTAGGGGTTACGAGGAAGTGTTTTAGAAAATAAAGTTGGAAAGAATTTTTATACATGGGAAGATCCATCCATCAAGCCCCACCAGCACCATGATTGACTCCAAATGACATTGGACATTTTAAGAGAAAGATAAAAGGAGAAGACAAAACATTGGGTACTATAATATAGAGACAGAGGAGCCCTCGGCATAAACTGAATACTTGTACCCCCCAAATCCATATGTCGAAGCCATGATTCCCAGTGTAATGATATTTGAAGGTGAGGCCTTTGGGAAACAATTGGGTTTGGATCAGGTCATGTGGGTGAAGCTTTCATGATGGGATTGGTGCCCTTAAAAGGGAAAGAAGAGACCCAGGCATCATCTCCATGCCTTATGAGGATAGAGCAAGAGGGCATCCATCTCTGCCAGGAAGCAGGCCATCCCCCAGGAAATTCATCCAGTAACTTGATATTGGCCTTCCTGACCTCCAGAACTGTCATAAATAAAGTTCTGTCCTTTAAGCCACCCAGTTATGATATCCCAAGCTGACTAAGATAGCCCTGCAGTGGGAGACACTCCCCTGACCTGAAGGGGTAAACACAGAATCTTAAACTCATCCAAGGGAAGAGTGTGGGTTCTCCATGCCCAATGGATCTGGATGTACTGGCAGACTGTCACTCCCAGAATGACTGGCAGTGGTCCACTGTCTTGGCCCACATTTCCATCTTTTCTTCTTCTCTTTCTTTCTTTCATTGCTTCTACCATTCCTCCCTATGAAAAGCAGAGTTGAGTTTATTACTTCTTGAGATAAACAAACCTAGTTGTAAAAAAGGGGGGAGGGGCTTTATAACAAACTCTCTCTTTCTCTCTCTCTCTCTCTCTCTCTCTATATATATATATATATATATATACATATAGCTTCAGAATTACATTTGATGGAATAGCTGAAAGTGTGTTGGATTTTTAATGATGGTGTCTGGCTACCACATTATAAATTAATTAAAAAAATCTAAAATTCATTCCTTCAAATTCAAGTTTCCACAACAAATTGATAACTAGAGGCTTCTTCACAGTACAAAAGAAGGGTTTTATTTACTCTTAGTGGTTTTTTTCTTGTCTTACTTTGGTGATCTCCAGTAAAAATCAAAGTTCTTTTTTTTTTTTAAAGATTTTATTTATTTATTTGACAGAGAGAAATCACAAGTAAGCAGAGAGGCAGGCAGAGAGAGAGGAGGAAGCAGGCTCCCTGCTGAGCAGAAAGCCCGATGTGGGGCTGGAACCCAGGACCTGGGATCATGACCTGAGCCAAAGGCAGCGGCTTAACCCACTGAGCTACCCAGGCACCCCTAAAAATCAAAGTTCTTATGAGAAAAAAGAAAAGGTACGAATAGTCCAAAAATTACTGAAAGGAGACAAGAGTTTGAGAGGGTCGAAGGTAGAGTAGGACTTGCTAGCAGTTTATAATCAACCCTCCTGGGAGGCCGGGTAATGGAGAAGTGCATGGGCTTTGGAACCAAGAGACCCACGGATGCCACCAAGTTCTCTGATTGTGGCAAGTCACTTCTGTTTTGGTCTCATTGAGAAGGTAAGGATGCTGCTCCATGTCCTCCCTACAGGACTATTGCAAGTATTAAATAAGATGGTGCATGACAGGTGATCAATAATAGATCCCTTCTCTACAGTCATCCCCTCCCCCAAAGGCTTTGTATAAATCTCTACTGTAACACTCATAACACTGCATTTTAATTTTCTGTTTTTTGGTTTTTGTTCTCTCTCCCATTAGATATGAGCCACTTAAGAATACAAGCCATGTCCAATTTTCCCAGCATCATTTATAAAAGAGACTGGCCTTTTTCCACTGTATATTTTTTCCTGCTTTGTCGAAGATTATTTGACCACAGAGTTGCAGGTCAATAATTGGGCTCTCTGCTCTGTTCCACTGATATATGTGTCCATTTTTTTGCCAGTACCATGCTGTCTTGGTGATCACAGCTTTATAGTAAAGCTTGAAATCAAGCAACATGATCCCCCAGTATTGTTTTTCTTTTTCAACATTTCCTTAACAATTCAGGGGCTCTTCTGGTTCCATACAAATTTTAGGATTGTTTGCTCCAGCTCTTTGAAAAATGCTGGTGGAATTTTGATTGGAATGGCATTGAAAGTATAGATTGCTCTAGGCAGCATAGACATTTTAACAATGTTTATTTTTCCAATCCATGAGCACGGAATTGTCTTCCACCTTTTTGTGTCTTCTTCAATTCCCCTCATGAGTGTTCTGTAGTTCCTCAGGTACAGATCCTTTACCTCTTTGGTTAGGTTTATTCCCAGGTATCTTATGGTTCTTGGTGCCATAGTAAATGGAATCAATTCTCAAATTCCCTTTCTGTGTTTTCATTGTTACTGTAGAAGAAAACAACTGATTTCTGTACATTGATTTTGTATCCTGTCACATTACTGAATTGCTGTATGAGTTCTAGTAGTTTGGGAGTGGAGTTTTTTGGTTTTTCCATATAAAGAATCATGTCATCTGCGAAGAGAGAGAGTTTGACTTCTTCTTTGCCATTTTGAATATATTTTATTTCTTTTTGTTGTCTGATTGCTGTTGCTAGGACATCTAGTATTATGTTGAACAAGAGTGGCAAGAGTGGGGATCCCTGTCATGTTCCTGATCTCAAAGGGAAGGCTGTCAGCTTTTTCCCATTGAGGATAATATTTGCTGTGGGTTTTTCATAGATAGCTTTTATGAAGTTGAAGAATGTTCCTTCTCTCCCTGTACTTTGAATCATTTTAATCAGGAACAGATGCTGTGTCTTGTCAAATGCTTTTTCTGCATCAATTGAGAGGACCATGTGGTTATTCTCTCTTCTCTTATTGATTTGTCCTATCACATTGATTGATTGGTGAATGTTGAACCACCCCTGCATCCCATGGATAAATCCCACCTGGTCATGATGGATAATCTTTTTAATGTGTAGAAGAATGAAACTCAACCATTCTCTTACACCATACACAAAGATAAACTCAAAATGGATAAAAGTCCTCAAGGTGAGACAGGAATCCATTAGAATCCTAGAGGAGAACATAGGCAGTAACCTCTTCGACATTGGACACAGCAACTTCTTTCAAGACATATCTCCAAAGGCAAAGGAAACAAAAGTGAAAATGAACTTTTGAGACTTTATCAAGATCAAAAGCTTCTGCACAGCAAAGGAAACAGTCAACAAAATAAAGAGGCAACCCACTGAATGGGAGAAGATATTTGCAAATGACA
This sequence comes from Lutra lutra, assembly GCF_902655055.1. Classification (NCBI taxonomy): domain Eukaryota; kingdom Metazoa; phylum Chordata; class Mammalia; order Carnivora; family Mustelidae; genus Lutra; species Lutra lutra. Next base: position 150,714,768 of record NC_062279.1, on the reverse strand, counting down.
CTACAGACAAAGGGCTGATATTCAAGATCTGTAAAGAACTCCTCAAACTTAACACACACAAAACAGATAATAATGTCAAAAAATGGGCAGAAGACATGAACAGACACTTCTCCAATGAAGACATACAAATGCCTAAGAGACACATGAAAAAATGCTCATCATCAATCTCATCAGGGAGATTCAAATCAAAACCACACTGAGTCACCATCTTACACTGGTTAGAATGGCCAAAATTAATAAGACAAGAAACAACAAGTGTTGGAGAGGATATGGGGAAAGGGGAACCCTCTTACACCGTTGGTGGGAATGCAAGTTGGTGCAGCCACTTTGGAGAACAGTGTGGATATTCCTTAAGAAATTAAAAATAGAGCTTCACTATGACCCTGAAATTTCACTATTGGGTATCTACAGATGTAGTGAAAAGAAGGGCCATCTGTATCCCAATGTTCATAGCAGCAATGGCCACAGTCACCAAACTGTGGAAAGAACCAAGATGTCCTTCAACAGACGAATGGATAAGGAAGATATGATCATATATGCAATGGAGTATTATGCCTCCATAGGAAAGGATGAATACCCAACTTTTGTATCAACATGGACGGGACTGGAAGAGATCATGCTAAGTGAAATAAGTCAAGCAGAGAGAGTCAATTATCATATCGTTTCATTTACTTGTGGGGCATAAGGAATAACATGGAGGACATGTGGAGATGGGAAGGAGAAGGGAGTTGGGTAAAATCAGAGTGGGAGACGAACCATGAGAGACTGTGGACTCTGAGGAACAAACTGAGGGTTTTGGAGGGGAGGGGAGTGAGGGATTGGGTGAATCTGGTGGTGGGTATTATGGAGGGCACATATTGCATGGAGCACTGGGTGTGGTGCATAAACAGTGAATTCTGGAACACTGAAAAGAAATTTAAAAAAAAAATAATACAAGCCATGTCTTATACATTTATCTCTGGCAAATAATACAGTGAATAGTAGCCCCTCCATTAACCATTCCCCACATGCTTGAGTTTTTAAGTTCTCACCTCAGTTAAGGATCTAAAACAGACACTTTTAAAAAACTAAAGCCAGTGGTACAGATTTCTCAGGGGTGTTGAAGTTCAAGGGAGAAGCAGGCAGGCTAAGGCAGGAGTCATCAGGGAGAGTTTGTGGAGGGATATGGGACTTGAGAGGAATATTGAATACTAGGCAGCCCTGAGTGGAATTAGGGAAACCACTTCAGAAAGGAGAAAAATGTGCAAAAGAATGGAGGCAGAAAAAGCATGTCACATTCAAAGGACAAGAAGATGATAGATGCTCTCAGGTTTTTGCAAATGATATGGTAGGAGTATGGATCCACCCTCGTGCCCAAGGAGAGGAGTAACATGATGTTTAAGTAGGCCAGACACAAAGTCCCTCAATCTCCCAATATTCAAAAAAAGGAATATCCCTGGAAAATATTTGTGCCTTGTCTGGTGTTGTTGGAGAAAAAAGTTCACATAAAGGAACTGAGAACCCCAGAGAATCCCTACATAAGGTGTTGAGGGGGTCATCATGCACCAGCGTCCCAGCCCAGTATCCTGATGGACCAGGCAGCTTACAGGCTTGGATGGCGGGCCATTGATTCTCAACTCAGTAGCAACCTCAGAAGGATGCTATCACAAGCCGTCTTGTCCAGGGAAACAGAACCAATAGTATATGTATGTACATACATAGAATAAGATATATTTTAAGGAATTGGATCACATGATTATGGGAGTTGATATGTCCAAAATCTGCAGTGTGGGCCAGCAGGCCAAAGACCCAGTAAGAGCCAAGGCTATAGTTTGAGTCTGAAGACCATCTGCTGCAGAATTCCCTCTTGCTCTGCTGAGGTCAGTCTTATGCTCTAACTTCAACTGATTAGATGAGGCCCACCTACACTATGAAGGGCAATATGCTTTACTCAAAAATCGATAGATTTATATGATATATTTATATTTATAATGTTTGGCCAACTCCCTGAGCACCGTAGCCCAATTAAGCTGACACATAAAATTAATCATCACAGAGTCCAAAGCCTTCCAAAAAAGAATGACAAAGGACACGTTTGAGGAAGGAGCATTTGTTAGAAATGGAGGGTAAGTTTCAAAAGAAGAGATAGAACCACAAATGTGAAAAGACATGATAATTAAGATAGATCAATTTTATGTGCAAAGTATTTTTCACAGACAGTGTTTTATTTCACTCACTCAACACTCTAAGACTGATCTTACTCCCATTTCAAAGATGAGGGAAGTAAGGTTTATTAAATGTTTCTCTTGAGATCACAAAGCCAGGTGACCAAGCACAGATGCTATGTTTCCTAAATCCACTGTGTGATTCTTTAAAACCAAACTGCCTATCTTCAGAAAAACTGGGATGATCTAAGCACAGAATATAACTCAGAGGAGAAAAGACAAGAAAACAAACAGCACTGGTGAAACACACAGAAGCATGTCATTCTTGGTGAGTGGTCAGCTCAGAAGTAAACTGTGTCTTAGCTCCTCTGGGAAAGGAAGGGAGGAAGGAAGGAAGGAAAGAAGGAAGGAAGGAAGGTGGGAAGGAAGGAAGGAAGGAAGGAAGGAAGGAAGGAAGGAAGGAAGGAAGGAAGGAGAAGAGGGAGGGATGGAAGAAGGAAGGGAGGGAGGGAGGAAGATAGATGTGACTACTGGTGCCATCACTGGCTGCAATTTTAGATGAATACTTTAGAAGATCCACAAAGAACTCTTGAGTGGGGAGCTCCTTTCAGAACAGGTTAAAGTATCATAATTGGTCAGGTCTCTTGCAAATTGCCTGACTCAGAGTCCTGTTTATTACCATTTCCAAATGACAGAAAAGCATTTCCTTCCTTTGTGATGGTCTGGAAATTGAACAAACTGAGAGGACCCCATTATCTGCTCCTGATTGCAACCCACAACTGGGTTTTCTTATGAAGCACAAAGGAAGAAAGAAGAAAGGGCATCTTTCCTTTCCAACAGGAAAGATAAATTGTGAGTTGTTATGAAATTATGTTGTTACTATTTTAGGCCTAGCTATAAATCTGTGTATCTGCTGGGTTAGCTTATAGTTGTCATACACGTGGTCAGTCCAAACCGAGAGTATCTTTCATGATTCTATATATCACTGGACAAAGAGCACAAAGACCAGACTCAGCCAGGTCACTAACCAGCAGTGTGAGCTCCGATGATTGACTTAAGCTTGCTGACCCCTGCCTTGTCTACTTCCCAGCAGAGTTGACATGTGAACAAGTGTTTTGCAAGCCATAAGCCATTATTATCACCATGGTTAAAACAACAATAACACTTATTTTGTCTCCAGTTTATAATTTCATGCCATCATCCATCTGGGATCTATTCTGTCCTATAGCCTTTGGGACCTCTGTGGTCAGTGACAGTGAAGCTGGAGAAAGTCTGACCCCAGCTAGACAGGACCTGGAGATTCCAAAGTATCATGGAGCCTTTATTTATGTAATATCACTGGTGAGTTTTTTGCATCTGATTACAATAGTAATTCCTCCAACTACAAACACACACACACACACACACACACACACACATAGAAATCAAGCAAGCATAATCCTTGGAGTCAAACCAATCATGATTTAAATCAGGTTCTCTGCTATATAATAGCTAAGTAACATGAAATAGTTACACATCATTTCTGGACCCCCTTTTCTCATTTTAGAAAAAGCAAGCAATTATAAAGAATTGTATACAAATGATACACATACAAAATCAAATACAAATGTATTTAAGGTAACACAAAATTACATAACAAATGTTATATAATAAATGCTAAACAAATGTTAATCCTTACCACTTATGCTCTTGCCTCCACAATACACCAAAACAGAAATGACATTTTCCGGATGAGACCTTCACAAACTGGATTTTCTTTCAGATATTAAGCATACCTTGTACATACCAGGAATTATGCTGGACACCGAACACACAAATGTAAATAAAAATCATCTTCCAAGTACATGATATTTGATGATAAGAATTAAGCTGAGTCCAAAACATTAAGTGAAGTATCAAAACATACTCTGTTGAGAAATGAAGATCCTTTGGGAGATGCCTTAGTAAAAATAAGGTCATGGTGCCCATGAACACAGGGCTAGATCTGTCTGGATGACTACCAGACTTTTAGCACCTAGTAAAGAGGGCCCTCAATAAATGTTTTATCTTTTTTTAAAGATTTATTTATTTTAGAGAGAGAGAGAGCATGATGGGGAGGGGCAGAGGGAGAGGGAGAGAGTCTTTTTTTTTTTAAGGTTTTATTTATTTGAGAGAGAGAAAGAGAGAGAGCACATTAGCAGGGGAAAGAGGGAGAAGCAGGCTCCCAACTGAGCAGTGATCCTGATGTGGGGCTCCATCCCAGGACTCTGAGATCATGACCTGAGCTGAAGGCAGATGCTTAACTGACTGAGCCACACCAGTGCTCCAAGGAAGAGAGTCTTAAGCAGACTTTGTGCTGAGCACTAAGCCTGACCCAGGGCTCAATCCCAAGAGCCCAAGATCGTGACCTGAGTCACAACCAGAGTTAGACGCCTAACTGCACCACCCAGGGTCCCCACAATTAATGTTTTCTTAAACAAACCTATTAAGAAACAGGAAAGAACAGGGGTGCCTGGGTGGCTCAGTTGTTAAGCATCTGCCTTTGGCTCAGGTCATGATCCCGGGTCCTGGGATCTAGCCCTGTATGGGGCTCCCTGCTCAACGGGGTGTCTGCTTCCCCCCTCCCACTCCCCCTGCTGGTGTTCCCTCTCTCTCTCTGTCTCTATCTGTCAACTAAATAAATGAAATCTTTAAAAAAAGAAAGAAGGAAAGAAAGAAAGAAAGAAAGAAAGAAAGAAAGAAAGAAAGAAAGAAAGAAAGAAAGAAAGAAAGAAAGAGAGGGAGAGAAAGAAAAGAAACAGGAAAGAACAATGAGTAATTAGCAATTACCCATTAATCAATTAATTACATTAATTCTGGTGTGTTGAGAGACATCCACCTGCCAACAAAATCTCTTTCCATGGGGCGCCTGGGTGGCTCAGTGGGTTAAGCCGCTGCCTTCGGCTCAGGTCATGATCTCGGAGTCCTGGGATCGAGCCCCGCATCGGGGTCTCTGCTCTCTCGGGGAGCCTGCTTCCTCCTCTCTCTCTGCCTGCCTCTCTGCCTGCTTATGATCTCTCTGTCAAATAAAAAAAAAAATCTCTTTCCATACACCTTCAAGGTGCAAGAAGAATCATCACTCGGGGTGTCTGGGTGGCTCAGTGGGTTAAAGCCTCTGCCTTCAGCTCAGGTCATGATCCCAGTGTCCTGGGATCAGGCCCCACATCAGGCTCTCGGCTCAGCGGGGAGCCTGCTTCCCCTTCTCTCTCTCTCTGCCTGCCTCTCTGCCTACTTGTGATCTCTGTCTGTCAAATAAATAAATAAAATCTTTAAAAAAAAAAGAAGAAGAAGAAGGAGAATCATCACCTCTCAGGCAAGAATGGCTTAGTGAGGTTCCTGTGTTGCAAATGGTTGGAGAACTAGATTCACTACTGTGAATCATCAGCTTTTCAGACCACATCTCTCCTTTTCCAGATGCTGACCAAAGTCACACAGTTCAATAGTAAAAGAGCCAGGATCAACTCTATATTGTGATCACCATCAGAACTTTTTGCAATGTGTCTTCAGACCTGCATTGGACTAAATGTCTGCATAATCTTGAGGAGCTGAAATCTGCCCTCCCATAACCACAAATACCCTGAAAGAAAAAGGCAGTTGAACTCCAAACAAGTTCTATATAAAACAGGACACATTGTGCCATGTTTCAAAGAGGCAACCTGTCAAACAGGCAGCTCTGTCCACAGCTCTTGCAGCCAGAAAGAGGGGTTTTGTTTCCAGTTTCCTAGAATCTCCCATGTTATTTTGGGGCCAGTCCCAAGAAAGTGAGAGATTCAGTCCAGTCTCTGTCACTTGTATCAACCAGGACAAGAACAGTCTGAATTCTTGCCCTTCATTCTCACTTTATTTTTTTTTTTTTTTTGGATGTTAAGTTCTAGGTTTGATTGTCTTTATTTTTTTTTAATTTTTTAATTTATTTTCAGCATAACAGTATTCATTGTTTTTGCAATACACCCAGTGCTCCATGCAATCCATGCCCTCTCCAATACCCACCACGTGGTTCCCCCAACCTCCCACCCCCCACCCCTTCAAAACCCTCAGATTGTTTTTCATTCTCACTTTAAACCACTTTCCCCTGCTATAGTAACGCCAGCAGAAGGATAGGGTTGCTGGCCATCATTCCCTCTCCATCATCTGGAATGCTCCTGCAAACAGGTGGTCTTCATAACCCAGCCCAATTTCACCTCATCGAGCAACTGGGGTACTCAGTGTGAATACCTTTGGCTTCCCACCTATAGATGCAAACCTATACTCATTAACACAGTATAACCTCATATCTACTAAGCTCTATGCTAAATGCTCTACATATCTCATCTAGTCCTTATAACAGTCCTACACATGGGTAATAGTATCATCGTTCCCATATTACCAGTGAAGAAAATAAGATTTAAAATGTTCTATCACTTGTAAACTGCAGAGCCCAATGCAAACCCAAACCACCCGGCTTGACATCACATTACAGTGTCACCTTCCTCTGCCACTTTCAGGAAATGACATGCTGCTTCTCTGGCCTCCAAGGAAAGGATCTCTCTCCACCCCATCTCCTCAACCCCCTGCCTCTTCAGTCATGTTATTTTAGTTTTTTCTCTCCTTCCTTTATTTTTGACCACTACTTCTGTATTAATTCCTTCTACACAGTATACATCCATCTCATCTTATTAAAAAAAGTTGCTCAACCCTCTACCCACCTCTACTTCTGTTTCTTCTGCCTTTGTTCTCCTTTCCTTCACAGCTGAGCTTCTTGAAAGATTCATCTGCATTTATTCTCTCCAATGTCACTTACTACTGCCTTTCCAATTCACCAAAATCAGGAGTCCTTATAATACCATTCCTGTATAAATCTCCCAGCTAAAGTCACTAGTCAATGCAAGTGTGCATCAATAGTCCAAACTCCCTCCCCACCCCAGCTCCAAACTTGTATCTCAAGTGTGCCTGTTGACATCTTGTCTCATAGACATCACAAATTGATGTGTCCCCATGACTCCCCTGGTGACACCCTAGGTTTCCTATCACAACTGGCACCACCATCACCCAGCTGCTCTCTCCACATGTCCTCCTTGATTCTTCCCCTTCTCTCAGCCTCCAATTAAATCTACTTGAACAGCAAATCCTGATGTGCTTGCCTCCAAAAATATTTCAAAACCATTTGCTTATCTCCATCTCCACTGAAGCCCCGGAGGTCCAGGTGCCAGCACCTCTTATCTGGACCACTGTAAGAGCCAATGAACTTATGTCTCCCCCAACCACGACTTCCTTCTCATGACCTACATTTTTATCCAGTTCTAAAGACTCATTAAAATGGAAATCAAAGTATGTCATTGCCCTGCTGAAAGCATTTTGGTGGCTTCTAATTTTTTTTGTGGAAATAAGGTTTCCTCAAATCCCAGCATGACTTGACTTTCTCATTTCCCCAAGTGTTGGGAGCATGGACATTGCTGTCAAAAGGATTTGTGTCATTTTCCATGCAACTCTGGCCAAGTTCTATGAAAAACGAAGATACAAATGCATACTTCACAGAGTTTCATATAGATTTTTTTCAATTAATTATCATTAATTAAAATAATAATTACCTTCAGAAATGTATATACATCAGAGTTGGTATTTCAGATTATATGAGACAATATGGACCACTCAGTAAATGGTACTGTGAGAATCAATCACTTGTTTTAAAAAATAAGTTGTAGTGGATATCTGCATCACGGATGTAAACCCATATATAAACATTGATTCTAAATAGTTTATATATTTAAATATTAAAGGCAAAACTTCAAAACTATTTATACATGTGTAAAAGAACATACTCTTATGATTCAGAATGGCTCAGTCAGTTAAGTGGCTGCCTTCAGCTTAAGTCAAGATTCCAGGGTCTTGGGATCAAGTTCTGCATCAGGCTCCTTGCTAACAGCGAGCCTGCTTCTCCCTCTGCCTGCTTTGCCTGTCATTCCCCCTGCTTATGCTCGGTCTCTCTCTCTCTCTGAAAAATAAATAAATAAAATCTTTAAAAAGAAAAAAAGAACACAAAAAGTTTACACTTAAAAAAAGAGAGAGAGAGAAAGATGAACTTAAATGAACAGGCCCACAAGTCTTCCAAGTCCCATTTCATAATCACTGTACCCCCTTCATTAGGAGGCAGCCACAAGTTGTGGTCTGTGCTTCCTTTCCTGGTAAGTCCTAGGCTCCTGCACCACTTCCTGTTGCTCTCTCAGCCTCAGATTCTCAGTGCTCAGAGCTCTGATGCATTTTCACAGGACCCAACCCCAATGCTGAATGTTGCAATCTAGAAAACCTACCCACATGTGGAATAGAATATTAATCAAAAATAGCTCACTCTTGAGTGATTTCAGACTCCAAAGCCTGTTTTGATGTGAAAAGGACATTGAATTTCTAATTCTCTGGACCCCTGTGGGAACCATTTTCCCATCAAGGATTTGGACGGAGGTGACTGCCTGTAACCAATTAAGATGTGTGTTTGGTGTTTGGCAGCTCCCTGACCCACGGCTTCTGTCCCTTCATCACCGGGGGCCTTGTATTGAGTGGCAGATGCAGGCAAAGCAGCAGTGACTGGGTTAGGCTACAGCCTGTGTCGTTTGGCTGTGTTTACAGTCAGCCCAGCTGCAGTCAGTCAGTCGCTCTGATGCTTGGGGAACAACAGTAGCTTTTCCAAGTCAACCTATTATGCTTCGTGGCATAACAGAAAGAACATTATAGAAGAAGCACTGAGATTTCCAGCTCCACTGCTGTGACGTTCTGTGGCTTTTCCCCAAAAAAGTAACCTCCCTGGACCTCACTCTCCCTGTTTGGAAACTAATAACAATTCTGCCTTTTTTCCCAGGGCAAGGAGAGGTTTTACAGATTAAATGCAATGATGAATTTAAACTCTAAGTTAATACACAAATATTAATATTAGCCAACATTTTAATGCTTTTTATATGCTAGACATTCTAATTGCTTTATATGTGTTGAATCATTTAATTATACTTGTAATTTTATGAGCTAAGTACTGTTAGTCCATTCTAAATATTAAAAAAATAAATAAATAAAGGCATAGGGGCGCCTGGTGGCTCAGTCAGTTATGTAGCCCACTCTTGACTTCAGCTCAGGTTATAATCTCAGGGTCCTGAGATCAAGCCCCACATTGAGCTCTGTGCTCAGCAGGGAGTCTCTCTCCCTCCCCTTCTGCCCCTGCCCCCCTCAAATAAATAAATCTTTAAAAAATAATAAAGCCACAAAAAAATTTAAGGCTCTGGCTGACAAAATTTAATGGTGAGATCCAGGATCTGAGACTAGGCTCTACACTACCTGGTTAAGGTGCTACACTGAACATCCTAGGGATTGTTTTCCTATTGCTTTAGTTTTACTTTTAATAATATCTTTCATACCAGAAGGGCCATCTGTACCCCAATATTCATAGCAGCAATGGCCACAATCGCCAAACTGTGGAAAGAGCCAAGATGCCCTTCAACAGATGAATGGATAAAGAAGATATGGTCCATGTATACAATGGAATATTATGCCTCCATCACAAAGGATGAATACCCAAGTTTTGTATCAACATGAACAGGACTGGAGGAAATTATGCTGAGTGAAATAACTCAAGCAGAGAGAGTCAATTATCATATGGTTTCACTTACTTGTGGAGCCAAAGGAATAACACAGAGCACATTGGGAGATAGAGAGGCGAAATGAGTTGGAAATCGGATGGGGGGACAAACCATGAAAGACTGTGGACTCTGAGAAACAAACTGTGGTTTTTGAGGGAAGAAGGGTGAAGGGTTGGGTGATCCTGGTGGTGAGTGTTAAGGAGGGTACGTATTGCAAGGAGCACAGGGTGTGGTGCATAAACAATGAAACTTAGAACACTGAAAAAATAAAATAAAATTTAAAAGTAATAATAATAATAATAATATATTTCATACCAAGAAATTTGTATCTTGTTCATGCTTCTATAAAAACACTTGCCATTTTGTTATAATTTAGTTTTTGTATCCCTGTCTTTCTCTGCTAGAGTCTGAGGGCAGAAACTATATTGTCATCTGTAATATTCCCAGCACTGTGTACCAGTAATAGGCACTCTAGAGATTTGTGGGCTGGATAAACAGAAGAAACAAGACAATGGACAGAATGGACAGATGGATGGATGGATGGATGGATGGATGGATGGAAGGATGGATAAACAGATGGATGGATAGATATAGGTCACTATCCAAATGACCATCCTGCCCCAAATTGTCAGGTTTTGCAGAGTGGTATTTGACCATCTTGAAATGACAAAATTATGTATTTTCTTCATCCTCACTGACTTTTTTTTTAATAACTTTAAATTATTTTTACATAGAAAATCCGTTGGCTATTGTCAAAGTTTATAAAATAAAAAATAAAAGTAAAAACCTGAGGTTTGAAAAGGACACAAGAAATGGAGCTGTTCCAGTGATGAAGAAAGGATGGGCTGTGACCTCTCGAGGAAGAGCTGATTCTAACATTTAGGCATTTTTGTACTTGCTTTCTTGGAGCACTACAAGAGTGATAACTGCATCTTGAATGTCTTTGAATCCTGAGCACACCTACTGTGATCCAGAAGCAGCCACACAGTACACGTCAGGCTGACACATGCAGACCAGTGGGTTGGCTACATCCCAGCCTCTCCTCTCGCTCGCCTTTCCAGTCCCACCCAGCAGGTATCTCTACCTCTGCCCTTCCCTCCTTCCTGAGAAATGTTCAGCTGCCTGTCCTCCCTCCTCTAGGGCAAAAGTACTAATGAGAGCAATGCATTAACTTTATCCTGACTTTTTTTTTTCCTAAAGACTTTATTTATTTATTTATTTGACAGACAGAAATCACAAGTAAGCAGAGAGGCAAGCAGAGAGAGAAGGGGAAGCAGGCTCCCTGCTGAGCAGAGAGCCTGATGCAGGGCTTGATTCCAAGACCCTGAGATCATGACCTGAGCCAAAGGCAGAGGCTTAACCCACTGAGCCACCCAGGCGGCCCTACCCTGACTTTTGTATGAGAAGCATTTCCTGTTTAATAGAAAAGCTCTTCACTCAAGGCATCAGCAAATTTCCCTTATGGGAGAGTCACACAAAGTGACTCAAAATCTGATCTGCCAAAAAAACTGAAGTATGATCCTACAGCCAAAGCTTCCAACTTGTGTGAGACTAGGCTCTTTCTCTCTTTATTCTTTTCTTCTGCTGAGATCCATGGGCTCTTTTCCTTGCCATCCTTGGTTTTATCCTTCAGTATACAGAATTAAAAAAAAAAAATCAAGATTACTGGGGGAAAAAATAAAAGAGGGAGGGGAGGGGGGGAGGAGATGCCAGCTAAAGAGTGTGGCCAATATTTATTGAGCACTTATGTCCAAGTTATTAAACTACTGCCTCTCAACTCCATATCCACCCTTCTGTGCTCTGCTCTGATGTTGGGATTGAGGTAATAAACCATATTTCTTTGTTGCCAAGTGTTCTCTTCCATGCCCTGCCCACTGGGCTGCTAGAGAGACGGAGACAGTGGAAGAGGAAGAGGCAACAAGCTCCCTCCTGCTTGACTCTCTGTTCCTGTCTGTGTCACATAGGCAAGAGCTCTTTACCTGGGCAGAAGTAGTTTGTTTTTTTTTTTCCAGTTTGTTTGTTAGTTTCCCACACTCTCAAGATTGGTCTCACTGTGCTTCCTCAGAAACACATGGTGCTGGCTGGTGTCCCCTCCTAGAGGCTTGGGTTGTGAGCTCCTTCTCTTTGGGTCCACATTCTGATAACCTCACCACATTCCTTCATTCTCCCTTTACTATGCCTGTGCTACCTCGTGGGGACTTTTGGTTTTTGTTTGTTGGCTGGCTTTTGTTTTGTTTTGTTTTTCCCATTTTTTCCTCTAATCCCTATTTTACCAATCCCCTATATTAAATTCTCTTCTGTTAAGATGTCAGTTAGAATTTCTGCTTTCTGAATGAACCCTGATTGATTCAATTTCCTATGTGCCAGACACTATGTGCCTTTTACACCTATAATTGCATTTGCCCTTTACAAAATCCTACAAGGGCATTATCCTCTTCTTTATGGGTAAGCAAACTGAGACACAGAGCAATCAAACTCTTGCCCAAGCTCACATAGGCTTGCTTGTGGTGTTGGAAGCATCTAATTCCAAGAAGGTCCTATCTAAAAATACCTATTTCCATGAGACTTATGCTTTCTGAGAGTGAATCTACGTCTTTAGTGCCAGGGTCCTTCTTAGAACCAAAACTATAGGCAAAGTTCCCTGAATAAAGAAGCATGTCACTCTCCCTCTCCACCCACAGATGGAAACCACACAGAGATTTATTACTGCCAGATGGCTGCAATGTAGGGATGAGACAAAAGGATACCTGGAACACGGAAGACCAGCACAGTAATCCAAACTTATTTACCACCTACACAGCTACAAAGGAATTAAATTTCAATTGAGAAATGATTATGCCTTTCCCCGGAGTTTCTGATGAAAAAAGCAAATGAAGTTATTAGAGTTGTCTGGAAGCCACCCCACACCATAATGTTTTCTTTTTTCCTTGCAATACATCATGTGTCTCTCTCTCTATTGGCGTCACTCTCTTTACTCCTTTTGGCATCTCTTCATCTCGTGATCTCCTTCAGTCATTTTCATTCCTCTTTTTCCATCACTTTTTCACCCTACCTGCCACTTCTGCAAGTAAAATAAATTCTTGGAAGACAACTTCATCCTTGGAGAGATACAGTCAACTTTTTTAACCTTTTTAACACAGAAAATATTTCCAATACTGACTTTCTCATCAAGAAGTTACTTGTAACACAAAACCTTCTGAAGCCCTAGTAATTCCTCCTATCTGTTTTGTTGGTGATTGAAATGTGCACACCTGGTGTGTGATGACAAGGTTACTCTTACTCAGATCAATGGACTTCAGGAGATTTGTAGTGCTTTCCTTCCACACAAGGAGCCACAACTGGCCATATCTTTATCTTTGTCTTTTAAAAAGTTCTATCTCATTCCCAGTTATTAAAAAGCCAAAATGAGGGCCTCCTGGGTGGCACAGTCAGTTAGGCCTCTGCCTTTGGCTCAGGTCATGACTCCAGGGTCCTGAGATTAAGTCCTGCACCAGACCCCCTGCTCAGCATCTGTTTTTCCCTCTTCCCTGCTCATGCTCTCTCTCTCTCTCATAAATAAAATCTTTAAAAATAAATAAATAAAAGAAAAAATGATGTGTCTTACATGTTTCTCTCCACTTTTTTATTAAATATATGGTCTTTTAGTTTTCAGATTTCAGATTTCAGATTTCAGAATCTAATCTGAGATTCTTGGATTTGGCATTCTACCCAGTATGGCTTTTTCTAATCATTGTTTGAAAAAATAACCATTTTTAGTGGGGCCTACTGATATCTCAAAAAGAAAGAAAATGATCTCATTTCTTGTTAAAAATTTTATCACCAAAAGTCACGATTACTCTTGGGACGAGCCTGCAGTGGGTGCCCATTCTGCTTAAAAGGCATCCTCCTGCTGTCTGACAGGGGCGTTTTGGGACCGTGGCTATGGGATGGCACCAGCCGCAACCTCAGTTAATACTCCATCCTCATGGATGACATGAAGGGTCCTCTGGGAGGGCGCTGAGCTTGTAATGTAATGGGAGTAAGATGAACATGGGTGTGAATCCCAACTCTACAATTTACTTACCCACTCAGAGTCCCAGCTGTCTCATTTTATAAAATGTAGATAAATGCTACCATTAAAGTTAGTAAGAGGGAGGTAATATCCATGCTAATCTACCTAATTGTTCGAGAAACAGTGTTAGATACTGGTGGAAACATTCAATCCACAGAGCAACTCCTCAAGTTACATTGAAGTTGACATCTATTTTACATATGAGGAAACCAAGTCTCAGACAGTTAATGAGGTTTCCCAAATTCCAAAACAAGTAGATAGTCAACCCACGTCAAAATCAACTTGTCCATTCCAAAGTTATATCTTTTCCCCAAACCACACTGGTTTCCAAAAAAGAATAGGTGGGTACATTTGCAAACAGCCTGAATGGTAATGAGGTGGGAATTCTCTTGCCAGAGCTCTCTAAATTACACCATATATCCCCTTCAGGGACATAACAGTGATGGCAGGGGAAGGGTGTGAAAGAGGAGCAGAGGAGAGCACAGTGTCAATGGCAGGGAGAAACTCTCAAACAGTGAGGGAAAGACTGGCAGCAGATGAATTTGGTGGACAAGTCTGACTTCACTTGCATCCATGAAGGGTACCACCCATGTGCAGTTTGGTCTAGTGCTATATAATATTGCTGAAGCTTGAGGATACCAATATACCACATTATTCTCTCCTAAGGATTCTGGTCCAGTTGGAATGTAGACAGAGGTTCTAGACAAGAATTAAAATACAGTGTCTGCTTTATTACTAGTAGAGCTTAATTGTAGAATGATGCTTGAACTCAAAGCCAAAATGGGCCACTGAAATGACCTACCTCTATCTTTCTCTCATATTTCTCAGGAGATTCTACTTCTAGAGGAAACTAAGATGTTGGCCAAATGAAAGAATCACTTTCAACGCTCCAACCTGGACCTCAGTTTTTCCTTAAAAGGAAAGACATATTGGGGTAATTATATATCAAATAAGCTAGCTCCAGAGGGAAGGGGAGACAATCCTCCTTCTAAATATATTAACATAGTATTATAAAACATTACAACCCTTTTTATTAAGACAAAACAAAATAATACTCATTACTTTGGTTCATTATGAAGACAAAAACTTGCCTAGGAAACTGACTTCCACATGTAAAATTATTTCCATGGGAAAATACCTTTCACCTACCAAATAAACCAACACCAAAATGTTAGAAACTCAACCCATTTATCAGTATAAATACAGCCCTGCATTCTCACAGTACCCACTATTTCTAAGGGAAGGTCAGCTTCAAAGCTCTTACTTTTAATTGGGACCAAAAAGAAAAAAATTGCTAAACTCTAGTTACCATCATAATGATGAGGAAAAATCCAAATTCCATTGAATCTTTTCCCCTTCATCACCTTCTGTGTACACAATACCCTCTGCTTATGTTTGTCTTCCTTCCAAAGACCTAATTATATAGAAAAAGAAACATTTTTAAAGATAAAAGTTCTTGTTGATGTTGTGTGAATTCATTCTGTTGTGTTTGGGAAGCTAAGTTTTGCAGAGTCCAAGGAAAGAGAATTTGCCAAATAATTCCCCCAAAGAGCTAATTTGCTGTACTCTATTTTTAGAGATTAGTATCCTCACTTTGGCTCACTGTGAAATAGGATCTACTTATTTTGCTTCAACTGTGCACACAAGAAATTATTCTGGAACTGCAACTTGACTATCATTTTGGAATATTTCATTCAATAAATATTCCCTGAGAATTAAGCATTTAGGGATAAACCCTAGTAAGTAGCAATATAGAGTTTCAGGTTGGTATTTTCAATATCAATATAGATGATCCATCCAACACTCTAGCTTCTCAATTCTTTGACTTTCTCTCCTACAATAATTGTGTCCTCTATCTCATCTCACAAACCCATCCCATGTCCTATCCCAGATTACCACCTTCTACTGCTATCCTTCTAAAAGATCAGCTGGAAGAATCCCACACTTACTACCAACTCCATCTCCAGATCTCTCCTGCTGTGCTCACATTTCAACAATCCCTCAATCACAACCAGATTAAAATTTATTCAATTTAGTGTTCCTCATCCCTCACCCTTTTGTTTTTAGTCATGTGAAAATCCATAGCCCGTCATTATAATCAATTCTCTACATAGGCATCTATTCTCCCCCCCACTCTTCCTTAGGGAAAATCAAAAAATGAACCCAAAAAATGCTTAAAACTAATTCTCAACCTTCTTTTGTGCCTGCAAACAGCTGGAAGAAAACACACAAGCGCATGGGTGATTCCACTTTGAATTCCCGAGTAGTGACGTCCAGAGAGTCTCATTGCTGTTCGTGAAACGTACCACATGCCCTTCTTCAAACATCTCTGCCTGTTTGGCTGCCTGTTTCTCAGCTTCTTCCTCAGCATCCCTCCTCAAAGTTCTGCCATTTTTGCTACTTCCTTATTCTTAGTGAATGACCTTGCATTTTATTTAATTGAGACAGAAGCGCCATCAGAAGATAACCTCCAAATGTTTCACACAAAACTACCACACTAAATACACCTGAACCATACATACTGCATCTCTCCCCATATAATAATGGCATGCTCCCGTCCATGGCCAAAACTTCAACATGTGAATTAGTTCCTATCCCATTTCACTAACTCAAGGAAATTGCTCCAACGAATCTCCATTTCTTCTATCATCAATCATTTCCCCTTCTTGTTCATTACCAGCAGCATCCAAATATAATATAATGTCCCCCATCAATCACTTTCAACTACAGTCCATTCCTTTCACAGAAAAACTCTTCCAAGAGTGGTCCATGTTCTGTCTGCGCTTTCCATCTTCTCTTGAACATCCTCAAGTTAGGCTTTCAACTTCATATCCTCACCAAAACTAATTCAATCAGGGTCAGCAATAGCCTTTACTCTGCCATTCAAAACCAATTCTCAATTCTTACCAGATGTAGCCTATCAGCTACATTTAACATGATGACCACTCTCTAATCTTTGATATATTTCTTTTACTTACCTTTGGGATTATCACTTGGCTTTCCTCCTAACACACTGGCCACTCCTCAGGCTCATTCACTGGTTTTCCTGACGTATGAATGTTGGAGTGCTCAAAGACCTGTCCTTTGGATCTCTGTTCTTATTTATCTACATTTACTTTCTTGGATAGATCAACTCATCCAATCCCATGGCTTTAAATATCATTTATATGCTGATGATATTCAAATACTCATCACTAACCTGGACATATCCCCTGAACTCTAAACTCCTACATTCAACTTCCAATTTAAAATATTCCCCTACATGTCTCATAGGCATCTCAAACTTCACATTTTTAAAACTCAGCTCCTTCTCCTTTTCTCCCAACCTGCCCTTACCCTCATCTTCCCCATCTGAGTAAATGGTAGCTCCATCCTTATAGTTTCTCAAGTTGAAAAGTTAAGGTAATTCTTCACTCCCATCCTGCACTTTGTTTTCAACAAATCCCTGTTGACCTTAATTTTGAAGACTATCGATAATCAGACCACTTCTCACAACTTTCTGTTATCACTCTAGTCAAAGCTGTCATAATTCCTTTTTTGGATTATTATTATAGACCTAGTCAGCAACCCTTCCTTTTTCTGTCCTTGCCCCTCTACACTCTGTTTCCTGTATAAGAGCCAGAATGACCTTCTAAAATTATAAATCAAATTCTCTCTCTCCTCTGTTCAAAACTCTTCAATAGATTTTTGCATCACTGAGAATAAATTAGAAGTCATAACCCAGTCCTGAAAGGCCACTGGTGTCTAAGACTGGCTCCCTTCCTCGCTGACCTCATCTCCTACTGGGGCCCATCTCTTACTTTACTCCTGCCACATGAGAGCCTCAAGGCTGTTCCTGACCCATCCAAGCACATGTCTACCTCCAGGAGTTTGTCCTGACTGCTCTCCATGTCTGAGAACTGATTCCTCATGACATCCTCTTAGCTGTCACCTGCATTTCACAGAGGACTATACTCCAATGTTAGTATATTAAGAGGATTTCCCCTAAGTAACCTGTCCAAAATAGTTTTGCACTATCATTCAGTGTCCTCTTCCTTGGTTTTACTTTTCTTCTTAACACCTATTATCATATGACATAGCGCATAATGTCTAGAGCCCACCCACGCAATTAGAATATAAGTTCCATGAGATTAGGAACTCCATATCTTTTTTTTTTAATTTAATTTTATTTTTTCAGTGTTCCAAGATTCATTGTTTATGCACCACTCCCAGTGTTCAATGCAATACTTACCCGCCTTAATACGCACCACCACGATCACCCATACCACCACCCCCCTCCCTTCGAAACCCCTCCACTTGTATCGCAAAGTCCACAGTCAATCATGGTTCATCTTCCCTTCCAATTTCCCCCAACTCACTTGTCCTTTCCTCCTCCTAATGTCCTCCATGTTATTTCTTATGTTCCACAAATAAGTGAAACCATATGATAATTGAATTTCTCTGCTTGATTTATTTCACTCAGCATAATCTCCTCCAGATTTGCCCATGTTGATACAAAAGTTGAGTATTCATCCTTTCTGATGGAGGCATAATATTCCATTGTATATATGAATCATATCTTCTTTATCCATTCATCTGTTGAAGGGCATCTTGGCTCTTTCCACAACTTGGCGATTGTGGCCATTACTTCTATAAACATTGGGAATACATATGGCCCTTCTTTTCACTGCATCTGTATCTTTGGGGTAAATACCCAGTAATGCAATTGCAGGGTCATAGGGAAGCTCTATTTTTAATTTCTTAAGGAATATCACACTGTTTTCCAAAGTGGCTGCACCAACTTATATTCCCACCAACAGTGTAAGAGGGTTCCCCTTTCTCCATATCCTCTCCAGCACTTGTTGTTTCTTATCTTATTAATTTTGGCCATTCTAACCGGTGTAAGGTGGTATCTCAATGTGCTTTTGATTTGAATCTCCTTGATGGCTAATGATGATGAACATATTTTCATGTGTCTGTTAGACACTTGTATGTCTTCTTTGGAGAAGTGTCTGTTCATGTCTTCTGTCCATTTTTTGACGTTATTATCTGTTTTGTGTGTGTTGAGTTTGAGGAGTTTTTTTATTCATCTCGAATATCAGCCCTTTGTCTGTAGTGTCATTTGCAAATATCCTCTCCCATTCCATGGGTTTCCTCTTTGTTTTGTTGACTGTTTCCTTTGCCGTGCAGAAGATTTGATCTTGATAAAGTACCAAAAGTTCATTTTCAGTTTTGTTTCCTTTGCCTTTGGAGACATATCTTGAAAGAAGTTGCTGTGGCCAATGTCGAAGAGGTTACTGCCTATGTTCTCCTCCAGGATTTTGATAGATTCCTGCCTCACATTGAGGTCTTTTATCCATTTCGAGTTTATCTTGGTGTACAGTGTAAGACAATAGTTGAGTTTCACTCTTCTATACAGAGCTGTCCAATTTTCCCAGCACCATTTATTGAAGAGACTTCTTTCCACTGAATATTTTTTTCTTCCTATGTCGAAAGTTATTTGACCATAGCGTTGTGGGTCCATATCTGAGCTCTCTACTCTGTTCTACTGGTTTATGTGTCTGTTTTTATGCCAGTACCATGCTGTCTTCGTGATCACAGCTTTCTAATAAAGCTTGAAATCAGGCAACGTGATGCTCCCAGCTTTGTTTATCTTTTTTTTTGTACTAAAAATAAGACATTTCGTTTTATTTGTGATTTTCACATTCTTTTACAGGAATTTATTCATATATTACTTATGTGATAAAACGTTTAGAGATGGAGAAAATATTAGAACACCAGAAGCAAATAGATCATAACACTGATTTTATATGCTAAAAATATGGGTGATTCTTATTTTCTTTTTACTTTTTTTTTATTTCTTTTCAGCATAACAGAATTTATTGTTTTAGAACCACACCCAGTGCTCCAAGCAATACGTGCCCTCCTTAATACCGTCCACGTGGCTCCCCCAACCTCCCACCCACCCGACCCCTTCAAAGCCCTCAGATTGTTTTTCAGAGTCCATAGTCTCTCATGGTTCACCTCCCCATCCAATTTCCCTCAACGCCCATCTCCTCTCCATCTCCCCATGTCCTCCATGTTATTTGTTATGCTCCACAAATAAGTGGAACCATATGATACTTGACTCTTTCTCCTTGACTTATTTCGCTCAGCATAATCTCTTCCAGTGCAGTAACCATGTTGCTACAAAAGTTGGGTATTCAACCTTTCTGATGGAGGCATAATACTCCATAATGTATATGGACCACATCTTCCTTATCCATTCGTCCATTGAAGGGCATCTTGGTTCTTACCACAGTTTGGCGACCGTGGCCATTGCTGCTATAAACATTGGGGTTCAGATGGCCCTTCTTCTCACTACATCTGTATCTTTGGGGTAAATACCCAGTAGTGCAATTGCAGGATCATGGGGAAGCTCTATTTTTAATTTCTTGAGGAATCCCCACACTGAGGAATCTCCACACTTCTTCAAAGTGGCTACACCAACTTGCATTTCCACCAACAGTGTAAGAGGGTTCCCCTTTCTCCACATCCCCTCCAACACACGTTGTTTCCTGTCTTGTTAATTTTGGCCATTCTAACTGGTGTTAGGTGGTATCTCAATGTGGTTTTAATTTGAATCTCCCTGATGGCTAGTGATGATGAGCATTTTTTCATGTGTCTGATAGCCATTTGTATGTCTTCATTGGAGAAGTGTCTGTTCATATCTTCTGCCCATTTTTTGATATGATTATCAGTTTTGTGTGTGTTGAGTTTGAGAAGTTCTTTATAGATCTTGGATATCAGCCTTTTGTCTGTACTGTCATTTGCAAATATCTTCTCCCATTCCGTGGATTGCCTCTTTGTTTTGTTGACTGTTTCCTATGCTGTGCAGAAGCTTTTGATTTTGATGAAGTCCCAAAAGTTCATTTTTGCTTTTGTTTCCTTTGCATTTGGAGACATATCTTGAAAGAACTTGCTGTGGCTGATATCAAAGAGGTTACTGCCTATGTTCTCCTCTAGGATTCTGATGGATTGCTGTCTCACGTTGAGGTCTTTTATCCATTTCGAGTTTATCTTTGTGTACGATGTAAGAGAATGGTCGAGCTTCATTCTTCTACATATAGCTATCCAATTTTCCCAGCACCATTTATTGAAGAGACTGTATTTTTTCCACTGTGTATTTTTTCCTGTTTTGTTGAAGATTAGTTGACCATAGAGTTGAGGGTCCATATATGGGCTCTCTACTCTGTTCCACTGGCCTATGTGTCTGTTTTTATGGCAGTACCATGTCTTGGTGATCACAGCTTTGTAGTAAAGCTTGAAATCAGGTAATGTGATGCCCCCAGTTTTATTTTTGTTTTTCAACATTTCCTTAGTGATTCAGGGTCTTTTCTGATTCCATACAAATTTTAGAATTATTTGCTCCAGCTCATTGAAAAATACTGGTGGATTTTTTATTGGAATGGCATTAAAAGTATAGATTGCTCTAGGCAGTATAGACATTTTAACAATGTTTATTCTTCCAATCCAAGAGCATGGAATGGTCTTCCATCTTTTTGTGTCTTCTTCAATTTCTTTCATGAGTGTTCTGTAGTTCCTCGAGTACAGATCCTCTACCTCTTTAGTTAGGTTTATTCCCAGGTATCTTATGGTTCTGGGTGCTATAGTAAATGGAACCGATTCTCTAATTTCCCTTTCTGTATTTTCATTGTTAGTGTATAAGAAAGCCACTGATTTCTGTACACTGACTTTGTATCCTGCCACGTTACTGAATTGCTGTATGAGTTCTAGTAGTTTGGGGGTGGAGTCTTTTGGGTTTTCCATATAAAGAATCATGTCATCTGCGAAGAGAGAGAGTTTGACTTCTTCATTGCCAATTTGGATACCTTTTATTTCTCTTTGTTGTCTGATTGCTGTTGCTAGAACTTCTAATACTATGTTGAACAAGAGTGGTGAGAGTGGGCATCCTTGTCGTGTTCCTGATCTCAATTGGAAGGCTGCGAGCTTTTTCCCATTGAGGATGATATTTGCTGTGGGTCTTTCATAGATAGATTTTATGAAGTTCAGGAATGTTCCCTCTATCCCTATACTTTGAAGCATTTTAATCAGGAATGGATGCTGGATTTTGTCAAATGCTTTTTCTGCATCAATTGAGAGGACCATGTGGTTCTTCTCTCTCCTCATATTAATTTGTTCTATCACATTGATTGATTTGCGAATGTTGAACCATCCTTGTAGCCCAGGAATGAATCCCACCTGGTCATTTTGGATAATCTTTTTAATGTGCTGTTGGATCCTGTCTGCTAGGATCTTGTTGATAATCTTAGCATCCATATTCATCAGTGATATTGGTCTGAAATTCTCCTTTTTGGTAGGGTCTTTGCCTGGTTTGGGGATCAGGGTAATGCTGGCTTCATAGAAAGAGTCTGGAAGTTTTCCTTCTGCTTCAATTTTTTGAAACAGCTTGAGAAGAATAGGCATTATTTCTTCTTTGAAAGTTTGGTAGAATTCCCCAGGTAATCTGTCAGGTCCTGGGCTCTTGTTTTTTGGGAGGTTTTTGATCACTGCTTCAATCTCGTTACTAGATATCAGTCTATTCAGGTTGTCAATTTCTTCCTGGTTCAATTTTTGGAGTTTATAGTTTTCCAGGAATGCCTCCTTTTCATCTAGGTTGCTTAACTTCTTGGCATATAACTGTTGGTAATAACTCCTGGTGATTGTTTCTACTCCTTTGGTGTTAGTTGTGATCTCTCCCTTTTCATTCATAATTTTATTAATTTGTGCTTTCTCTCTTTTGTTTTGGATTAGTGTGGCCAATGGTTTATTGATCTTATTGATTGTTTCAAAAAATGAGCTTCTAGTTTCATTGATACATTCCACTGTATCTCTAGTTTCTCCCTCATTGATCTTTGCTCTAATCTTGATTATTTCCCTTCTTTTTTTAAATTTTTTTAATTTATTTTCAGCGTAACAGTATTCATTGTTTTTGCACCACACCCAGTGCTCCATGCAATCCGTGCCCTCTCCAATGTGTGGAGTTGGCTTAATTTGTTGTTGATTCTCCAGTTCTTTAAGGTGTAGACACAGCTGGTGTGTTCTGGATTTTTCTATTTTTTTGAGGGAGACTTGGATGGCTATGTATTTCCCCCTTAGGACCGCCTTTGCTGTATCCCATAGGTTTTGGACTGAAGTGTCTTCATTCTCATTGGTTTCCATGAATTGTTTAAGTTCTTCTTTGATGTCCTCGTTGATCCAAGCATTCTTAAGCAAGGTGGTCTTTAGCTTCCATGTGTTTGAGTTCCTTCCAAACTTTTCCTTGTGATTGAGCTCCAGTTTCAAAGCATTGTGATCTGAGAATATGCAGGGAATAATCTCAGTCTTTTGCTATCAGTTGGGTCCTGATTTGTGACCCAGTATGTGGTCTATTCTGGAAAAGGTTCCATGTGCACTTGAGAAGAATGTGTATTCTGTTGTTTTAGGGTGGAATGTCCTGTATATATCTATGAGGCCCATTTGGTCCAATGTGTCATTCAATTCTCTTTTACTTTATTGATTTTCTGTTTGGATGATTGTCTATTACTGAGAGAGGCGTGTTAAGATCTCCTGCTATTAATATATTCATATCAATATGACTCTTTATCTTTTTTAAAATTTTTTTAAGATTTTTTTTTATTTATTTGACAGACAGAGATCACACGTAGGCAGATAATCAGGCAGAGAGAGAGGAAGGGAAGCAGACTCCCTGCTGAGCAGAGAGCCCGATGTGGGGCTCAATCCCAGGACCCCGGGATCATGACCTTAGCCAAAGGCAGAGGCATTAACCCACTGAGCCGCCTAGGCACCCCATGACTCTTTATCTTGATTAATAGTTTTCTTATGTAATTGGCTGCTCCCATATTAGGGGCATAGATATTTACAATTGTTAGTTCATCTTGGTGGATAGTCCCTTTAAGAATTATGTAGCGTCCTTCTGTATCTCTGACTACAGTCTTTAGTTTAAAATCTGATTTATCTGATATGAGAATCATTACCCCAGGCTTCTTTTGAGGCCCATTGGCATGAAAGATGCTTCTCCATCCCTTCACTTTCAGTCTGGGTGTATCTTTAGGTTCAAAATGGGTCTCTTGTAGACAACATATGGATGGGTCCTGTCGTTTTATCCAATCTGCAACCCTGTGTCATTTTATGGGCACATTTAGGTCATTCACATTGAGAGTGATTATTGATAGATACATTCTTATTGACATCGTGTTACCTTTGAAGTCTTTCTTTCTGTAGATTATCTCTATATTTCTGTTCAATGATATTCTTAGGATTTTCCCTCTTTTATAGAACCCCCTTTAATATTTCCTGTAGTGTCAGCTTGGTGGTTGCATAGTCTTTTAAGCCTTGCCGGTCTTGGAAACTCTTTATCTCTCCATCTATTTTGAACGTCATTCTTGCTGGATAAAGTATTCTTGGCTGCATGTTCTTCTCATTTAGTGCCCTGAATATATCTTGCCAGCCCTTTCTGGCTTGCCAGGTGTCTGTGGACAAGTCTGACATTATTCTGATGGGCTTTCCTCTGTACGTAAGTAGCCTCTTTGTCCTAGAGCTTTCAAGAGACTGTATCTACAATTATGATTTCCCAATTTTACTATCAGGTGCCTTGATTTTTTTTAGACTCTATAATCTTGGTGGGAGATCGTTCTGCCTCTAATACATGAACACTGGTTCCATTCGCAAGATTGGGAAAATCCACTATATCTCTAGACTTCTTTCTTTCTCCTCCCCTTCAGGGATTCCAATAATTCTGACATTGGAACGTTTCATGGCATCATTTATTTCCCTGATTCTGTTTTTGTGGTTTCTAAGCTGTTTGTTCCAGGCTTCCTCCTGATCCGTTCTCTCTATCTGTCCTCCAGATCACTAATTCTAAATTCTGTCTCAGTTACCCTAGCTTTGAGGGAATTTAGATTAGATTGAAACTCATTGAGAGCATTGTGAACATCATCCCTGGTGGCTTTCAGTTCTGCCCTAACATTGTGTACATCATCCCTGGTCGCTTTCAGTTCTGCTCTAATCAATTCCGTTTGGTCATCCATGGCTTTCTCCAACCTAGCTAATGCCTGGATAATTGTTAGCCTGAATTCCCTTTCTGACATGTTGTCTATGTTGATAACCATTAGCTCTGTTGCAGAAGGCCCATCCTCTGAATTTTTCTTCTGTTGGGCATTCCTCCTCCTAGTCATTTTAGTGAGAGATGGCTGAACAGATGTAACTGGATGTATCGACCATGGTGCAGTCAAGGTGCACCCTGGAATGCTTCTGAGAAATCAGGAGTCCCCACCCAAACGAAAGAAAAAAGACAGAAAAAAGAAAAGAAAACGAAAAAAGAGAGAGAGAGACAGGAAAAAAAAGAAAGATAAAAGAGAAGGCTCAGCCCAAATGGGCCACAAGGTAAGATTTATGAAGTATACAAACAAAAACAGACAAACAAAAAGACTGATAAAAGTATATGACAAGAGAAATATATATATATATATATATATATATATATATATATATATATTTGTATATATGCAAAAAAAAAAAAAAACCTCGTCAAATAGAACCCCAAGTATAAGATTTATATACTATCAGGACAAACACAAATACACAGAAACACTGGCAGAAGAAAAAATGGGAGAGTGGTTATAAGTTCTCAGTGTGGGCGAGGAAGGTTATTTTGATTCTTCTTGAATGCATCTTGATATCTTTGTTAAAAGACTCAACTTTCCTAAGATAAAGGGGGATTAAAAATTTGTTTAGCTATAGGGGTAGCATTGATTGAGGAAAGGGGATTACCTTGAAGTTTAACTCTACATGGATGTTTAAAAAATAAAAATAGAAAAGAATAAACTAAACTAAACTAAACTAATTTTTTTTTTTAATTTAAAAATAGAAAAGCAGGGCGCCTGGGTGGCTCAGTGGGTTAAGCCTCTGCCTTCAGCTCAGGTCATGATCTCAGGGTCCTGGGATCGAGGCCCGCATCGGGCTCTCTGCTCAGTGGGGAGCCTGCTTTCTCCTCTCTCTCTCTATGCTTGCCTCTCTGCATACTTGTGATCTCTCTCTCTGTTTCAAATAAATAAATAAAATCTTTTAAAAAAAATAGAAAAGCAAAAGAAAAACGGGTATATGTATCAAAAAGTTCAGGTTAAAGGTTATTATGGAATTTGATGTACTGGACATCTCACTGTGATGGTAAATAGGTTAGAAAACTATCTATATATATATATAAAAAAAAAAAAGAACCAGAATAGAGGGAACGAATTAAAACTAAAAGTGGTATCTATGAAGTAGTGGTGGTTGTTCTCTTGTAGTCTTTTTTTTTTCCTTTTTTATTTTTTTTCCTGGTTGGCTTTCCGGGGGAGGGGCCTGCCACGTGGGTTTTTAGGCAATGTTCCCTGAGTTAAGTCCTCCAGCCCCCCTCAAGGGAGTGGGCTCTGAGGAAACCGGTTTTTCAGGATTTTGTTCTCTGGAGGCTTTTATGTTTCTTTGTTCATTTTTGTTGTTATTGTTGTTGTTGTTTTCTCTTGCCTTGACAGCTTTTGATAGTTTTTGGAGGTTTGGAGGAAAGCAAACTGCACCCAGACGTCCCTCTCAGAGAGAAGCCTCAGTCTGTTCACCTGTGAGTGCTCCAAGCACATAAGTTCCCCCTCAGCTGCTGGCAAAGCACGTTCTGAGTCGTGGTCCCTGGGGACACAGGAACTCCTACTTGTACCCAAAACCATGACAGCAGGGGCTGTCTGGGCAGCTCCGGACTGCCAGAGAGGTTCCAAGCAGTGATCGCACACTGAGATTTTCCCGCTGGCCCAGGGTTGGGAGTGCCTGGTCTTTCCAGGTCCGAGAGCTCCTAGCTGGTGCCTGCACACACCTCTCTCAGGGGAGGATGCGGGGCATGGCTCAGACTCAGATAGCACAGCATGGCATTCACATGGGGACAGTAAAAAGTGGCTGGCGAGGCTCCCAGCCCCTCATGGGAGCCAGACCCCATGTGCTCTCAGGCGCACTGGTGGGTCAGGGACCAAGTCCTGGTTTCCCTGCTGCACTCTCTCTGGCTCAGTGCCATGGGTGGCTGTCCTGGGTCCGGGGACTTAAGCCCCTGTCCCTAACTGCCCTGATTCCCACAATTTCTCCCTTCAATCCTTTGCTCTTTTTGAGTGCTTTCAACCAGGCTCCAAGTTAACGCTGGTCCCCAGTGCAGGGCACTCGTATTGGGGTATTACTTTCCAATGGGTCGCTTCTGGTGGCTCCCTCCCCCTTTTGTTTATCTTCCAATATCAGTCCAACGTTCCCACTCTGCTTTACCTGCCCACTGGCATCTTCTGCCCCCGTAGAGATCCAGATGTGTGTAATTCTGATCTCAGGCTGATTTCATGGGTGATCAGAGTTCTTTGGTAGGTAATCAGCTCACTTTAGGGTCCAGGTTGAAACAGCGCCTCCTCCTACTTCCCCGCCATCTTGTCTCCCTGTTTTTCTTTTTCAATATTTCCTTAGCAATTTGGGGTCTCCTCTGATTCCATACAAATTTTAGGGTTCTTTGTTCTGGCACTTTAAAAAATGCCAATGGAATTTTGATTGGGATAGCATTAAAAGCATAGATTTCTCTGGGCAGTATAGATATTTTAACAATATTTATTCTTCTAATCCATGAGCATGGAATGCTTTTCCATCTTTTTGTGTCTTCTTCAATTTCTTTCATGAGTGTTCTGTAGTTCCTTGAGTACAGATCCTTTACCTCTTTGGTTAAGTTTATTCCCAGGTATCTTATGGTTCTTGGTGGCATAGTAAATGCAATCAATTCTCTAATTTCCCTTTCTATATTTTCATTGTTAGTGTATAAGAAACCAACTGATTTCTGTATATTGATTTTGCATCCTGCCACATTACTGAATTGCTATATCAGTTCTAGTAGTTTCAGGTGGAGTCTTTTGGGTTTTCCATATAAAGTGTCATGTCATCTATAAAGAGAGAGAATTTGACTTCTTCATTGCCAATTTGAATACATTTTATTTATTTTTGTTGTCTGATTGCTATTGCTAGGATTTCTAGTACTATGTTGAATAAGACTGGTGAAAGTAGGCATTCTTGTTGTGTTCCTGATCTCAGAGAGAAGACTGTCAGCTTCTCCCCATTGAGAATGATATTCGCTCTGGGTTTTTCATAGATAGATTTTATGAGGAGATGGAGAGGAGAAGGGAGTTGAGGGAAATTGGAAGGGGAGGTGAACCGTGAAAGACTATGGACTCTGAAAAATAGATTTTATGAAGTTAAGGAATATTCCCTCTATCCCTATACTTTGAAGAGTTTTAATCAGGAATGGATGCTGTATTTTGTCAAATGCTTTTTCTGCATCAATTGAGAGGACCATGTGCTTCTTCTCTCTCTCTCTTATTGATTTGTTCTATCACATTGACTGACTTGTGATGTTGAACTACCTTGCATCCCAGGGATAAATCCCACCTGGTCATGGTGGATAATCTCTTCAATGCACTGTTGGATCTTATCAGCTAGGATCTTGTTGAGGATCTTAGCATCCATATTCATCAGAGATATTGGTCTGAAATTCTCCTTTATGATGGGGTCTTTGCCTGGTTTGGGGACCAGAGTACTGCTGGCTTCATAGAAAGAGTCTGGAAGTTTTCCTTCTGTTTCTGTTTTTTGGAACAGCTTCAGGAGAATATGTATTATTTCTTCTTTGAACATTTTGTAGAATTCCCTAGGGAATCCATCGGGTCCTGGGCTCTTGTTTTTTGGGGAGATTTTTGATCACTGCTTCAATCTTATTACTAGATATTGGTCTATTTAGGTTGTCAGTTTCTTCCTGTTTCAGTCTTGGAAGTTTATAGGTTTCTAGGAATGCATCCATTTCTTCTAGGTTGCTTAACTTATTGGCATATAGCTGTTGATAATAATTTCTGATGATTGTTTCTATTTTACTCGTGATCTCTCCCCTTTCATTTATAATTTTATTAATTTGGGTCCTCTCCTTTTCTTTTGGATTATTTTGGCCAGTGGTTTCTCAATCTTATTAATTCTTTCAAAGAACCAGCTTCTAGTTTTTGTTGATATGTTCTGCTGTATCTTTAGTTTCTTACTCATTGATTTCTGCTCTAATCTTAATCATTTCCCTTCTTGTGTGTGGGGTTGGCTCCATTTGTTGTTGATTTTCCAGTTCTTTATGGTGTACAGAGAGTTGATGTATTAGGGATTTTTCCATTTTTTTGAGTGAGACTTGGATAGCTATGTATTTCCCCCTTAGGACCACCTTTGCCATATCCCATAGGTTTTGGACTGATGTGTCTTCATTCTCATTGGTTTACGTGAATTGTTTAAGTTCTTCTTTGATTTCCTGATTCATTCAAACATTCTTGAGCAAGGTGGTCTTTAGCTTCCAAGTGTTTGAATTCCTTCCAAACTTTTTCTTGCTGTTGAGTTCCATTTTCAAAGCATTGTGGTCTGATAATATGCAGGGAATAGTCTCAATCTTTTCGTATCAGTTGAGCCTTGATTTGTGACGCAGTATGTGGTCTATTTTGGAGAAAGTTCCATGTGTGCTTAAGAAGAATGGGTATTCTGTTGTTTTAGCGTGGAATGTTCTGTATGTATCTATGAGGTCCAGCTGGTCCAACGTGTCATTCAAAGCTCTTGTTCCTTTATTGATTTTCTGCTTAGATGATCTGTCTTTTGCTGAGAGTGGTGTGTTAAGATCCCCTACAATTAATGCGTTCATATCAATATGACTCTTTATTTTGATTAACAGTTGGCTTTTGCAGTTGGCCTCTCCCATACTGGCGGCATAAATATTTACAATTGTTGATCTTCTTGGTGGATAGACCCTCTAAGAATGATGTAGTGTTCTTCTGTATCTCTGACTACAGTCTTTAGTTTAAAATCTCATTTATCTGATATGAGAATCACTACCCTAGCTTTCTTTTGAGGCCCATTGACATGAAAGATGGTTCTCCATCCCTTCACTTTTAGTCTGGAAGTATCTTTAGCTTCCAAATTTGTCTCTTGTAGACAACATATGGACAGTCCTGTCATTTTATCCAGTCTGCAACCCTGTGCTGTTTTATGGGAGCATTTAGGCCATTCATGTTGAGAGTGATTATTGAAAGATGTTTTTATTGACATCATGTTACTGGAAAAGTACTCATTTCTATAGATGTCTTTGTAAATCTCTGCTCAAGGTCACTCTTGGGTTCTTTTTTTCTTTTATAGAACCCCCCTTAATATTTCTTGTAGTGCCAACTTGGTGGTCACATACTCTTTTAAACCTTGCCAGTCTTGGAAGCTCTTTATCTCTCCAACCATTTTGAATGTCAGCTTACTGGATAACATATTCTTGGCTGCATGTTCTTCTCATTTGGTGCCCTGAATATGTCTTGCCAAGCCTTTTAGGCTTGCCAGGTTTCTGTGGACAAGCCTGACATTATTCTGATGGACCTTCATCTGTATGTAAGGAATCTCTTTCCCCTAGCTGCCTTTAGGAACTCTTGTCTAAAATTATGATTCATGAATTTCACAATTAAGTGCCTGGAGGTCTTTCTAGATTTGTCGATCTTGGGGGGGAGGTGCCCTTTCTGCCCCTAGGACCTGAACACTTGCTCCATTCCCCAGATTAGGGAAATTTTCATTCAGAATTTTTTCAACTGTATCTTGTAGTCTTCTCTCTTTCTCCACCCCCTCAGGCATCCCAATAATTCTGACATTGGAACTGTTTGGGGAGGGGCCTGCCACATTGTTTCTCAGTTGGTCCTGCTTGGGCTGAGTCACTCTGCCCCCTATCAAGGGGGTTGGCTCTGTGGAAACCGGTTTTTCAGGCTTTTATTCTCTGGAGGTTTTTGTTCTTTTGCATCTTTTTGCAACATTTTGGAGGTTTAGTGGAAAGCAAACTGTCTAGTACCCAGATGTCTGCCTCAGAGAGAAGCCTCAGACTGTTCCAGTGGTCCAGAACACACAGACTTGCCCTCTGCAAACTCTGCTGAACACCACAGCCTCCCATAGGCAGTACACATCCCCCAGCCACTGTCTCAGTGGCCGCCCAAGCACCCCACTTGTCTCTGCACCCCCATGCCAATAAAACCATGTACAATATTGGTCCAGGCAGGCAAGCTTGAACCCAGGTGCCTGGGTTGCTGTGACTTGAGTATCACACCCCCAAAAAGATTAACCTTGCTTGATAATGAGTAAAGATAAAAAGAATCAGGGATGCTTTTGATTGTTCCCTCCTTGCATGAAGAGAATGCCCAGTTACGAACTGTTCCTATTAGGTCTGTCCCACCAGGAAACACATGTCTCATCCATCATTCTGGCACTTTCCTCTTTTCTTTCCCCTGGATCACTAGGAATCATCCTCTGCACATGAATGATATGGCTGTCATTCAGACAATTGGCACTCCAGAACTACACATTTTCTGTACAGGTACAGAACTGAACATCTTACAGGCACTGAAACACATAGACTTACAAACTGTCAATGCCTTTTCAACCCACTATGTGGGAACAAGTGCACAGACCAACATCTGGACTTATCCCCCATTTCCCTAAACTAAAGGGCATTAAGTGGACAGCTGCAGTTCTCTGCTATCAGGGAATTGAACATCTTTTGTGTGCAGTCCCTGGATCCATCCACATACTCAAATCAACTCCATTACTCTATTCAGAAGGCATTTCCCCTCGAAGAAGCTGCTACATAAGAGGTACCTGGCTGATTCAGTTGGTAGAACTTGCCATTCTAGATCTCGGGATTGTGAGTTCAAGCATCACACTGGGTGTAGAGATTACTTAAAAGATATGTAGCTGCTACATGAACCACAGGTAAGACCACAGGTTTCAGAGTCAGACAGAGATGGGTCTGAATTCCATCTCAGATCCGTATTGACTATGAGACCATAATTAGTTACTTCACCTTTTTGTCCATTTTCTTATGAGGTAAAAATAATAATAATGTTGATATCATAGGCTTGCTCAAAGATTTATTCATCATGGACACAGAAAGCCTTACCACAGTGCCAGACATATCCAGAGAACTCAATAAATAGATTAATTTTTTTTTTAATTTTTACTTTTCAGGACCCTTCTTCTTCTGTGGTAGGTTGTTTCCACATATGGCAACAATGATCTTTCATCCCACATGCCCATTTGCAACATGACTTTTCCACTCCTCCCTGTAAAGCAGGAGTCTGTTTCCCACCCACCCACTCCTTGAATATTTTGGGCTGGCCCCATGTCTTGCTCTGAAGGAAAGAACACAGGAGAAGTCGTGCTATGTGACAGCAGAGCCTAGAGATTGAAAGCTTGGTGCTTCT
The DNA here is from genome assembly GCF_902655055.1 of Lutra lutra. NCBI lineage: Eukaryota > Metazoa > Chordata > Mammalia > Carnivora > Mustelidae > Lutra > Lutra lutra. Next base: position 150,682,658 of record NC_062279.1, on the reverse strand, counting down.
GTTCCACCCTCCTGGAGGCCAGCTACCACATGCAAGCATGGGCTAAACCACAGAATGGTGGGACAACACATAGAGAGAAAAGCCACGTGGTGGAAAACTGGTGCCCAGTGACAGCCCACACCAAGGCCCCAGATGTGTCCCTGAGGTGACTTGGAGCACAATCATATGATTAGCCCATGATCTCTCTAGTGCAATCAGATCTGAGCGCTCACATACTAAAATACTATACATATTACTTTATATTAAGTTACTTTCCTTTTACTTCTTCCTTGGTTTTATTGATTTGCTTTGAAATCATATTGTGGATGGGTTATACTATCTTTCTGGTAAAGTGAAGAACACGTTATGTAATATTAGTTACTAAATGGAGGCATAAGAATCACAGCCTTTGGGCCATCTTGCCTAGATCCGGGAGACTCCTGACAGATATTTGGTTACCCACATGCTATCTATATAAAAACTAGTTACGATTTCTCACAAATTCATTGATTCCTTTTTTCTCTCATGGATCTCTTCTGTCTGGGCCAGGATTTTTCTACATTATTTAATCCAAGACATTTTGAGTAACATGAAAATGATCTCTCTCTCTCCCACCCTCTCTCTCACACACACATGCATGCACATACACATACACAGTTACCAGATTTTACTGAGAGAATAACCTCTGCCTCCAGCAGAAACCCACCCCATCTAGTCATTACACTAGACAGTCAACAGCAGGCTCCTTGAGAAAATCAACAGTGCAGCTCATGTCCAGACCTTACCCCTTCTCCCAGAGGGCCTAGAACATGGCTGAGTACTTAATAAACATTTGGTTTATTTCTTCCATGTTGGCTTTATAAAACAGAAGAAAATATTGCCTGAAATTAATATCAACTTGTTCAAATTCCTGACTCACTGTTTTTGAATCTCCAGAGGAAATATTTACTTTAACACCTCCCTCCACACACATACAGAAATCCAAGAACCCTAAGAATTCTCCCATGCTACAAATATCTCCAGATTAAATGATTTTTGTACAAAACCAGATTAATTGCCTAGAAATACTCAGGGGGATCATATTAAATCTTTGGATAACAGAGGTCTGCAAAACATCTTTAGGCGTGGGGAGCACCATTGTTTACTCCACCAGATTCTTTACACAGTTTGTCTCGATGCTCACAGAGCTCCCTGAGGTGCGTAATTATTCCCATTTCACAGATGAGGAAATCACTCAAGAACAAGAGTGAAGGGCGCCTGGGTGGCTCGGTGGGTTAAGCCTCTGCCTTCAGCTCAGGTCATGATCTCAGGGTCCTGGGATCGAGCCCTGCATCAGGCTCTCTGCTCAGCAGGGAGCCTGCTTCCTCCTCTCTCTCTCTGCCTGTCTCTCTGCCTACTTGTGATCTCTGTCAAGTAAATAAATAAAATCTTTAAAAAAAAAAAAAGAACAAGAGTGAAGTGGTTTGAAAGTCAAGGTCATATCTTATCCAGTGGCAGAGCCCAGTCCTTAAAGGCTGAGTTTAGTGTGCTTCCTGTGACATCCCAACCAGGGCTGTAGAAAGTCTATAGTGGTGTCAAGCAAACACCTTTTTGGTTGGTCCTCACTCTTCCCATTTGTAAAATAGGGAGAAAACCATCACCACATCACCTACTTGTTGCAGATCACAGAAATTAGCTACAAATCAACTGGTTGGACCCACATGGGGCACAGAGTAGGTGCTATTATCAAACAGCTTTTTACTTTTTTTAATTTTTTATTAACATAGAATGTATTATTTGTTTCAGGTGTACAGGTCTGTGATTCATCACATTACACAATTCACAGCACCTACCATAGCACATACTCTCCCCAATGCCCATCACCCAGCCACCTCACCCCTCCTACACGCCTCCTCTCCAGCAACCCTCAGTTTGTCAAACAGACTTTTAAAACAAAATCCCAAATTAGTAATCATTATATCAGGGCCTCAGCTGTTTTCTACAGAAGGGATTTTTGTGTGCTCAGGACAGTAAGGAATTTTTGCATTTCATGGAAGATTCAACCCTGATGAGGATGGGAAAACAGGAAGTACACCGCCTGTGTCACATGTCTCCTAGAATGACCTGTTTTGTATACCCCATTAAAAAGGGCTTTCAACACTTGTGATATCCAACACCTATTTCCATTATTCATCTGTTATATTTATTATTCCAACTCCTAAAAGCATGTTCCCAGCACCAAGGCCATGAAAACCCACATGGTAAAGCCCCAGCATTGCCGACTTTTCAAACAGTTTTCACTCCGGGGCTACGGGAGAATCACAGAATGGAATGTGTCTTAGTGATTCCATTGTGACACCACTCTTCATTTTACTGAGAATGAAACTGAGACACATAAAGGGGAGGTGCTTGTTTTCTCAAGCTAGACCCTCATTGCTCTGGGAACTAGTGATCCCCTTGTTTTACATTTCTTCTTTCTATGCAATGCGCACCTAATGCTGCAGCCATTGAAAGCCACATGTGAACCCCAATGTCCCCTATTCTTCCCCCCATGCCTGTCTGTTTTGCACATGCACCATCCTTCAGCAAGAATACTTCTCTCTGTATCATCCACCAGGCTATTTCCAGCTTGTCCATCCCCTTCAACTCAATTGCCCATTTGAGCTCAGCTGGGCTCTGGCAACAGACTTAGCTAGTCTCCCTGCTTCCACTCACCTTCTTGCAGATCAACTTCATTTTTTAATGTAAATCACACCATGACACTCTCCTGCTTAAATGCCTCCAGTGGATAAATGAAAGAAGATGGGATCAGGAGGGAGACAAACCATAAGAGACTCTTAACCTCACAAAATGAACTGAGGGTTGCTGGGGGGAGGGAGGTCGGGAGAGGTTGGTAGGGTTATGGACATTGGGGAGGGTATGTGCTATGGTGAGTGCTGTGAAATGTGTAAACCTGGCGATTCACAGACCTGTACCCCTGGGGATAAAAATACATTATATGTTTATTAAAAAATTGAAAAATTAATAAAATAAAAAAAATTTTTTTAAAGCCTCCAGTGGCTTCCTGACACCACTAGATAAAACCCAAACTTATTGCTCTGCCTCCAAGGACCTACAGAATCTGGCCCTGGCTCCTTCTCATCTCACTTTCTGCCATCCTCCTTGCCCTGTGTTCCATCCACACTGACATTTCTTCTGCTCCCTAACCACTCATATTCTTACTGGGGTCCACTTTTTCTTCCTCTTCCTGAAACTCTTGCCCTCACATCTTCATAGAGGTAATTCTTTGTCATTCAGGTCTCAGGTTGCTTCCACTACCTCAGAGTTTTCCCATTACCATATAGTTATTCTGCTTCCCATGCCATGAGTATTTCTCTGAAAACATTTCCAATTGTCTAGAATTATCATTTGTGTATTCACTGTCTGTCTCTTCCACTGGATGTCTATTCTACCCTGGAAACAATAGGGTCTTGTTTGCCAATAATCCTTAGAGCCTATCACAGCACCTGGCACAGAGTTTGTGCTCAATAAATATTTCCTAAGTGGATATGCGAATCAACATCCAATCTGGCAGGATAAGCAAATCAACATCCAAGACCAGTGTTTTCAAAAGCTACATGATGGCAGTTAATAGTTATGTCAGTTCTCCACTTTTCTGCTTTCTACAGTCTGTCAGCTGGGACTTCCTGTGAGAATCCCAAAATATTGATCTCATTATATAGGCCTCATGCGTTAATTTTCTCCAAGTGATTCATCATTCTACCCATTTGTTCTCGAATGAATGTTTTACCCACCCTCACCCAGGAGAATTCTCATCCTCACTTTTCACTTTTATCCACTCCCTGTCTCTTCTGTTTCTTTTTCTTTTTTTTTTTAAAGATTTTATTTATTTATTTGACAGACAGAGATCACAAGTAGGCAGAGAGGCAGGCAGGGGGTGGGGCGGGAAGCAGGCTCCCTGCTGAGCAGAGAGCCCGATGTGGGGCTCGATCCCATGACTCTGAGATCATGACCTGAGCCAAAGGCAGAGGCCCAACCCACTGAGCCACCCAGGCACCCCTCCCTGTCTCTTCTTGTGTCCCTGATAGATGTTTTGCCCACCCAATGTTGCCTAGAAACTCCCCACCAATCACCACCAACCACATGGGGCACAGGGTCAACAGTAAAAATGAAGACACAATTTTATCTATAAAGAAAACACATAGGTTAGGTTTCGACAACCAGGCATTAACACTTACTCTGCCACTCACTTAGCATGACACCTTGAGAATGAATCTTAACTTCTCAGGATCTTTTATCTCTAAAATAGAATGTGGTCACCATGAGAATACTCCTCTCAAGTCTCCTACTGCATGGAGTGTAATTGACTGAGGGCCCCAGTCACACTATTTGAAATCCTTCATCTCACTGGCACCACCACCCAAAGTCTGAAAGAAGCAAGGCCACTCCTGGGAGAGGCAGGCACATTTCTGGGAGATGTGAGACTCCACAGACCCATGACTTAGGCCCAAAGACTCTCTACCAGCTTTGCTGAAACTTCTTTTGAACTGCTCTTCCATTGAATATTTCTGCTACTCAATCCTTCCTTTCCTCTTCTGTGGTAGTAAGACTTGCATCATGATCTGATGGCTCCCCCATTCTCCACTGCCCCTTTTCCCTTGAGGGTGACTTCCATAATCAATCTCTTTCATGACCAATCCAATTTTGTCATCTGCTTCTTGAAAGACCTGAACTAACACATTGAGACAATACCTCATTTTCCTTCCTCCTCTGTTGCTGTGAGGATGGTGTCAGTGAAAATGTTTTATTAAGTACATATGGTTTTATAAAATATAAATCATCACATGAAAGACAAAGCTGCATTCATTCATTCATTCAGCAGTTAGGTACTGAAAACCACCATGAGCTGGGCTCTGGGCCAAAGATCTGAAGACACAAGAAAATAATGTTCCTTCTTGAGCAGATCATAGGCTAGAGGAGCTGTCCAGATACCTCATGACCTTGCACTTAGATAATAATACAGTTTTAGTAGAGAAATAGAAAAGAAAAAAGATAGAGTAAGAAGAAAAGATGTCGGAAGGAGGCAAAAAAGTCATAGCCATTATTCCAAGGCACCACGAGTATTAGATCGTGCCTGTTCAAGTGTATGTGACTGGTTTTTAAATTGTGCTCTACTAAACACAGTCCGCTGCTCCCCTCCTGCCAGAGCCTTGCAGCACCAGCAGGCCTTGTTGGGATGCAATGCTTGTAAAGCGTTTGCAGGGAAACTCTTCAACTGTTGTCACCATTTCGTGGCCCAGAATATTCAGCTCAACAACAGACCTCCAAGAGAATATGCTCTGTGTTGTAATTTTCCAAAAGCGACACGATTATAAAACCCAAGCAGATGGAAAGACGATTACAGTGGACGGGAAAAGCTGTTAGCAGTTTCCATTTGTAGACAAAACCATTATTTTTTAGCAGATCGCTGCCAGAATTTGATGAATCTGGTACTCTTTGCACCCTCTGCTTTGCAGAAAGCCCCGTAACTCTGTCAGACTTTGAAAACAGTTGCAGGGTGCTATTTTTGTACATTTGTTTATGTAGAAGGCATTAGCTCATAGGGTTTCACATTTAGCTTGTTGTTAATCTCTAAACTGCCATTAATGTATAGTTCCCAATCCTGAAAATTGGACTTCAAAATAAATGGCTATGCGATCATCTTTCATTTAAAATATTACTGCACCCCATCACTCTGTGTCAGGGCCAAGCTTGTTTATACGAGTGCTTGATTATATAATTACATATTAGAAATCAATCAAGGAAAATTGATTGGTGTACTTTACAGCAAAGATTTCACCAGAAATAACCCTGTCTCGAGCTATAGGAGTGGAGCACCAGGTTAGGAATGACACAACAACTTCAAGAGCCTGTCACCATCTTGTTTATTTCTCATCACAGAAAGGAGTCATTGTCCAAGGAGCACTGATGGAAAGAACTGTAGTCTGTGAATAAATGTGGTCAACAAATCAAGCTCTAGGTAGTGTGTATGTGGGAGGGCGGGTACTTAACAGGGATTCATGAGACTCAAATTCTAGCTTCAAATTTGCTGGTGACCTCTAAGCAAATTGCTCAGCTTCCTCAAACCTCCACTCCTCTGTCAATAAAATGGGAGTGCAACAGTGGGCTGCTCAGACTCAGAAGTGGGCAGTGTCTGCACAGATACATTGGAAGTTGAATAGAATCTCAAGCCTCAGCTGAGTTTCACTCCAGACCAGAAGACTGGTGGATGATATGTGGATGGCCGTTCCTCCTAGATGGTGACAGGATCACTAAGACCTCCCCCATTGAGCTTCCATGCAGCCCTGGAGTTACCAAACTGAGGGTTGCCATTTTGTTCTATCAGGCCTTCCTGGCTGCACATTCCCTTCCCCAGCCTGTGACCACTTTTTTTTTTCTTTTATGATCTCTGCCACTAAGAAAATTTATTCTGCAAAGTATGCATCCAAATCTGTCTATGGCAAGTGTTTGTGCCTTTGTTTCTAGTTCTGAAGAAGATTATCTCTGTCTTGTATGATCTGGAAGTGAGGAAGGCACACCAATGAAAACTTCAATTACCAAACCATGGAAATAAAATAACAATAATGACAATGATAGTAATGATGTAATCCTCCCAACTGTATTGGTTCTTCTGGAAAACAAATTCCATAACCATAAGGATTATCATAAACCTAGAAGTACTCATTTAATTTAAAGGATTTTTTAAATTAACTTTTTATTTGCTAGTTTTTTCATTCCTGAAATAACTCAGGTTTGTTCAGTAAAGGAAAGGAAATGCACATGAGCAAAGTAGAAGAGGAGGAAGAAGAAAGGGGAAGAGGAGGAAGAAGAAAGGGGAAGAGGAAGAGAGAGAAGAGAGAACTATTCTTAATTCCTCTTCATAATCCCTCCATCCAAATAGAACTACCATGAGCATTTTAGACATCTTCTTATATTATTTCCTGTAAATGTATGCTAAAAATTTACAAGAGTGAAATCACATTGCATATACTGTATTACCTGCATTCTTCACTCAACTATAGATCATAAATCACTTCCCATGTTATAACGTATTTCTCTGCACCATTTTAAACAGCTGCATCATCTTCCATTGAAATTATGCACCATAGTCCCAAACATACCAGAAACTTCTTTGTTACCATGTCTTTCCTGGCATTTTTCTGAGAATGTTGTTGCCATCCTGAGGGCAAACCTAACACCTGTAGCCAGAACAAAGTTATCTTAGAAAGCAGATATGTTGATCAGGATTGCAAATAAGGCCTTTCCTTGTCAATTCATTTGTTTCTTTTCCAGGTGACAAGTTTTTTCAGACTGTTACCTCCACTTGCTGTATGACACTTGTGAGCTTCCTGAGGGCAGGTGTGATGCTGTACTTGCCTCCTCGATGCCTGTGACGATCCCAAGGTCCAGCACATAGTATACCTTGATAAAGGATTGTCAAAATGAACTAAGCCAAACCTTCCCCTTGTCATGAGTAAATGTTTACTTATCATGCAAGCCCTAACTCAAAATCACATTTTTCCCCATGAACACATAGTTTGAGTTTCCTTCCCACAGTAATTCCACAGAATTTTATCCAACTCCTTTAGTATTTATCACAATAAGTTTTCTGTGTGTCTGCCTATCTTTCTCTCTATAGATGCTTATTCCCAGCACCTAGTAAGGTCTGGCATGAAATAAAATGAACAAACAGCCAGAGATTTTTTTTTTTTGGCAACTAGCATAGTCATACAAAATGTTGACACTAAATAAAAGTTTGAATTGAATAGAATTGAATTGAACTGAACTGAATTGGTGCTAGGATTTCCAACAGCAGAACTGAACAAACTCCTACCTCTTTATCTGTAGTTTGAACCTTACTGATCTTACTGAAGTCCAATGATGGACGAGTATAGCATATACTCTTTCCCCTTTCTCCTCTCTCAAAATTCAAAATGCTGACACTTTTCATGCCCTGTTGATTCTTTTCCTTCTTACAAAGGATAAGGTCGGACATGGTTTACTTGCAATGATTATATTGATCCTCATTCTAGAGAAGCAGTTGGGTCTTTCCCTTGAAGGTGAATTGTCATTGACCTTTACTTAGAGAGACAGATTCTGACCATGGGATGCTTTAGGGAAAGTCAAGTTTCAGTATTTAAATGTGACCAGCCCAGTGAGCTAAAATTTTTACCCTGGCAAAATTAATTCTCATCATCATGTCAAATGAGCTCTTTCATGTCACTTCTGAAAGGGTTATGTACAAACACGGATTTGAACACTAAGCAAAGGAATATGAAATTGTTTAGCCTTTCAAATCAAATAAAATCTGTATCCTTTTCAAGTTCAACACTGGCGTTATAAGTCCTGTATACAGCAGAAAGGATAGTATGGACAAGAGCTAACTGAGTGAGCAAATCTGGGTTGAGTAGGAGTATGATTCTTTACCTTGGAACAGGGCTGCCAGATTTATAAAACACTATAATAAGTGTTGACTCATTTGTCCTTGAAACCACTCTTGCAAGAAAAATATATTCATTTCCATTTTACAGAAGATAAAACCAGGGCTCAGAAAGAATAAGGAATAAACTAAAAATTAAAAAAAAAAAAAAAAAAACTGGGGGCACCTGGGTGGCTCAGTGGGTTAAAGCCTCTGCCTTCGGCTCAGGTCGTGATCCCAGAGCCCTGGAATCGAGCCCTACATTGGGCTCTCTGCTCAGCGGGGAGCTTGCTTCCTCCTCTCTCTCTCTCTGCCTGCCTCTCTGCCTACTTGTGATCTCTGTCTATCAAATAAATAAATAAAATCTTAAAAAAGAAACTGGTAAGAAGTCTGGTATCAAAACTCTTGCTCTTTCTACTGTATTTTGCTACTATGTGATTTTGTTTTTGTGAAATAAAGCCATTCATAAACAATTTCCTATGCATTATCTCATCTGATACAAATACCTGTTGCTGAGAGTATCCACTGCTGATAGTTCACACCTGAGTCCTTCCCCAAGACTTTCAGCAGAGAAAGCTGCTTCACCCCATATTATACTGCTTTCTCAGAGACAGCCCACACCCATTAACTGGGAGATGTGGGGGATACAAAATTCAGCTTCTACCTAGATAGGGACAAATCTAAAGCACCATCCTAGCTCTGAAACTCCCCCATGAAATCATCTGAGACCTCTATTATAAGTGCATTAACTCCTCCCTCTCACCTCACTCCCTATCTGGTGCTACCTTTGGGAACAAAGGTACTCCTCAATAAACTCCCTACCCACATATCTTTATCTCCAAATATTTCTCAGAGAACAGAAACTGAGAGAGTTAGTCCTAGGAGGGGTCAAAAAAACAGATTTTTAAAATGGGATTTTGGATCTGGGTCCCTGGCCAGCTGGTTAACACTGGGAAATCCATCACAGGGAGTAAAGGAAGTTCTAATAGCCCAAAGCATGTCATAGCAGGAATTGTTACAGTTTTGCTGGTGGAAAACTGAGACAGAATGTTGGTGAGTGGAAATGGACCTGCAGGGCAATATTTGAACTATTGCTGAGATTTAGGAAAAACAATAATCACAAGGACCATGGAAGCAGATGGTTTATATTGGGGGGGTACATTAAACAAATGTAATGAAATGCTGAAGATGCAATTACAAATTTAAGGCAAAGTGCAAAACCTGGAGGGTCTCCTTGACACCATATAGACTTTTCATCTTCTGCAGCCCGAGGACAGAAAACAACTAAGGATCAGATGCAGGGCTCAATTATAGAGGTCATGGAGTTCAGAGAAGATTGAATTTTAACCCTGGAAAGTGTTCTGCTTTGGTGTGGAAAAGAGTAGGGCCCCAAGATGCTGCATAGAGACCTTCATCTCAATGCCTCAGAAGGAATCTGTAGATTCTCCTGACCCCATGGCCTTACAGAAGTGATCATTCCTCCACGTTAAAGCCTTTTTCTCCTAGTTCTTGCTTGAAAATATTGCAGAAGTTTCAAGATAACATGAGCCACCTGCCCCTTCCAACTTTGTCTCCATCACCAAGCCTGACCACCAGACTAATAGCTAGGGGCAAAACACAGTGTCATCCATCCAGGGAAATGCTTGCCCTGCATGGGGAAGGGAAGGGACCTGGTCAACATATACCAGCAGTTTCTGGGCAAATATGCACAGAGCACTGGGCCAAATGGGTGTGGGTGAAACATAATTAGGTAAAAGACATTTTGTTGATATGGGAGTCTACCGTGTAATAAAAGATTTACCAAGATTAAGACAAATCTCAAGCCCAGGGTAGATTCTTAACTTCCTATATGATCATATGAGATGTTGCGTGTCACTAAGGAGGAAATTAAAGTTATTGTGGCTTTTCAAAATGTTAACTAAGTAATGGAGATACGTAGTATAACACAAGGTGTTACATGTCTATATATTAAAATGAAGTCCAAGTGACTGCATGGTAGGAAGACCAGGTATGGAACAAGAAACTATGCAAAAGACAACTTAAAGCACACCATAGGCACAGAGTTCTCAAAGGTGATAGAAATTTTAAAGAACAAATCTAATGCTTATACTCTTATCACTCAGGTACAGATTAGAGCAGACAATAATAATCCAGAAGCAATAAAAATTCCTGGAAGAATTTCATAGGTGAAAGATAATTTTCTTTACCTGGTGTTTAAAAGAAGGCAATTTAATGACTAGAGAGCTTTAATGGTTTGTTTTTCACTTTTAACCTTTGCCCAAATTTGTATGTTTGTAACCACATTAAGAAGTTAAAAAATTAATTGGTTGATTAGTTAATTATGCTAATGGTTAAATATAGAAATAAAGATTTCAGGGATGTCTGGGTGGCACACTAAGCTAAGCATCCAATTCTTGATTTTGGCTCAGGTCATGATCTCAGGGTCATGAGATCAAGCTCCATATCAGGCTCCATGCTGAGTGTGAAGCCTACTTAAGATTCTCTCTATCCTTCTCCCTCTGCCCCTCCTCCCTGTTTCCTCTCTCTCTCTCTCTCTCTCTGTCGAAGAAGAAGAGGATGAAAAAGAAGAAGAAGAAGAAGAAGAAGACGACAACAACGGAGGAGTAGGAGGAGAAGAAGAAGGCTGCAAAATGAAGCAATTTGAACAAATACTTTGACCCAGCTATTCCAATTCTGGAAACAACCTACAGATAACTTGCAGATATCCATGACCATGTGTGCAAAGATGTATGCAGAAAGATGTTCACTTCAAATTATTTGCATTGGTCAAGGATAAAGGGAAAGGATAAAACAACATAAACTTATGGGGCTAATTAAATAAAGGATGCCACACTAATATGATGAGATATCAATGAATCATTCTTTTTAAAAATGAGTTATTGAGTTAGATTGTTGATTGTGCTAATAGCTCCAAAACACCGTTTTAAGTAGAAAAAAAAAAAGTACAGAACTCGTGTACCACTCTGTCTTCATTTTTTTTCAAGTTATATGCAAATGTTTTTGCATATATTTTCCTAGGAAGTTTCTGGGCTATACCAAATTAACATTGCTACTCACCTTTTCTCCAACAAAGGAGGTAAGGGTCTAAGGGGTGGGGACAGAGTACCAGAGGCAGTTCTCAAATGTGAGGAAGACTTATATTGTTACTTTTAAATTCTGTACCATTTGTACTCTCAGTGTCTCACCCTTTTCATTTATTAGATTATTTTTAGATAATAGAAAAGATTATGTTTCAGGAAAAAAATGAGAACTTAAGTTGTAAAGTAGAATTTTGAATGGCACTGGAAAACAATTCTCATGGCTGAGCAAAGTGAGCAAGACTGAGAAAATTGACTCTGAAATTCAGTCTCCTAACAAGGAATCAAGTAACCAGTAGTCACTGACCCTGACAGATAAACATCGTCTACAGGAAGTACTGGTCCTCAGCTTCATAATTGAGAATCACAGGATGAAATGAGAGTATACTTTGGCAGTATCCCCATGACACTCAACCATCTGATGAAAACAAAAACACCCAGGTAAAAACCTAATCACTCTTTGCCCTCATGACACACTGTCTCAAACTTAAGACACAGTATAGCATATAGACTTGTTTTTAAATTTCCACGTGGGCATCTAGAATGGGGAAACATCAGCTTTATCTTCAAAAAACACAGATGGACATAGGCAATTGCCAAGAATTCCAGTAATAATATGGGAAAATGACATATTCAGGCTCTTGATTAAAACGAAAATTAAATTGGGAAAAGGTTACTACTCCCCAGAACCATCTGAATTTACCTGTGCCATGATTAATGCTTAAGTCTTTAATCAGAATCAGTATAATGTGGCAGAAATGCCAACACATTTGGGGTCAGAAAAGCTAGGTTCAAGCCTCAGGTATAATAATAACCTTTAAGTCACTTAAATTTTAGGCCTCAATTTTTTGCATCTTCCAAAGAAAAGTGAAGGAGGACTATAAAATTTCACAGATAATGTAGGTATTAATTAGAAAGCAAAGGAATCTGACATTCATTCATGTTCGCTTGCAAAATGAGACATCACAAATGCACACACACGAGCACATGTGCACACATACACACATACACTTTCAACAAAATTTTAGAATGTTCTTAAACTCCATAAAACCTACATTCAAATACTCTAGATGAGAGTCTCTACCTAACATCATACCATCTGTTTGTTCTTATGGAAGATGTGATGTCAATGTTTGATGAGAACAACACAAGAAGTAGTGCAGAGGATCACAGGGGAAGGGAGGGAAAACTGAATGGAAAGAAATCCCAGAGACTGACAAACCATGAAAGACTCTTGACTCTGGGAAACAAACTGAAGGTTGTGGAAGGGGAGGTAGGTGGGGGGGATCGGGCAACTAGGTGATGGGCATTGAGGAGGGCATGTGATGTGATGAGCACTGAGTGGTATACACAACTGATGAATTGTTGAACACTACATCTGAAACTAATGAAGCACTATGTGTTGGCTAATTGAATTTAAACTTAAAAAATTAATAAAAAATAATAAAAGAACAACATACTAACCCGCACTCCCCGTGTAGCAAAAAAAATTTTTTTTTAATTTTTAAACTGTACTTCTTTCCCCAAAGGATTGACTATCATTTCATTTTAGATCCTCACGTAACAGCTAGTGAAAATGGCAACTTGTGGTTTTTTTTTAAGATTTTTTATTTATTTATTTGACAGAGAGAGATCACAAGTAGACAGAGAGGCAGGCAGAGAGAGAGAGAGAGAGAGAGAGGGAAGCAGGCTCCCTGCTGAGCAGAGAGCCCGATGCGGGACTCGATCCCAGGACCCTGGGATCATGACCTGAGCCGAAGGCAGCGGCTTAACCCACTGAGCCACCCAGGCGCCCCGCAACTTGTGTTTTTGAGGGATTACCTAGAATTTCCACAAATTGTCTTCCTTATATATACAGTTAGTAAAGGTAGAGCCTGGAGTAAAACCCAAGTATGTCCAGCTAAAAAGCCCATTTCTTTTCAATGCATCACTTGTACAGGTAGATATCTGAAGACTAGTCAATTTCCCAGGACCTCTCAGATGTTTGTAGACAGACTCTAAGAAACCAAATCACACATTTAATAACATTTTAATATGTTGCTTCCCTTTTGAATCAAACTATTGAAAAGAGAAGATCCTAAAGAAGCCTACCCAAAGAATATACAAGAAGGAGTACCCTTTCAACACTTTGGGACTTCACTTAAATAGCTGTATTATAGGATGCTTATTCCTTTATCCATCTTTTACTCGGTATTCCCATTAGCACAGGGCAATTACTAATGAATACATTTCATTTTCTTTTCTCTTGCATTTCTTTCAGATGAAATTAAGCTTTGTAGGCCAACATCTCCAATCACATTCATACAGTTTTTTGCATGTCAGACTTGATTTTTTTTCCCCTGAGTTTTACTAAGTGATATTTACACCCAATTTGAATTTCAAAGAAAAAAAAACTCATGATGCCTCTTCTCATCTTTAACATATCAGAGTGCCATACTTGTCTTCATGCCCTGCCCTCTGCTTCTAGTACTCTCTCACCACCTCACCCTGTATACATTCCACTATCGAACTTCTAGCCAATTAAAATGAACCTTAGTGAAAAATCCGATTGGGTTCCCTCTCATCAGATTCCCCTACCTACCACAAGAATGGCTCCCCCCGCTTTTCTTTTTTTCATTCTTTTTTCACTGAATGTAGGAAATTATCTTGACAATGCATAAATGATGTTCTTGGGCAGAGAAAGAGAGATCAGGAGTTGGTTTCACTCCATTCATACCAAAGATAGCTATGGAATTTGAGCACTCATCTCCGTCCCAGACTGTCGGTCTACCCCAGAATGACAAGAGTGAGAGATCCTGCTTCCTGCTCTTAATTCACAGGAGACCATCCAGCCCTGGCATACCCACCCTTGCCACACTCGCCCTGAGGAAGAGGATAAAGCCTGCTCCACACACACCATTTTATTTATTCTACTTATCAAGAATAAGGGAGAGGGGTGCCTGAGTGGCTCAGTCGGTTAAACATCTGCCTTCTGCTCAGGTCATGATCCTGAAGTCCTAGGGTTGGGCCCTGAGTCAGTTTCCCTGCTCAGTGGGGAACCTGCTTCTCCCTCTGCCTGCTGCTCCCCTGTTTGTGCTGTCTTTCTCTCTCTCTCTCTCTCTCTCTCTCTCTCTCTCTCTTTCTCTCTCCTCTCTCTCTTTCTCTCTCACCAATATCTCAAATAAATAAATAAAATCTTTAAAAAAAGAAAAAGAATAAGGGAGAGATTAAGGAAAGTCTTCTCTATGAGCCACATTTCCACACTCTGGCTCATATTTACCTTCCATCTTTTTTTTCCATCAAGAGGAAAGCTTTTGTTGTCTGAGCCCTCTTCCTTCCAGTTTTTCTTCTGCATGTGAGAAAGACGCAAGTTGCCTGGGGTGCTGATGGTCTAACAAGGAGACCACTGCATCCAAAAACAATCTAAAACACTAATGTTAAAAACTTCCACCTTTGAGTAATTGCCTCTTACCTTAATAAAGCTGATGAGCCAGATAAGATCCGTGAGGCCCCCACTCCACACATCATTGATCCACCATCCCCATCCCTTCCCTAAGGCACAACACTTTTGATCCATCTTTTAGAACTCAGTTCAAGCAGCCATCTTCCCATAAGCATTTTCTCAGATCCTTGCCCCCAATGGATCTGTGCTTTTCTTTCTGGGCTCACCCTTTGTGTTCCCTTTGCATGTTCTTCACACCATGCTTACAATCCCCATCAAACTACATTACAATCCTAAGTTTTTGCTACAATGAACTTTTAGGTTAGTTCTGAATCCCCAGCTCAGAAAATCGATTAATTTAACTGAATACTCACCATGCGCCAGGCATCGTGTGCAGCACTTTAGATAGATTAGCTCATTGATTTCTCCCACCAAGAACCCTACTATCCCCCATTTTACAAACCACAAAACTCAGGCTGGAAAAACTTAAGTAGTTTGCTCTAGGTCACACAACTAGAGTCAGGATTTGAACCCAAGCAGTATTTTGCCTGAGCACAGTTTTAACCACTATAATCTGTCATACCCCTTCAAGACACAGAATTCCAAAGGATGAAGAGCAGTCCACTGGGCAGTCAACAGAGAGCAGGCATTCTGGACTTTAAAACCTACAGATTTAAAAGCTCAAAATACAAAATAATATGGTGTCTAAGAAGTGGAAAAGAGTTTAGTGGCTGGTGATTCAGAGAACTGAGTGAGAGCAAAACCTTGACAGCCTTGTTTTGTCAAAGGATTCAGAATTTGGACTTTATCCTTTAGCCATTTGGAAGTCTTCAAAGGATCTTAAGTAGAAATAAGACAAGATTTTATTTGTATATTAGAAAGGTCTTTCTGGGGACGCCTGGGTGGCTCAGTTGGTTAAGCAGCTGCCTTCGGCTCAGGTCATGATCCCAGCGTCCTGGGATCGAGTCCCACATCGGGCTCCTTGCTCGGCGGGGAGCCTGCTTCTCCCTCTGCCTCTACCTGCCATTCTGTCTGCCTGTGCTCGCTCTCTCTCCCTCTCTCTCTCTGACAAATAAATAAATAAAATCTTTAAAAAAAAAAAAAAGAAAGGTCTTTCTGTTGGCAGTGTAGATGACTTAAGATAGTGGAATTAGAAAGCTTAAACTTGGCATTAAAACTGAATGACTATTATGTGTCAGGCATTATACCACATTTTGGAGTGGGAGACACAAGATGGAGGATAATACGAGAATGAAAAATAACCAGCCCTAATTTTAAGACATTCACAGAGTGGTAATGGAAAGAGACATATGCAACAACCACAGACAAATCATGACTCTACATTAAGTAGCTCTAGTTAAAATTTGACACACAGGAATGAAAGTAGTCAATTTATGTCATCCTTTCCTGCATTTCCCTCCCATGTTCCACCAATATCCTATAAGAAGGTCAAAGGTAGAGAAAGGAAGTAGACACTATGGTTGGTAGACAGCTGAAGGACAGATAAGGTATGGAAAATATGTGGCTGTACTCCACCATCCATGCCCACAGAAGGCATCATAAATTAATCAGGGGTCTCTTTCTGTCTCTTTCTGTGAAGTGCAGATGTGAGCTCAGATATCTTCTCAACAGAGCATCATAGTTACCCACAACCAGTTGACCAGATTGGCTTCTGAGTTAAAACTGTCTGCCTCCCCTGAGGGCTGAGGCTTCCAGTGTAGAATGAATGGGAGACTGTATTGAAGGGTGTTTACACCTTCCCATCTTCAGTGTATCCTGGTATTATTGTAAGTAACCACAAACTGGAAAGTGGTTGAGAAACGCCATTTCAGTCAGGAGTTAGAAAAATGAATATCCTTTCTCTGTCCCA
This sequence comes from Lutra lutra, assembly GCF_902655055.1. Classification (NCBI taxonomy): domain Eukaryota; kingdom Metazoa; phylum Chordata; class Mammalia; order Carnivora; family Mustelidae; genus Lutra; species Lutra lutra. Next base: position 150,665,853 of record NC_062279.1, on the reverse strand, counting down.
GACAGGACAGCTAAGCAGATGTCCATATATATCTTTACAGTCACGAAGAGTGACCTTGCTGCTATGAGTGAACCCAAGATCTAAGAGCTTGTAAAGCTGTCCAATCATCTGAAAGCGATTGTGCTGTAGAAAAGATAGGAAAGTGATCTTGTGATTAAAGTGTTCTCAAAGCCACTTTAAAAGCCCTTTTTCCCCTCTTGTAACTTCTATGAGTATAATACATAAGATGCAATGGTACCAGATTTCCCCTAGGTTCTGCCTCCTCCAGAAACCTCCGGGAATATCCTCCCATTGTGAATGGCCAGACAAGAGATAGAAACTCTATTTTTAACACTTCCAGGAGCTACATTTATAACCCACCCAGCAACTTTATGAAGTTGGCAAAAACATCCGTTTAACAGATGAGCGGAAGCAACTAGCAGATTCGTTTGATAATTTTCCCAATGATGTCCAGCTCTGCAGCAAGCCCGGGATGTGAACTCAAGTTCATCCAGCCATGCACCTGAATCTCCTTCTGTGTCTGCAGCCACACTTTGATGGGCTCTGTCAGGGAGATGGATCTGGAACACTGGGCCAGCACACCTTCAGTTAAACCACCTTCAGGGAATGGAAATTAGGCTGGCAGGAAATCTTCCCACACTGGCCACTTTGTAAGAGAAAGAAGAGAGGAAATCCAGACTTTGTCTTTGGGAACAAGCAGTCAGCAAAGAAGACCTGGATGTCCTTTATTAATAATCCCATTAACTTTCACCCCAAAGGACCCACATTGTGGTTTGCTGTGTTTCTGCCTACTCGAGACTAACATTGTCTTTTTTTTTTTTTTAATATTATGGGCCCAAATAACACTTTATGGCAGAACTGAAGGTTTAGCCAATATAATCCTATTTGGCTAATGCCCTTATCTAGTTTCATGGGGTTAGCTAGGCCTGCCTGAGAATACTGAGAGAATTGCCAATGGAAGCAAGTACCACCACATCCTTTCATTTATAATCATGCTGAGTAGAAATGAAATGAAATTTTCCAAAAGAGGAACGTCCTTGTGTACCTTTCCATCCTTTCTTCTGTCAAAAAACAGACTTTGGTCCAGAGAAAGGATGACCTCAGTTGGAAAAACAAAACAAATAACAGTTTATTCTATGTTTTTTTGTTTTACTGGACCCAGGTCAGGCAATTGAAGCAAAAGTTACGGGGTTTCTTCCCCATGTTCTTCCTCCCCAAATTAATCATTTTATCTACAGCTGATCTCATATATGCCAATTCTGGAATCTTTAACTTCTCCGTACCCCTCCCCCATTCCTTTAGGGACTATACTCCACTCTTGTCTAGGCAAAAGGAGGAAGAGAAGTGGACGGATCGAAGAGTTCTGCAGAGATAGGTTTCAGGTCTTGGTGACTGATGAGGTGTTGGAACGGAGAGCAAAAAATCTAGGGTAACTCTCGGGTTTCTCCACAGAGCCCCTCATTGTTTCCTTAGCATATCAAGACTGAGCAATGGCTCTGCTTCTGCACAGGAAATTGACCTCAGAAAATTCCATTTCCCCTTGAAGATCCAGAGACTAAAATTGCACACATCTTCATGTGACCAAGTAAAAGAAGAATAACGTAAATATGAATACAAGTTTGTAACAGAATATTCATAAAGGCAGACCCTGACTTGCAGCAGAAGGGCTCTATAAAACATAGTCCATGGTATTCTCAGGTCGTTTAGATCCCAAGTATTTCTTTTTTTTTTTTAAAGATTTTATTTATTTATTTGACAGACAGAGATCACAAGTAGACAGAGAGGCAGGCAGAGAGAGAGAAGCAGGCTCCCTGCTGAGCAGAGAGCCCGATGCGGGACTCGATCCCAAGACCCTGAGATCATGACCTGAGCCGAAGGCAGCGGCTTAACCCACTGAGCCACCCAGGCGCCCCCCCCCCCCCCCCGCAAGTATTTCTTAGTTAGAAAGACTTGTGTAGATAAAGGTAAAAGTCGTGCATTAGCACTTGGTTTAATTTCTCCTTACTTTGATGTGCCCAAAGTGTTTTCAAGTTTGAAAATCATCAAGCATTCCTTGCCATGCATACTTCTCCTAAAAATATCCTCCCTGTATATGCTTTCTTCTTTTGTTTATGAAAGCATGTGCCAAAGCACCGTCCAAAATTCTTGCAAGAAATGCATCATGGGTTTTTAACTTTGACTATTATAGAAGTGAAAAAAATGTTTAATGTGTGCCTCTTATATGAAGGCATGGTGCATGGACTATATATCAGAAATGATGAAAATGTTAGCCAATCCTTTCTGGGTCGTATACATCAGTGCTTCTCAGATTTTCCAGCTGTGGAGGTGCCTATCTCAGCACACAAAAGTGGTGTGTACAGCTGGGGAGCTCTAAAGATAGCCCGAAGTGAACAACACAAAAGGAAAACTTTCTAAATCACATATTCTAGATTACACATTCATGGAAATTTTGCATTATACTCCCAAACATATGTTTGCATTTATATTACAATGACAGAAGATGCCCTGCGGTTGTCCTATAGTTTTACATTATTCCCGTCACAGCCCCATGTGTCCAGATGCAACCACATCTCTGTCTTCTGTGTGTGTCCTAAAGACCATAGCCCTGCCAAACACTAGACCCAACACAGAAATGGGCCTCTCACACTGATTATAGCCTTCTTTCCCATTCTCAATCTTTCTTTCTGCTTGCCAACCTAACAGTTTAATCTGATTTTCCTCCATTTCTCTTCACCTAAGACCAATTCTTGGCACTGCTTTCTGACTCTGACCTTTAGCCTGCTCCTTCATTCTCATTTTGGAAACTCCCACTGACTACATTGTTTTGACATTCTTTGGCCCTTCCCAGAGCTGGTCTCTACATTTGTGAAGACCATCAGTGTGATACAACCCTAACAGATTCTCCCTAGATCCAGGAGAAGTCCCCCTCCATTCCCCCCCGCCAAAAAAACAAATTAATATTTGTCTCACAAAGTGTTAAGAAGACCAAGTCTGGCTCAAGCAATATCCAATGTATGTTTCCTAGGGCCATCCTAACAAATTACCACAAACAAGGTGGCTTGTAACAACAGAAATTTATTCTCTCACAGCTCTGGAGGATGGAAGTCTGAAATCAAGGTGGGAGGAAGGCCATGCCCCCCTCCAAAAGCTCTAAGGGAAAAAATGTTCTTGCCTTTTCTAGCTCCTGGTGGTTGTCAGTAATCTTTGGCATTCTTTGGTTTGTAGCTACAGGACTCCAGTCTCTGCTTCCATCTTCACATATGTTCTCCCTGTGTGTTTCTGTCTCTGTTTCCCTTCATATGAAGGACACCAGTCATTTGATTAGAGCCCACCCTAATCCAATATGACCTCATGTTAATGTATTACCTTTGCAAAGACCTATTTCCAAATAAGGCCATAATCTAAGGCTTCAACTGGACATGAATTTAGGGAAGACACTATTAGTCCCACTACCCCAATAAGCATTGATTCTTTTCTCTGTGATGTTGAGAAAGGGAGAGGTGACAGATTACATGATTTGTATCAGAATTGGATTTCTTTAAATAGTTTTATAGGTCTGTGAAGTTCTTCAACTCTGGTGCTCTCCCTGAGACACCTTCTTGTCACTGGATATTGCATATCTTGTCACTGGATATTTGGGGCACCTAAGGGCACCTAAGGCAATCACCACAATTTATAATGTCCCAGGAATGATCTGGCATCATCTCATCTTGGTTTGCTATAAGAATATGGACTATGCCAGGCACACACCAGAGTTCTCAAGTGAATCAAATGCCACACACTCCCTATGACTTTGTTTGCCTTCACTAAACTCTAAGCACTCCGTCTGACCAATGATTGATGTTTACAGCCTTCCCAGCAAGTGCTCACTAGCTGCTTTTGAACTAAACACATAAAAATGGTATCGATAATACACTTAACATTCACTGAGAGTTTACTATATTCTAGGCCAAGACAGTCCAATAGAAATATAATGCAAGCCACCTATGTTACTATTAAGTATTTTGGTAGCCACATTTTAAAAGATAAAAAGAAATAGGTAAAACTATCTTTAAAGTACATTGTATTTAACCCATATGACTAAATGTTATCATTTCAACCCAATATATCCAAAATATTATCATTTCAGTATTTTAAAATTCTTAAAATACATGCATCTTCCCTTTTTTTTCATCCTAAGTCCTCAAAATCCTCAGTGTATTTTCCATCTAAAGCACATCTCAATTTGGACTAGCCACAATTAAGGATTGGCAGCCACATGTGGCCAGTGACTACCACATCAAAACAATGCAGTTCTGGGAATTATGCTAAATATTTAATAAGTATTAATTTTTTTAAATGTCATAGAAACCTGCAAGAAAATATCATATGTGTTCCTATTTTTCAGATAAAGAAAATGAGACTCACAGAGTTTGCATTATTTGCCCGAAGTGACAAAACTAATGATTGCACAGTTAGGAATCAGCTGTGGTTTTGGCAGGATTGTATGCTTGAAACTGTTGCGCTACATCACCACCTAACCTGGACAGAAGAATGGGTGGATGAATATAAGTTCTTTGGAGGTTATTCCATGAATTCTGGGTTCCACATTCTCCTTTTTTCCCCCTTTCTACTTCCCTCCAACAAACAAGTATATGCAGACACATACAATCATGTGCTGGACCAACAGTTTTGAACTTTCCTCAAATTAGTTACCACCTGCATCAGAATCACCTAGACTCTCAAGATTCCTAAGGTCCACCCCTATATGATGCTCACCCAGGAGATCAATGAAGTCTCACAAGTTAATGCTATTAATTTTCCAGATTAATGATTTGGATGCCCACTAAAATCGTGTTCACAATGTTGGCTGTTAATAGAATCACGGGGAACTTTATAAAAATACCGTGCTTGAGCTCCATCCACAAGCACATTCCTATAACTAGTCTGGGTTAGGACCCGAACATCAATATTTTAAATGGACAGCCGGGGTTGGAAATTCTGCACTGGAGTATGATATTCACTCTCATCATGCATCTCTCTCCTAAGCCAGTCTGGATAATTATGCATGATAATGTTTAGAAGAATCCAGAAAAATGAATTTAAAGCTGCTAAACCTCCAGGTGTCCAGGTGGTCAATTAGGACAATGAGCCAACCTGAAAGTAACAATTGAGCCTTTACCTACCCATTGCAACAATGCAAGCAAGAGGGGCTGATTCCCCAGTGCTTCACTTTTCACCCTGGCACCAGGTATGTGTCAGTGGAATGCAGTGCAGCTGGGGGGACACCCTGGTCTCCTACCTTTCTATGAACATGTAAGCAAAGGGGATAGAGGGAATGGGCTAGCCATAGAAAGAGACCGAGTCAGAGTAGAGAAGTGCCTCAGCCAAGGCGCCCAATAAAGAGGTCTCTGAATAGAAGTGCCCCGAGAGATAGAGATAAACATTTAAGAGCATGGTTGGCAAAGGGGAGGGGGGATGCTGAATCCTTGCATCTCCCTCCAGAAAACAGCAATTCCAGTCTAATAGAAGGAGGGTAGCTTCCTTCCCACAAGGCCTGCCAAATAAAGCCTTATAATTGCCTTTGGTCGGATCTAAAAGATCACATGTAGGGTTTTGGCCAACTCCTCAAAATATCTATTATTCTTACAGCTGTGTTAGACATGATAAGTCAGTCTGCACATGCTGAACTCTCCATACAAATGTGTTCTGAAGAACAAGTCAGCTCCTGAGCATTGTGAATTAAGCAAAGCTAGTCATGAATGATCCACTTTAACAACTTGACTAGCTTCCATAGGGACCCCTTTGCTTCTTAGACCCCCAGGACTCTTGGCTCCTCCAACAACTGCACGTATTCATTAGGATTTTTGTCAGCTAAAAATGACAGGGGACCAATTTAGACTAGCTTAAACCATAAACAAAGCTTTTGTTCGAAGAAACTAAACAGACCAGAGGCATGGGTGACTTTGACATGGTGAAATACAGAGGTCCAAATGTGCCATCAGGAAACTTGCTCTTAACATATATAATGCATTATTAGCCCCAGGAGAGGAACCTTTCTTTCCAACATTCTTTTCTCCTGCCCTCCATCACGAGGGCATCATCCTCAGGAAGCTCTTTGTACAAAGCATGAGACATAGCCCACCAGCAGCTCCAAGATCATCTTTGCTCAGAGCTAGCTTTCTGAAAGAAGAGAGCTACTCCTTACCCACCAGCAACCACTGCAAACTCAAGCAAGGACTGCGATTGGCTCCTCACATGTCCATTCCTGAGCCAACGACTGCAGCAAGGACAGCAGAGCCACAGGCTTGTCGCCCCACCAAAAACACTTGGAGAGAGAGAGGAGAGTCCCCAGAAGGAAGAGATAGTCTTCAGGCACAGTATATTATTAAGGAAGAACTACACAGCATCCTATCAAAACTTGATGTGAGGAAATCACTTTGAAAATTTGTTTTTTGTTTTGTTTTGTTTTTGTTTTTTTGTTTTGTTTTGTTTTGTTTTTGTTTGTTTTTTATAAACATATATTTTTATCCCCAGGGGTACAGGTCTGCAAATTGCCAAGTTTACACACTTCACAGCACTCACCATAGCACATACCCTCCCCAATATCCATAACCCCACCCCCCCTCCCAACCCCCCTCCCCCCATCAACCCTCAGTTTGTTTTGTGAGATTAAGAGTCACTTATGGTTTGTCTCGGCATCAGGGAAATACAAATCAAAACCACAATGAGATATCACCTCACACCAGTCAGAATGGCTAAAATTAACAAGTCAGGAAATGACAGATGCTGGCGAGGATGCGGAGAAAGGGGAACCCTCCTACACTGTTGGTGGGAATGCAAGCTGGTGCAACCACTCTGGAAAACAGCATGGAGGTTCCTCAAAATGTTGAAAATAGAACTACCCTATGACCCAGCAATTGCACTGCTGGGTATTTACCCTAAAGATACAAACGTAGTGATCCGAAGGGGCACGTGCACCCGAATGTTTATAGCAGCAATGTCTACAATAGCCAAACTATGGAAAGAACCTAGATGTCCATCAACAGACGAATGGATAAAGAAGATGTGGTATATATACACAATGGAATACTATGCAGCCATCAAAAAAAAGAAAATTTGTTTTTTAAAAACACTGCTATGCTTGCAGATCTTATATTCCTAAAGATTAAAAAAAAAGTTTTTTCTCAGAACACTTAACAGGAATCAAGTTACTAAGCCAAAAGAGAAGAAAGGGGAGCTTCTTAGTGAGGACTGACCATAGAAAAGATCAGGTACTGATCTTGGCAATTTTCTTTTATTTCTTTTATCACTTTTTTTTTTTTGTCACCATAAGTGTATTCCTTAATCCCCATCTTCTATTTCCCCCTTCTCCCCCCTTTCTGGTAACCATGTTATTCTCTATAGTTAAGAGTCTGTTTCTTGGTTTGTCTCCCTCTTTTTTTTTTTCTCATTTGTTTTGCTTCTTAAATTCCACATATGAGTGAGATCATATGGTATTTGTGTTTCTCTGATGGGCTTATTTTCCTAAGCATTATACTCTCTAGGCCATCCATGTTGCTGTGAATGGCAAAATTCAATTCCCTTTTATGGCCAAATAGTATACCACATCTTCTGTATCCATTCATCAGTCAATGGACGCTTGGGCTGCTTCCATAGTTAGGCTATTGGAAATAATGCTGCAATAAACATAGGAGTTCATGTATCATTTGAATTACTGTTTTTGTATCTGGGGAGTAAATATGCAGTAGTGTGATTACTGAATCATAGAGTAGTTCTATTTCCTATTTTTTGAGGAACCTCCACATTGTTTTCTACAGGGGCTGTACCAGTTTGCATTCTCACCAACAGTGCATGAAGGTTCCTTTTTATTCACATCTTGCCAACACTCGTTTCTTGTGTACTTAATTTTAGCCATTCTGACAGGTGTGATGGGCCTGGCAATTTAATAAGACCAATTCATTGAATCCTCAGAACGACCATTAGGCAAGATGAGAAAATTGGAACCCAACAAGATAAGGCCCTAGCCCAAGAACCCAGAACTATTAAATGATAGAGCAGCTCTTACATTCCATGCTCATTCTCTAATAAAAATGCTATGTTTCTAAAGACTATAGTCAGAGATACAGAAGGACACTACATAATTCTTAAAGGGACTATCCACCAAGATGATCTAACAATTGTAAATATCTATGCCCCCAATATGGGAGCACCCAAATACATAAGAAAACTGTTAATCAAGATAAAGAGTCATATTGATATGACTATATTAATAGTAGGAGATCTTAACAGAAATAGATCATTGAAGTAGAAAATCAATAAAGAAACAAGAGCATTGAATGACACATTGGACCAGATGGACCTCATAGATATATACAGAACATTCCACACTAAAACAACAGAATACTCATTCTTCTCAAGTGCACATGGAACCTTCTCCAGAATAGACCACATACTGGGTCACAAATCAGGACTCAACCGATACCAAAAGACTGAGATTATTCCCTGCATATTCTCAGATCACAATGCTTTGAAACTGGAGCTCAATCACAAGGAAAAGTTCAGAAGGAACTCAAACACCTGGAAGCTAAAGACCACCTTGCTTAAGAATGCTTGGATCAACCAGGAGATCAAATAAGAACTGAAACAATTCATGGAAACCAATGAGAATGAAGACACTTCAGTCCAAAACCTATGGGATACAGCAAAGGCGGTCCTAAGGGGGAAATACATAGCCATCCAAGCTTCCCTCAAAAAAACGGGAAAATCCAGAACACACCAGCGGTGTCTACACCTTAAAGAACTGGAGAATCAACAACAAATCAAACCAACTCCACACATAAGAAGGGAAATAATCAAGATTAAAGCTGAGATCAATGAGGTAGAAACCAAAGATACAGTAGAACATATCAATGAAACTAGAAGCTGGTTTTTTGAAAGAATCAATAAGATCGATAAACCATTGGCCACACTAATCCAAAGGAAAAGAGAGAAAGCCCAAATTAATAAAATTATGAATGAAAAGGGAGAGATCACAACTAACACCAAGGAAGAATAAACAATCATCAGAAGTTATTATCAACAGTTATATGCCAATAAGTTAAGCAACCTAGATGAAATGGATGCATTCCTGGAAAACTATAAACTCCCAAAATTGAACCAGGAAGAAATTGACAACCTGAATAGACTGATATCTAGTAACGAGATTGAAGCAGTGATCAAAAACCTCCCGAAAAACAAGAGACCAGGACCTGACGGATTACCTGGGGAATTCTACCAAACTTTCAAAGAAGAAATAATGCCTATTCTTCTCAAGCTGTTTCAAAAAATTGAAGCAGAAGGAAAACTTCCAGACTCTTTCTATGAAGCCAGCATTACCCTGATCCCCAAACCAGGCAAAGACCCTACCAAAAGGCAGAATTTCAGACCAATATCACTGATAAATATGGATGCTAAGATTATCAACAAGATCCTAGCAAACAGTATCCAACAGCACATTAAAAAGATTATCCACCATGACCAGGTGGGATATATCCCTGGGTTACAAGTATGATTCAAAATTCACAAATCAATCAACGTGATAGAAGAAATCAATAAGAGAAGAGAGAAGAACCACATGGTCCTCTCAATTGATGCAGAAAAAGCATTTGACAAAATCCAGCATCCATTCCTGATTAAAATGCTTCAAAGTATAGGGATAGAGGGAACATTCCTGAACTTCATAAAAATCTATCTATGAAAGACCCACAGCAAATATCATCCTCAATGGGAAAAAGCTCACAGCCTTCCAATTGAGATCAGGAACACGACAAGGATGCCCACGCTCACCACTCTTGTTCAACATAGTATTAGAAGTCCTAGCAATAGCAATCAGACAACAAAGAGAAATAAAAGGTATCCAAATTGGCAATGAAGAAGTCAAACTCTCTCTCTTCACAGATGACATGATTCTTTATATGGAAAACCCAAAAGACTCCACCCCCAAACTACTAGAACTCATACAGCAATTCAGTAACGTGGCAGGATACAAAGTCAGTGTACAGAAATCAGTGGCTTTCTTATACACTAACAATGAAAATACAGAAAGGGAAATTAGAGAATCGGTTCCATTTACTATAGCACCCAGAACCATAAGATACCTGGGAATAAACCTAACTAAAGAGGTAAAGGATCTGTACTCGAGGAACTACAGAACACTCATGAAAGAAATTGAAGAAGACACAAAAAGATGGAAGACCATTCCATGCTCTTGGATTGGAAGAATAAACATTGTTAAAATGTCTATACTGCCTAGAGCAATCTATACTTTTAATGCCATTCCAATAAAAAATCCACCAGTATTTTTCAACGAGCTGGAGCAAATAATTCTAAAATTTGTATGGAATCAGAAGAGACCCCGAATCGCTAAGGAAATGTTGAAAAACAAAAATAAAACTGGGGGCATCACATTACCTGATTTCAAGCTTTACTACAAAGCTGTGATCACCAAGACAACATGGTACTGCCATAAAAACAGACACATAGACCAGTGGAACAGAGTAGAGAGCCCAGACAGATGTGGACCCTCAACTCTATGGTCAGTTAATCTTCGACAAAACAGGAAAAAATACACAGTGGAAAAAAGACAGTATCTTCAATAAATGGTGCTGGGAAAATGGAAAGCTATATGTAGAAGAATGAAACTCGACCATTCTCTTACACCGTACAAAAAGATAAACTCGAAATGGATAAAAGACCTCAACGTGACACAGGAATCCATCAGAATCCTAGAGGAGAACATAGGCAGTAACCTCTTGGATATCAGCCACAGCAACTTCTTTCAAGATATGTCTCCAAAGGCAAAGGAAACAAAAGCAAAAATGAACTTTTGGGACTTCATCAAGATCAAAAGCTTCTGCACAGCAAAGGAAACAGCCAAGAAAACAAAGAGGCAACCCACGGAATGGGAGAAGATATTTGCAAATGACAGTACAGACAAAAGGTTGATATCCAGGATCTATAAAGAACTCCTCAAACTCAACACACACCAAACAGGTAATCATATCAAAAAATGGGCAGAAGATATGAACAGACACTTCTCCAATGAAGACATACAAATGGCTATCAGACACATGAAAAAATGTTCATCATCACTAGCCATCAGGGAGATTCAAATTAAAACCACATTGAGATACCACCTTACACCAGTTAGAATAGCCAAAATTAGCAAGACAGGAAACAACATGTGTTGGAGAGGATGTGGAGAAAGGGGAACCCTCTTACACTGTTGGTGGGAATGCAAGTTGGTGCAGCCACTTTGGGGAACAGTGTGGAGATTCCTCAAGAAATTAAAAATAGAGCTTCCCTATGACCCTGCAATTGCACTACTGGGTATTTACCCCAAAGATACAGATGTAGTGAAAAGAAGGGCCATCTGTACCCCAATGTTTATAGCAGCAATGGCCACGGTCGCCAAACTGTGGAAAGAACCAAGATGCCCTTCAACGGACGAATGGATAAGGAAGATGTAGTCCATATACACTGTGGAGTATTATGCCTCCATCAGAAAGGATGAATACCCAATTTTTGTAGCAACATGGACGGGACTGGAAGAGATTATGCTGAGTAAAATAAGTCAAGCAGAGAGAGTTAATTATCATATGGTTTCACTTATTTGTGGAGCATAACAAATAGCATGGAGGAAAAGGGGAGTTAGAGAGGAGAAGGGAGTTGGGGGAAATGGAAAGGTGAGGTGAACCTTGAGAGACTATGGACTCTGAAAAACAATCTGAGGGGTTTGAAGCGGCGGGGGGTGGGAGGTTGGGGGAACCAGGTGGTGGGTATTAGAGAGGGCACAGATTGCATGGAGCACTGGGTGTGGTGCAAAAACAATAAATACTGTTATGCTGAAAATAAATTTTAAAAAAATAATAATAATTTTTTTAAAATGCTGTTTTCTTACTATGATTAGTTGACTGCTTTTCCACAGCACAGTCATATATGTTATCTCATTCGATCTTCACAACAGCAAAGAAGGAAAGTAAGGCAGGCATTATTACAGTTATTTGGCAATACTTCCATGAGTTCAGTCCCTAGAGATAAAGTTGTGGGTCCAGACATCAGGGGAGGAGGACATTAGAGTATATACAAGGATTCCCTGGTACCTCTGAACATCACATCACCCATTTGGGTAAGCCAAGACATTCCTGGATCCTCACATCTTCAAATGCAATCTCCCAGAGAGAAACAATACATTCCTGCTGCAGCTTCCCTGTGTCCCCACTCCCTTCCCCTCGACTCTCCCTGGAGGTCACCAAGGGGACTGACCTAACCCAGGACTAGTTGTATCCCTAATCATAATAGCCCATCACAATTGGGAGTGCTCAAATGCTAATAAAACAAAACTAATTTGATTTATATAGTGGCACTTGATGTTTAAAATTTATTTCCAGTAATCAAGGAAGAAATACTAGTTAATGGGGAGAATTTAGTCTGTGGACTCAAAGAGATGATGGTTTGAATACTGTCTAGGACAGTTTCTAGCACATTGTAGGTATATATGTTAAGTTTTTTTTTTCCTTTCTGCATCTGTACATTTCAATTCAAATGTAATGGAGTGGAAAGAATTTGAACTGGAAGCCAGAAAAGTGTGTATTCCTGCCCTCCTCTGCCACTGCCTTCCTCTGTGACCTTGGGAAGGTGATACCAGCTTGCTGTTCCTTGGTTTCTTCAATTTTTAAATGAGGATAACAATGCCAATCTAGCCTACCTCTAGACTATTGTGGGCACTGAATAAATGGATGTTCATGAATTCACTGTGAAAAGTATAAAGAGCTCCCCAAATATTAGGGATCACAATGGGACATAGCCTTCATCAATAATCTTTGGGACAGCCTTTAGGGAACAGGAATGCTTGCAGAAAAAATGCAAAGTGGCTGTTACCTTTGCAAGGTCACTGCTGTGCTACGGACATTGACAAGTCTGAAGAACAAGCAGGTCGAATACGGGGAAAATCTTTCTTTCATGCAACAGAAGATTTTTGTCAGCAGAACTGAATGGAATGCCAAGTCACAGACGGTTCTCTAAAAGCATGATTAACTTCCTGATCAACACTTTGAAGCAATTTAGAAAAGTCACCAGAAACCATAGACTCCTGGAAGTTTAGATGAGGAAGAGAACCTTGTAAGTTGTAATCTCAAATGCTTCCTTTTCCAGTTGAGAAAACTGAGGCTCATTTACATATCTAATTTCAAATCTGTATTCCTTGCTACTAGGCCAAGTATTTCCTTATGATAAAAATGAGGAAGAAGAAGCCTCAAAATCCTAAAAAATCATTAAAGTAGAGTCATTACTGCACAGAGCCCTTCAACCTGGACCTCCAAGGGGATTGAACCTCCGAAGGTTTTGGAAATTGAGAAGAAATGTGAACAGAATATAGAATCCCCATAGACAGCATAATTTGTAAAAATTAGCGTGGCATTTGAGGCACTTGAGATGAAAGTCACCACAGAAATGCCCAGCCTTTCATGAAATAACTAAAAGGAATAGAGGGTTTCACATTTTATTATAGCTTACAGGTTTCCATTACATTTCAAAGTTGTCCTGTTTAGTTAAAAGAGTTCAGCCCTTCCTGAAAAGACTAACTCCAGAGTTTTAACTCTTCTTTGGTAATTTAATATGACCCTGTAAATTTTTTTCCTCTAAGCTGGAAACTGGATTTTGTCACAATAGAGGTGCCACAAAAAGGAGATAGCCCCCAGCAAATGGTCCCATCCGGAAAGGAGGTAGGAGGTCTTTTTTTTTTTATTATTCATTAGAACACTATGATCTTTTTAGGATAATGAGAGAGTTGTGTGCACCCAAACAAATGTAGCTTACAGAGGACATGTTCATAAACACATGTGTGCAAGTGTAAGCTTGTAGCTGAGCTACACTCTTCCTACCTACAAAGCAAACACTTAAAAAGCATCCTCTCACTGTTTCAGGCTTGACAGTTCATTAGGTATCCCATTATTATGCCCCAAACTTTCATAAATGAGATACCCTTAGGTACTCTCTGTTATAGTTTTCATTGTGGCCCCCGTAAAGATATATTGAAACCCTAATCCCTAGTACCCTATAATGTGACCTTGTTTAGAATTAGGGTCTTTGCTGAAGAAATTAGTTAACATGAGGTTAGACTGTAGTAGGGCAGACCCTTCATCCAGTATGACTGGTGTCCTTATAAGAAGAGTTGAGATAGGTGGGGTTCTTGGGTGGCTCATTCAGTTAAGCATCTGGCTCTGAATTTTGGCTCAGGTCATGATCTCAGAGTTGTGAGATCGAGTCCTGGGTTGGGCTCCACTCTGAGCATGGAGCCTGCTCTTGGTTGAGATTCTCTCTCTCCCTCTCCCTCTGCCCCTCCCCGACTCCAAAATAAATAAATAAATAAATAAATAAATAAAAAGTAGAGGCACACGTGGGAAATGCCATGTGACAATAGAGACAGATGGGAATAATGAGGCTGTAAGCCACAGAACTTCAAGGATCGCCAGCAACACCAGAAGCCAAGAGAAAAGCATTGAGAAGCTTTTCCCCTGGGGCCATTCAAGCAGACATGGACCTGCTGACACTTTGATCTGGAACTTCCAGCCTCCAGAACAGCGAAAGAATACATCTCTGTTGCTTTCAGCCACTCAAGTTTGCGGCATCTTATCATGGAAGCCCTGGGAAACGAATACGCCTTCAGCTTCAATAAGGACAGAAAATCAGGCCTGAGACAAGGAAAAGCAATGGGACAGGGGTGCAGAGCAAGTCAGCCAACATTCAGGGCCTCCATCACCTGGCAGGCTGGGAGCTTAAATTCGGGTTTGAAAAATGGTCTCTCCTGTCACACGGCTGTGGAGAGAGAAGCAGGAAAGCCACCTTTATTGCTGACCTGGCATCATAAAAATAATTAGCAAATTGCCCCAAGGTGCTTCCGGAAGGTGATTCAGATGTCGCTGCCGTTCAGCCTGAGAGAACAGCACAGAGCAGCCGCCAGCCTGCTAATACATCACTTTGAGGAAACGGCCATGTTTATGAGCAGATATTATTCTAAATTGTTCTCCACAGCACAGCACATCTTTTCTGCACTGGGGCCATCCAGACTTAGCTCACAAAGAACACCCGCAGGTGAGCAATGAAGGTCATGTCAGTCTGAATGAGTGAATGTGACAGCTCCCATCAGCTTCCAAAGCCAACAGGCCGTCCATGGAGCCACCTGGGACCAGGAAGATTGATTGTGCAACTTCCCAGGAATGGGCTGTTGTCCAGGAAGTTCAGAGTGTAGGACATGGGCCCTTGAAGTCAGTATCTGCAGAGCTTCACAGGCCTATAAGCATCGGGAAAAGGAAAACTAAATACAATAAGATGGTTTGATAAGATGTTCGCAATCAAACTTGATGCCCAAGCTCCCTGTCAAGTTCTAACAATCAAAGACTCTCATTCTTTAATCTAACCCTAAGTGTGCTTTGTCTTCTGTACATACATAAGGAATAATTTCATGGCTATCATTTTAATTTTCACTTTCTACTATTCACTGCAAAGTTACACATTGACCTTGAACATAGAGAAGCAGGGCAGCACAGGGAGACCAAATGATGGTCCTTGCCACCATCTACCAATGACTTTGATGTTCCAAACAGCACACTGAACTCTTCAGCTCTATGATGTCTTTTAATCCTTATTGTTCTGAAATCACATATGAGGAAACCAAGGCTCAGATGATTTACACGGATTTTCTACCCCAAATCCCACTACAAGTTGAGGCACAGGAGTAATTCAAGCAGAGAGCTGTTTGCCATAAAAATCTATGCTCCATATACTGCCTCATTTTTGCAATGGATTAAAAAATTCAAAAACTGAGACTAATTTGTGATTCTAAAACTGGGAGTGACTCTCCATGGATCTCAAGGATCTCTATCTTTCCCAGGGCAGGCAAGGATTTCTAAACTGTAAAGTGTTGTTCTGCAGACAATGGACAAGTTTCTCTTTTGTCCCCTCTGGCAATGCTTGGCATGTGCCAGCAGGCACTTTTTCTCTGCTTCCACAGGATTTTGAACAAAGCCAGTCGTGTGGATATTGTATGCAAGGCAGGCAGCTTAAGCAAGCAATTGGTTTGTGTGTGTGTGTGTGTGTGTTTAAGTTTTCATTTGTTTATTTGAGAGAGAGAGAGTGAGAGAGAGCATGACAGGAGAGAAGGTCAGAGGGGGAAGCAGACTCCCCTCGGAGCTGGGAGCTGCCAATCCTGGGACTCTGGGATCATAACCTGAGCTGAAGGCAGTGGCTTAACTAACTGAGCCACTCAGGTGCCCCAGGCATTTTTTTTTTTTTAATTTCTTTTCAACGTAACAGTATTCATTGTTTTTGCACCACACCCAGTGCTCCATGCAATACGTGACCTCCCTAATACCCACCACCTGGTTCCCCCAACCTCTCACCCCCTGCCCCTTCAAAACCCTCAGGTTGTTTTTAAGAGTCCATAGTAATGTTCATCGTCACTAGCCATCAGGCAATTGGTTTTTAAGATGAGATTGGTAGCAAGTTGAGGAGGCAAAGAATGAAGTGGATTCTCTACCAACACTCCCCTGCTTTTAAATCAAAAACAGGGAACTTTATTCAGTAAGTTCCAAAAACGGTTAAACAAATTATGGTATAACTATAGATTAGAGTAGTATGGCCTTACTAGAAGTCTTATTTTCAGTAATAGTTAATGCCATGAGACAATACTAATAAGAGAAGTTTACACATAAAAAAAGGATTCCAGGGGCACCTGGGTGGCTCAGTCAGCTAGGTGTCCAACTCTTAATTTTGGCTCACGTCATGATCTCAGGGTCATAAGATCAGTGCCCATGTCAGGCTCTGGGTGGGGTGTGGAGCCTGCTTGAGGTTCTCTTTCTCCCTTTCCCTCTGCCCCTCTCCTGTTCATTCTCCTCTCCCTTTCTATCTCTCTCCCCCTCTCTAAAAACAAAACAAAACAAAATAAGATTTCAATGTGCCTCTAAAATACAATTCTATTTCTTTGAAATATATATCTGTTGATCTGAATGGAAAAGAGAGTGAAATGAAACATACCGAAATTCTTAATGGTGGTTATCTCTGAATGAAGAGATAGCAGTTGATTTTTATTTTTTCTTTATAGTTTTCTTTATTTTTAAACATATTTCACAGCTCCATATAATGCTTTATAGCAAGAAAAAATAATGTCTTCAAATATTTCTGGAAAATAAGAATATTGAGCAGTAAATTACAAGAACCACTTTCCCACTCCAACTCTGCTTCAAATCCCTTCCCTGGGCCAGGTGTCTACGAGGAAAAACACAGAGATTGCTGTTCATATCTAGAGTTCCATGACTCCAATATACTCCAGACCCTTAGTGAATGTACGCAAGCAGGAGGCATATGGAAGGAATTGAAAGGAGCAGGATGGGGGGCACCTGGGTGTCTCACTGAGTTCAGCCTCTGCCTTCAACTCAGGTCATGATCTCAGGGTCCTGGGATCAAGCCCTGCATCGGGCTCTCTGCTCAGCGGGGAGCCTGCTGTCCCCTCTCTCTCTGCCTACCTATGATCTCTCTCTCTCTCTCTGTCAAATAAATAAATAAAATCTTTAAGGAAAAAAAAAAGGAGCAGGAGGTACAGAGGAGTCAGACAGGGCAGAAAAATTGAGAGAGAACAAAGAGAGCTAAGGAGAGAGAGATACAGACAAAGCAGGTGTGAATACAGATTTTTGAGATGAATGCTGATTTTAAGCCACTGCCTAGTATTCATTGGGCTCTACATTTAAGTCCCAGTCCTTTAAAACTGATTCTTCACAGATCTTCATCTGCTTTCATTATTAAAACTTGAAACATCTTGCCTAATGGGTTTACCACACAAGCCCACCAGGATAGAAATTAATCTCTGTGCTAAGGCAGGGGTAACTAGAGGAATGTGATAAATTCAAACTGAAATGTGAATCTAGTGCCTCAAGCTAGAAATGACTCACCCTTGAAATAAAGCAATTATTTGTTATCTGCCCACTTCACCTTTGGCCTTTGGTTTATGTGGAAAACAATTCAGTTAAAGATGGTACTGATTAACTCCACTCCTCTAAAACACTCACAGGTCCTTTCACTCCAGATCCCCACTTGCCAGTGACTTGGGGACAAAACTCCCTCCTGTCTGAGGGCTACCAAGGCCTCTTTTCTCAGGAAAACAATGTGGGAAACAATCATTTTCAATCTGCTAATAAAATTGAGATCTCCATTTTCTGTCTCTGTTACGTCCTTCAGAACACCCAGCTATTCGAAACACAGGACACACTCAATAAATACTTTAACTCTTGGGCAATCATAGTTTTTCAACCTTAGAGAACTCCATGGAAAATCAGAGGCCATCAAGATCAAGGAACAAGTTATAGTAGAACTTTAGCTAGAAACCATGGAATGGCTGGACCATTACATTACCAAAGAGATTCCTTAATTCCTCATGAGTACACACCACTTTAGAATCTTTGCTCATTCATAACCTTCAGGTAGGTGGGAAAGCATTGACTTTCTGAATTTACAGAAGCCACTCAGATTTCAATATTCTCTTTAGGGAGACTTGAGGCTGAATCCCCACCTGATAAGATTTTACACATTTCTGCAAGAGGCAAAGAGGGAAGTAGTTGAGAAAGCAGGTTCTGGGGCTAGATGTCTGGGTTCAAATTCTGACTTTGGCACATACTAGTTACTTAATGTTTCTGCACCTCAATTTTCTCAACTATTAAATGGGGTATGATTATGGTACCACCTAGAGTTAGCATAAAAATCAAATAGTTAAGTTCTTTACCTAGTCCCTGACATAGTACCTGAAATCATTTTAAGTAAATGGAATGATCACCAACCCCCACTTGATCATAGATGTGCTTGGAATTTATTCCCTACCTAATTTCTACGAATTTGAAGAAACTATAATAAAGGCAAGTATTCTTTGCAAGTTAGTCAATGTGTTTATTATTCACATCAGAAAGTATCTGAGCACTGAAAATTTTTCATGCCAGCAACCCCTCAGCTCCAGGCAAACTGTGACCATTGGTCACCCTATGACTAGTCCATAAGAGGATGTTACAGACTAGAAAGAGTCACAGAAGAAACCCATTGAGACTGGGAGTGGGAAACTTGATTTGTGCTGTGGTTACAGGCTGCATATGCATGTAAAAGTCATCCTGCTGAGCACCAAATATTAGCACACACCATGCACTTTACAGTAGTTATAGCCTGCCTTTAAGGAAAAAAACAAACAAACAAACAAACAAACAAACAAAAAAACCTGGATCTAGAAAAGATGATGAGCTGTTGGAGAAATAAGATGGCCAACAGTGCAGGAGATAGTGCCCAAAGTGGGTATTTCCCTTCTGGACCCCTACAAATCTCTGCATTCACCCCCTTCTCTGTCCTTCCCTCACGTGTGACTACTAGACCTCAGGTCTTGGCACCGCATCTGTCCTCAAGGAAGAAAGAGATGGTTGAAGGAGCCAGAATTCAATAATCCAGGACTTTTTATTCATGGTCCAAATTAAAGATGGTACTAATTAATAGCATCCCACCAAAACACTCATAGGTCCTTTCTTTCCAGACTTCCGCATACTGGTGACTTGGAAACAAAACTCTCTCTTGTCTGAGGACTATCAGGGCCTCCGTGCTCTCAGGAGCACAATGTGGGAAACAGTGGCCTCTCCCACAAAACCCCTGGGGTTATATGCCCACCAGAGCCACCTCCAAAACTAGTCAACACTCACTTATTCTTCCCCCATTCTCTCTGACTTTTCATGGACCTGGATTCAACTCCTGCCCAGCCCCTTCAGGCTGGTGTGTCAGTCATGCTGTTTGGCTCTCTCAATCCAGCTTCATGTTCCAAAACGTCTGAAAGGCATAGAATCTAATCTGCAGACCCAATGTGCCTGAACATTCCCAGCATCACCATAGTCACGACTCCCTACAACTGGAGAAATTTCCTGGTGGCCTTAAGAAACGAGCTCCCATTCTCCCTTCAAAGAATTAGGCCAGAAGTGGTTAGTAAATATTTGGCATACACACCTTCAATCCACCCTACTATACCCTCAACAGCCACCACTCATCAATGCTGATTCTCCTCTTCGGACATGGAGGAGATCTTGGAGTCCTCATTAGCCCAGGACTCTGTGTGTGATTCACAGATGAGAGAAAATGAAACCTATTAGCTATCCCTACACTGGCTTCCAAATTCACAGAGAGACCTAATTAACTTTGTACATGGCCTGAGAAGCAAAGGTATAATGGTGCCTGCAGTCTAGCCAGCCTATGCACTGCTTGTAGATGACCTCAGCTCCCTTGCTTCATAAAATGAATTTGGCCCTCCTCCAAGCAATTGGTCTAGTTGGGCTAGGTTTGCCCTCCTAAGGTCCTAAGCACTCCAAGTATCACTTGCCCCACTAGCCAGTGCCGTTAATTTGCCACTGAGACAGTGACAAACTATTTTTTCTCCTTTTCAGCTTCTTTTTATTATTGGTATTATTTTTATTGGTGTACTGATCTCAATAAAATGTATCCATATTAAATGTTCAGCTTGATGAGTTTTGCCAAATGTACCCCAGCCCCTTGTAACCACCACCTAAAACAAGACAAAACATTTTCCATCCCCTCCAAAGTTCCTTGCCGGTGGAACATTTCCCATCACTGAGAAAAGCCGGCAAAAGTTATCCGTTCCCTTTATGCGGATGGTATCAGATTCCTAGCTGGCTTGTTAAATTGCACTCTTTCAAGGGACTAGTCCAACTACAGCTATAACTTCAAACAGCGCCTTGTATTTTCCATCTAAAACAAAGAAAACTCCATTTTGTTTCTGTCCCTGAACTATTGAGTTTTATCTCCCCAGGCTTCGTTGACCTTCTAAAGGTTCTTTGTATGTTTTCTTATATCCTGGTTTCTCCACTTATCTTCTTTATTGAAGTATCAGTTTTTCAGAATAGACTGTGTAAGTCCTTTTATAGCATTGCACGGCAATCTTATATATTAGGTATCTGGTGGGAGAGCTATAAACTCAGAAGATTGTGGTGGGTATAGTGCTTGGGACCTGCCATAATATTTTTTTGTGTCTTGCTCCCTGTAATATCATACATGATTAGAGTCTCTGACTTAAAATCTATCTGGTTCTCAACCTGCGGGATATGTTATATGTTCCACATAACCTTTCCATACTACTCCGGAATTTTCTCAAATTCATCAACCCCACTAAAGGAGAAGTGTTTTTTAGAAATACAAAAAGAGTCATGGTGTGGCCTCTGTTCTTCATAAGGCAAGTCATTTTGCCAGATGATGAAGGATGTGCCAGGTTCTGTGGTTCTAGGTACTTGCCAGTTAAGAATAAAATATTTCTAGGTATTTCCATGCTAGCCAGCAGTGGCCTAGATGGCAAAAATGTGAAAGACACCCAATCTGATTCAGCTGAAAGGAGACAGACACAGGCAAAAGCATGAAGGAGAGAGCAGAGGTCCTGTCCCTGATGGTTTTTTCCCAGACCCTCATTGCTGCCTGGCTGGGTTATTTCAACAGCCTCCTAATTGGTCCCCTGCCCCTGGTTTCACCCAGCTCTGTCCTCTATGCCACTGGCCATGGCTTCCTATATCACTCTGCAACAGCTTTCCCATGACAACAAACGAAGCGCAAACCCCACTATGATCTCCATAGGGTAGCTCACCTCTGCCCTGCCTCCTCTGTTCCACTCCTACTACTACACCTGAGTGTTCCCTTCTGTTGTTCTACAGGCCTTGCCCAGGACAACCTGCTCTCTCAGATGTCCTTACATCCCCAGCTGCTTTTTCCTCTGCCTGACATTTGTGTCTCTCTCTCTCCTTTTAGTTAGTTCTGCATCATCATGAAATTGCTTGGATGTTATCTCCTCCAGAATTCTTTCCAAACACTTCTGAATAGCTTGTCTCTCTCCCTCTGCACCCCTGTAACCCTGTCACTGTCTTTTCAGTGTTTCTGCATACCCCTCCCAATTCCAGGGGTACCATTCCCTTAGAACACAATGAATAGGACTCCCTGGAGTTATCCAACATGGTGGTGTTGAGCCTTTGCACCCAAATCAGGTGTGTGCATGCCTGTCTCCTGCCCTTCTCCCTCACTACCCCCACAGCAAATCCCACTTACAGTCATGACCACAGCTCTTTTCAGAGGCTCCCTTCTCTGCCCATGGGTCTTCAGGTTCTCTTCAGAACCTTTATCCTTCAAACCTATCAATTCCATCAAATAAACCCATTTTGCATATTCTGCGCTTTGGGATTTGAAAGTGTTCATTTTTCCAATGGTTCTCAAGTTCAACTCTGTCTGAGTCAGTATCATTGACTTCCACTGGGGTCATATGTGCCATGGGCAGGCAGCACCATTCCCCACACAGCCCTAAGCCCCAGAATTCCCCCCTGACCAGAGTCCCAGGGCTCCTTACAAAGATGAGAATTCAGCCACATAGTGGTAATAAGGAAGAGTTTGGGACCCCTTGCCCCTTTAGTCTCAGCATTAGCTCTTTACAGACAAGGGTCATACCTTCTATTTCTTTTAACCTTTTCTCTCTCCCCAGGTGAGGTGACTTCATTCTGAAGGCCAGAGAGGTTGGCTCCATTGTCCTACCAGCCTCGGTGGCATTTGGGTTAATTTCAGTCCCATAGGGCAGCCATTAACTTGTCTTCTCCCTGGCTGCTGCTTTTAGCAAAGGCTTAAGAGAATGAATTAGAAACTGTTATCCCTGTTCTTCAGTGCACATACTATCTGTTTCTAGGTTTGGGCAAGACAAGAATGCTTACAGGTTGGTCAGTGCAGCTGCTGCATAAACAAGGATAGAAGGCAAATTTGCATAGAGCTTCATTAAAAAAAAAAAAAAATCAGTCTACAAGACACCCAACTAGGCTGTGAGCAGATGTTACCTAACAACAGAAACTTCAGAGCAGGAGGCCCACCTGATCATGGCATTGGCCCCAGGGCACTGTGTTCACCAGTTTCTGCCTGGAGCATGAGCATCTCAGGATCCTTATTCTAATGTGTTCCTATTCTTAGGGAGGAGAGAGCTGCTAAGAAACAAACAAAAAACAAAAACAAAACACACACACAATTTCCTCTTTACCAACTATTTAAATTATAAGGTATACATAGTAATTACTCACTTAATGATTTTTAGGTAAATGCACTTACAAATTGATGAATGATTTGGAGGTAAGAAATGTCATTTATCTTCAGTTGAGAGACGTATATTCTTTTTTTTTTCTAAGATTTTATTTATTTATTTGACAGACAGAGATCACAAGTAGGCAGAGAGGCAGGCAGAGAGAGAAGGGGGGAAGCAGGCTCCCTGCCAAGCATAGAGACCGATGTGGGGCTCGATCCCAGGACCCTGGGATCATGACCTGAGCCGAAGGCAGAGGCTTTAACCCACTGAGCCACCCAGGCACCCGGTGAGAGACGTATATTCTTAAATAACAAATAAAAATTGAACCAAAACCCATTTTTTGAAACATAAGAATCCATAAGCAATTGCACTACTGGGTATTTACCCCCAAAGATACAGATGCAGTGAAAAGAAGGGCCATATTCATCCCAATGTTCATAGCAGCAATGTCCACAATAGCCAAACTGTGGAAAGAACCAAGATGCCCTTCAACAGATGAACAGATGAAGATGTGGTCCATATATACAATGGAATATTACTCAGCCATCAGAAAGGATGAATACTGAACTTTTGCATCAGCATGGATGGGACTGGAAGAGATTATGCTGAGTGAAGTAAGTCAAGCAGAGACAATCAATTATATGGTTTCACTTATTTGTGGAACATAAGGAATAACATGGGGGATATTAGGAGAAGGAAAGAAAAGTGAATTGGAGGAAATTAGAGGGGAAGATGAACCATGAGAGACTCTCGACTCTGAGAAACAAACTGAGGGTTTTGGAGGGGAGGGGAGTGAGGGGTTAGGTGAGGCTGGTGGTGGGTATTAAAGAAGGCAAGTATTGCATGGAGCACTGGGTGTGGTGCATAAACAATGAATCTTGGAACAATGCATCAAAAACTAATGATGTATTTTATAGTGACTAACATAACACAATTTAAAAAAAAAAAGAATCCGTGAGCTATTTTGTTGATTTGATTACTCTACATTTTCACAAACCTGAGAAGAGTTGCCTCTAAAAACCTCGAAGAACAAATCATAACAAAATGCCCAATTTGGCACCTGTGATCAATAGAGAATCTCTTTGACAGGGAGTCTCCTGCACAGTGAACCAGGTTATATTTTTCCTTGCAAGTTGAATGTTGCAGATTCTCAGTTTATTCCTAGACAGTGAAGTCTCCCAAAATCATATATTAGATGCAGATGTACCATGGGAGAGGGAAGGATGGGAGCAGAGGCATAGAAGAAGACTTTGGTTTATTTCCTGAACATGGCAGAACATCATCTCTGCTCTCAACCTTGGTCCTGGAGCAACCTTGAGTCCACTTTCTGGGACAGCCTGTAGGCCTCAAGAATCAATCTGTTTGACTGAATTTTTCTTCATTAAAAAAAAAGTCAACTTGTTCTTTTGAAGCCTCGAACGGCCAAGTGAAATAATTTGTCTCTCCTCGCTCTGTGAGGTAACTAAAGGTGGTTGGGCCGTCCGCCTCTGGATCTCTGTTTAGCCAAGTTCAGATCATATTCTATTCTTCATTGTTCATCATAAATCCGTTCTTCTGGTCTTTTAATCATTCTTATTGCTGTGTTCTAGACTGGCTCCAGGGCAGTAAATCAATTAGGAAATGTTTGTAAAGTGGCTTTAAAAAATAAAAAGTGTGGTTAAGTACAGCATATCACAGAAACGTGGCAGCGCACCGAACAGGGAATCTGGTGTTCTAGATAGGGCCTTTGTGTGCACAGGGACATTCTTATAATAAATTTCACAGTCGTCGTACTACAGTGGATTGATTCATTTCCCCTTCGATATTTCTATTTCCTAGGAGCAAAACCAAATCATATTTCTTTGAGATATTTGCTTGGTTTGAAAGATAAGGACAGCCCTATTTTTGCAGCAGGAGAGATTGCATTTGGATATGACCTTCCTGATGGCTATGCAAACAAAGAAATAATCAAGGAAAGAAAACTGGAGATTCCATCAATAGAGATCTTCAGGAAAATAAACAAACAAGCAAAAAGAGAGAGTGCTTGAATTAAGTCCAAGGTAGCAAATAGGCCTCGAGTTAGGTTGAATTTGGATCAATTCTGATCCACTGGTAGCAGCCGCCTATAAAAATGGTTTTAATCAAGGATGTGGAGGCCATGTCCGGGCTCAGTGGGGAAGTACCCTTGTCAGTTAGCAACGTCTTCCCCGAATGTAGAGGAGGCAGACAGAGGCATGCATGGTATCTATCTGCTTTTAGACGTTAGGCAACCTGAAGGCAAGATTTACAGGGGTTGGCCTCACACAAGACACCCATTCTCCTGCCGTAGGAGACTACACACTCCATACAGGATATGTAGCTATCAGCTAACATAAACTGCATGAGTGTTCAGAGATAGATGCTAAGCTCTTGGAGGTAGTGGGCAAATGCATTCCACTTGTGACATAGTGAAGTTTACAAACATTCACATCTACGTTTCCTTATGTTACACTCACTTCATTTATAACAAGTGTATTTTGCGCCTCCTAGGATTCGGATAGTACCTATGAGCTGGATATAACTGTGAATCAAAAATAAAATACAGGTGCTGGCTTTCTGGAATTAACATTTTCATGAAGGCTAAGAGGGAAGAAGACATGGGTATGGAAACCAATTTGGAGATGAAAAAACTAGTGGTGGGTATTATGGAGGGCACGTATCATGGAGCACTGGGTGTGGTACATAAACAATGAATTCTGGAACACTGAAAACAAATAAAATAAAATAAAAAAAGAAAACCGATGTTCAAATAACATGTATAATTTGTCCATTAAAAAAAAAAAAAAGTGACATGCAGAAGAACAGGACTCTAGCCAAAAGTTCCCAGTGTCATATCTCTTTGTCTAGCCATGGGCTTCTACTCCATTGTTTTGCATAACCCCAATCCCAGAGCTGACAGCCTCCTGCTTCCTCTTCTCGGAGGACCCTGAGGACTGCTTATCTCCTGGGCAGTGCGGACCTTCTGGGACACCCTTCAGCACCATGAGGGCTTCTCCAGTGGTGCCCTTAATGCCATAGACCCGATGGCTCCTTCAGAGAATGGGATCCCGGGTCTGGAAGGGACTGGGGGTGCTTCACAAGCGATGTGAGTCAAGCCTGTCTTCAGACAGCAGTTAAGATCCGAGGTGGAGAAGAGAGGGAAAGGCATTGCAAGTGGGCGGAGTGTAAGAGTAAGAGGTAGAAAGGGCATGAGCTGCATGTGAAGGTAGAAAATCACAAAACATGTAAATGCCTTCAGGGGACAATGAGTAGACAGGTTTAATTAGCAAAGTAAAAAAAATACATACATTTAGTGCCTGTCTTCCATAAGCAGTAAAAAATTCTATTTAATCCTCACAGCAATGATATGAGTTAGGAAGGCAGACATCTTCCCTCATTACAGATTGGGTAACTAATCTTCATTGCTGGTAAGCCACATGCCCAAGGTCATAGACGATTAAGTGGCAGAGCCAGGATGCATCCCCAGGTCTTGCCCTCTCCCTAACCAGCGTTCCCTCTGGTGAGTTCATGGCCAAGCATGCACAGTCCTCGGTCACGAGAGGGTGAGACTGGGGGAAAGAGTGAAAGCCGACGACAAATTGGGCAGGAGAGAAGACAGGCAGACCAGTTTTGCCAATCTGACAATGTTGTTACCCACGCTGGCCTTACACGTGATGTGTCGGAGGAAGATGGAAGTCAGCTCTCCATCAGCAACCCAAGCCTTCCGTCTGCCATGAAAAGGAATCCTTGACTGTTTCTGCTTTGAGGAACTTTAAAAACCTAGAGGTGAGCTCCTCATAGGCTCTCCCCACCTGCCCTCTTGCTGAAGATACAGGTGGTTGTCTTCTCAGAACTGACCCCTCTCCTTCGTCTTTCCCACAGAAGCTCGGCTTCACTCCTTCTCATCCTCCCTCCTCTGCAAGGCCACATAAGCCCAGGCTCAGCAGGTGACCCCAGCTTAATCTAATCTACTCTAATCTAAGCTAGTCACGGAGGTCCCATTCCCTAACCCAAATGGACTTAGATATGAGTATGTGTTGCATTTGGGCCCATGGGATATGAGGATGAGTCAGCCTGGAAGCTTCTGGGAGATGATTCTTCACTTTTAAGAGGGTACAAAGAGGAAATGACCTCTGCTTCTTCTGAATATATACTTTTCTCATTGATGCATGATGCCTAGAATTGTGGCGGCCATGTTGCAAATATCAGGGGACCAGGCTAAGGACATACCAAGGTCACAGACCAGTAAGTGGCAGTGCCAGGATTCGTATTAATTTAACAGCATTGCTCTTACCAGCTCTTGTCTGACATGTCATGTATTCAAAGAAAGATGGTTCCCTGTGCTGATTCACTATGCATGACAGTGTTTCTTTGGGGGCCAGAGGGTGGATTTGACAAATAAGAGGTTCTAAAAAAGCAGTATGGCCTATAGGGGGAAAGGGACAGAAAAAAACATTATGAGAACGATCACTTTAGCTATTAAATGGGTACCACATAACATCCTTTGAGAGGAAGGAAAAAATAATGGAACTTTTAAAAAGTTTTTTGGTTGTTGAACTATGCTTCTTGAACAGGAACCACTCAGAAGCGAGACCACAATGATCACGGCTTCAACAGCATGAAAACAGGACTGAAGGAAATGAGTCACCGCACAGGAGGCAGCTGTCAAATGCACATTTGTTGGTTTTGTGCACTCTTTACTGTGGAACGGGGGTCTGCAAAGTGCAGCCCTATGGCCACATCAATCCTGCTCCCTGTTTTTATAAATAAAGTTTTGTTGGAACACAGCCAAGTCCACTTGTTTACATATTGTCAGGGTTGCTTTTGTGCTGAAATGTCAGCGTTGAGTAATCACAGCAGACACTCTGCGGCTCGTAAAGCTGACCGCCCTTTTTCTATCTGGCTGTTTACTGAAGGTTTGCCTCCCCGATTTAGAAGGAAGAGGACGACTGACAGGCTGAGGATACAAATGATATACCTATCACCCACAGCTAAGGTTTTCTGGTGGACTCCCTTGCCATCAAAAGTGCAGGATGCGTAGCCTTTGCTTTCTTATCTGCCTGATCTCTGCTGATTTCCACAGAACTGAGAGGATCTGAGTCCTAATCCTGGATCTGCCACTCACTCCCTATGTGACATGGAATAATTCACTTCACCTGGAAGGAAATAAAAATTAAAAGTTAAAGAGGATGATGGCCCCTGCTCATGGAGGCTCCCAGGCTACATGTACTCTAAGGGTGAGATTATCATCATTGTATATATATATACATCATGTGCAAATGTATATACACATATGACCAACCAAATATAAAAACAACTCACCTAAACCCATATGAATTTTGATCCATAATCTACAGCAACCAGCCCGAGAAACCAATCCATGACCCCCAATAACCAGCTCAGGAATCCAATCTGCTACTTATAAGTTAGACTTGGGGGAAATGAGACCACTATCTCTAGCAACTAGTCCAGAAAGCCGTACAAATCCTGTAACCATCAGCCCAAAATAGCCAGGGCTTGATTAAAACTGACAGCTTTGCTAATTTTCATCCTCACATCCAACAAAAACCAACCAGAGAAAGCCAAATATGTGCCCCACCCAATCTTACAGGTTACCCAGCTTTGAAGGATCCTCCCTGCATCTTCCCTCTGCCCCCGGTCTCCAATTAGGACCTACCCAAAGCCTTCTTTGTTTCCCACTAAAATGCTTTTCCACTCCCGTGCCTGTCTTTGATTCTCTGTAGAAACACAGGTGATGGTGGAGGATTCTTTTGTAGTATCAGGTTCAGCAAAAACAGCCTTGTGCTCCTCATTTGGTTGATTTCTGTTTATTTCCATAGATCTTGGAATCAAAGAATCTTAGTTCTAAACCCGGATCTGCCACTCATTTCATATGTGACATTGGTCTCACCACTTAAAAAAAAAAAAAAATTAAAGAGGCAGTGTCCCTACCCACAGTTAGTTTATAGGCTACAAATGCTTTAAGAGTAAGATTATTTCCATACTGAAACTAGGTGCAAAGGACAGAGGTAGCCCTGAAGAAGGAGTGACAGGTTGTATCTGGGTCATATATCTAGTAATTGCCTTTTATTGATTAATTGATAATCATTGGTATCTTTGACTACTATCAGTAGAGTCATTGAGAAAATATCTTTCCCCTAAATTCACAAATTTCTTCCTTTCCAAGCAAACCTGAAAGTCCCTCATTTCAAAATATGGTGCAGTCATTTGTTTGAAAATCCAATTTCAGGGGCGCCTGGGTGGCTCAGTGGGTTAAGCCGCTGCCTTCGGCTCAGGTCATGATCTCAGGGTCCTGGGATCGAGTCCCACATTGGGCTCTCTGCTCAGCAAGAAGCCTGTTTCCCTCTCTCTCTCTCTGCCTGCCTCTCCGTCTACTTGTGATCTCTCTCTGTCAAATAAATAAATAAAATCTTAAAAAAAAAAAAGAAAATCCAATTTCACAAATGGCTCATCTGTTAAAGTAATATTTTAATGGATCTTGATTCAAACCTTACTCAAACCTTCTTTTCTAAGCTTTCCATTAGTGGAGTCAGTTGAGTTTATCCAAAGCACTGTCGGTTTGCTTCATGGGTGCCTAGAAATTTCCACAAATAATACACTTCTGAATATTTTAGATGTTTTTAATCTTTTGCAGAATACTTACTTGGTTTATGGTGTGCAAAACAAAGGACCAATTGTACATAACTTTCACTAAGATATCACCAAGTGCCTTAGGTGATAGTGTCATGATTTTATTGCCCATGAGCATTCTATAAATGTCCTTATAAGTCCCAAAATAAACTTATAAAGTCACAGTTTCTATTAGTTAAAAAAGCAATATATGAATATTTATTTGGATTTTTTAGCTTCAGCCCAAATGTTATGTGACATATAAGCAAAGTCCGTCTTGTAAGTTCTGTAATATCCCAGATTCTCCTACTATATGCAAATTGAAAAGTACACGGGACAGTGTGGGGAGTCCTGGCATCCAGTCTGTAATCTACCCCTGACTAAGCTCCAGACAGTAACATCACAGTTTGGATCTCTATTTCCTCTCTTGTAGGCTATCACTGAGGTTCATTTCAAGACTAAAAAGCTATCATCAGTGACCTCCATGAATTTTAAGAAATAGTAGTAGAAAATGACATTTTCCAGATGTTCAACAGGATGACGTCCATCTGGAGGTGGCTTAACTTCATGAAATTTTAACAATGTTCACCTCAAGGAGCACTGGGGTCAAAGTGGAATCTAGGATGACTTCTGTCCACGTGGTGTTCCCGGACACAATAATATTTAGTTAGCATCATCAGCATGGTGATTGAAAAGGTCAATGAGGGAAGGCCTTAACTCAGCCACTCATGGAGCAAGAGCTGAGCTAAATGCTGGGGATTTGGGAGTAAGACACTGTCCATCCAGATGCCACAGCAGGTGAGGAGAGAAGTGGTTTGCAAATGAATAGAGACCATTCACTTGGCTCTGATTTCACTGTATGACCCATTTGGTAAAGAAATGGATGATTCTTGTTATCTTCCCAGGTAGTGTGGTAGTTACCAGCAATACATCTGGAACCAGGCTTCCAGGGTTCAAACCCCATTTTGCTACTGACCAGCTGTCCTCTGCCTCAGGCTTTTCCTCATCTAAAAGGCATGCAAATCTGAACCTAATGATGTAGTATGTTACGTTGGCTAATTGAATGTTTTTTAAAAGGCATGCATAATAGTCATACCTACCTTGTGGAATTTTCTGAGGATTAATTAGTAAATATATATAAAGCACTTTGTATGATACCTAGCAAACTGTAAGCATTCTGCAAACACTGGTAACTTCTAGTTCCTGTTTATTGAGCATTATTGAAATAGCGTACATGCATGATGATGTTTAATCCTAAGGTAGGTTCTGCTCTTCTCATTTTGTAAAGAAAATGAGGCTAAAACAATTTAGGTGGGACCATGATTCAAGCTGGTCAGTCTGACTCTAGCATTAGCACTAAATGTATACTCTATAATTTGGGGGAGGGGTGGAGAGGATATCCACCCTCTGCCTTAACCTGCTTTAACCTCATGCAGGTTGTTATTTCATGTTAGAATCCACAGTACCACACATCTTAAGGCATAGTTATTAGAGAACTGTAGCTTCAAAAATGCAAGTGATGCAAGTATTTTTATTTCCCCCAAGAGGGCCAACAAAACACTGTGGGTTTCATCTGATAATGTACAACAATCTAAATTAATAATGATAAAACAAAACAAGCTGCCATTTATATTAAACAAGTATGAATAGTGCATGTGAAAACCACAACCAACAGACCGCCCCAATGATACATAATAACTAATTGTCCTTCTAGAATATAGTGGGAATGTCAGCCTGCATGCAGCCATCCATGGGAGCTTTTTGTTTTGTTTTGTTTTAAGTCTTTATATATTCATTTGAGAGAGAGAAATAGCACAAGTGGGGGAAGGGGACCAGTGCAGAGGGAAATAGACAAGCAGACTCCCCACTGAGCAAGGAGCCCTACTTGGTGCTTAATCCCAGGACCCCGAGATGATGACCTGAGCCAAAAGCAGACACTTAACCCACTGAGCCTCCCAGGTGTCCCCATTCATGGGAGCTTTTTGAGGCTGCCTGACTTCTCACTGAACACCAATTTCAGCCTTCCACAAACTCCAGTAGTACTTAATTTCAGTTTCTAAATACTAAAGTTTAATATTCCTTAATGAATCATATAAAGTGTAGAAGTGCATGGCATTTGGAAAAGAAATGAAAGAAGAGGGGGGAAGAAGGAAGGAATGAAGGAGGGAGGAAGGGTAAGAAAACCTCTGGAATTTTGCATCATCTACCAATAAGAACTGAAGAAAAGGATATCCTAATTTGTAAAAACTTTTCTTCCCAAACCCTAGTGCACAGTCTGAACTGTGTATACATTTTCTTTTCAC
Organism: Lutra lutra; assembly: GCF_902655055.1. NCBI lineage: Eukaryota > Metazoa > Chordata > Mammalia > Carnivora > Mustelidae > Lutra > Lutra lutra. The sequence continues at coordinate 150,633,783 of NC_062279.1, read as the reverse complement.
TGGAGCTCAGAAACTCTATGAGGTCATGGTCAACCCAAAAGGAGAAATCCCATATGGCTTCGTCTTACAGCTCTGTCACTTCCACTTCACCAACCAATTAACAATTCATAATTAGGTCCAGAGTTGAAATTCCTTAGTCACTGCCCCCTATGAGGGGAAGTTGTCAGTAAACAAAACAAAAATATGCCACACTTTTCCGCTTTCAGACAGATAAAATTCGCCGCAGTTAGCTGGAGAGGTGATGTGAGCCCCCATGACTACAGTATCCTAACTCTGAGCACTTTGTGATCTGGGCAAGAGAGACATCTGGCCACTTCCTTCAGAGACCCACAGGGCTTTTATTACACCTTTAAGGATGGCACTTCTGCACATCTATATCTGTACCTGCATCCTCTTCTCTGCTGGCTTGTTTTCCCCTCTCGTGCCCTGATTTCCCTGAATATCTCTGTGGGTTTTATTAATTCAAATTACCCTCCTCACATAATAGGTATATGGCTTCATTTTAGCATGCACCAATACTGAATTCCAGCCCAAGTCTTGGTGACGCTAAATATCACATCTACCACCTTCTGTCATTAGTTTCTTTTTTTCTCATAATCTGCCCATTTGTATGGAGGTTTGGAGACATAATTCACCTCCTTTAAAACTGTTCTTTCCTCTAAGTCCCCAGACACAGTCTGCATCTCCATTCTTCTCTTGAAGTCATACTTATTATCATCCAGAGCAATTATTTCCATGACTATTTCTGCCTTCCTATCTGTATAAGTTTCCTAGGGCTGCCTTATCAAAGTCCCACAAACCTAGCGGCTTAAAATGACAGAAATGTATTGTCTTATAGTTCTGGAGGGTAGAAGTCTACCATGTTGGTTCTTTCCACAGCCTCTGAGGGACAATCCTCCTGTGCCCTCTCCTGGCTTCCAGTAGTTGTCAGCAGACCCTGGTGTTCCTTGGCATGTAGAAGCATCACTCCAACCTCTGTCTTCACATAGCCTTTTTCTAAAGACACCAATCATTGGAATTAGGGAAACCCTAACTCAGTCTGATTAATTATATCTCCAAAGATCCTATTGCCAAATAAAGCCATTCCCAGAGACCAGGGTTAAGACTTCAACATACCTTTTTGAGTACTGAGAACACCATTCCTGTTCACTTCAGATCCTTGTGCTTCTGTCAACTGGACTTTAGGACAGATAACCTGTTCTTTATTCCCAGGGATGGAACCAGCTCAAGGAGCCATCTCCATCTCCTCCCAAGCTCAGAATGCCAATTCCATGATGCAACCCCATGGACACAGCCAGCCATGCTCCTCACAAAACTGCCACTCCCTTCCAAGATAGAAATATCTATCAAAAAAAATAATGAAACCCTGCCTGTGTTTCCACCATCCTGAAAACCCTCCCTGCTGGTGCTGTTTTTCCACACCTACTTAGGGGGAGCTGATAATAAGGCACAGCAGGCCCTTGGCCACAACCCAAACATACCCATCATGAAGACAACCAGGTTCCATTTTGGTCAATTGGGTGGTAAAGAATGAAGTCTCTTATCAAACAGACCTGAATGTAGATAAATCCTGGCTTTGTCCTTTATCACCTACGTGACCAGAAACAAGATACCTCACCTATTTTGCCTCAGATTTTGTATCTGAAAATGAAGTTATTAATAGTACTAGTCATGGAATTATTATAAACATTGCAAATGAATATGTAAAGTGTTTGGCTTGATGTCTGTGATGGGCTGAATTGCATCCCTCCAAAATTTGCATATTGAAACCTCAAGCCCCAGTACCCCAGAATGTGAGTGTATCTGGAGACAGGGCCTTTAAAGGGATGACTAAGTAAAAATGAGGCTGTTAGGGTGGACTCTGATCCAATCAGACTGGTGTTATAAAAAGGAATTCAGAGGCAAAGAGAGACACCAAAGATGCCTGAACTCAGAGAAAAGCCCTGTGAGGCCACAGCACAAGATGTGCATCTATAAACCAGAACCAAGCCTGCCCACAACTCGGTCTTGGGCCTCGAGCCCCCAGACCTGTGAGATAATATATTTCTGTTGTTTAAGCCACGCAGTCTGTGATATTCTTTTTTTTTTCTTCCAGCTTTCTTGAGGTAAACTTGACAAATAAAATTGAATGTATTTCAAGTGTACACTGTGGTGTTTTGATGTAAGTATGCATTGAGAAACAATTACCACAATCAAGCTAATTAGTCACCTCACATAGTTACCATCTTTCTTGTGTGGTGGGAACACTTAAGATCTACTCTCAGCAAATTTCATGTGTTCAAGACAGTATTGTTAACTACAGTCATGATACTGCAGCGTAGATATGCATCTTGCATAACTGAAACTTTATACCCTTTGATCAACATCTCCCGTTTCCCTTTCCTCCCAAAACCTGGAAACCACCATCCGACTCTCTGCTGTTATGAGTCCAACATTTTATAATTCCACATATCAGTGAGGTCATGGACTATTTGCATCTCTGTGTCTGGCTTATTTCACTTAGCAGAACGTCCTCCAGTTTCATCTACATTGACACAAATGACAAGATTTCCTTCTGTTTTTCAGTGAATAATATTCCATCATAGCTAGACACCGCATTTTCCTTATCCATTCATCCATCAACAAACACCTAGGTTATTTGTGTATCTTGGCTATTGCAAACAATACTGCAATGAATATGGGGATGCAGACATTGAGATGCTGATTTCATTTCTTTTATATAGATATGCCTAGAAGTGAGACCACCATCTTTTTTTTTTTAAGATTTTATTTATTTGTCAGAGAGAGAGAGGGAGAGAGAGTGAGCACAGGCAGACAGAGCGGCAGGCAGAGGCAGAGGGAGAAGCAGGCTCCCTGCTGAGCAAGGAGCCCGACGTGGGACTCGATCCCAGGACGCTGGGATCATGACCTGAGCCGAAGGCAGCTGCTTAACCAACTGAGCCACCCAGGCGTCCCGAAGTGAGACCACTTCTTAATTTTTTTACGAACCTCCCTACTGTTTTCCATGATGCTCCACTAATTTACACCTCACCAACAGTGTACACAGGTTCCAGTTTCTCCATATGCTCGCCAGCATCTATTATCTTCTGTCTTTTTGATAATGACCATTGTAACAGGTAAGGTGCTATGTCATTGTAGTTTTAAATTGCCCTTCCGTGATGACTAGTGATGTTGCACACCTTTTTATATACATGTTGACCATTTGTAAGTCTTGTCTGGGAAAATGTCTATCGCACCCCTTGTCCATTTTGTAAATTAAGTGTATTGCTTTTCTTAAGCTGCTAGGTTGTTTGAGTTTCTTATATATTTCCAATATTAACTTCATGTAGGATACATGGCTTCCTGGGCTTGCCTTCCTCCTCCTTTGATCAAAATCCAAATGTCTTTCAAACTTTGGCTAAAATGGCTCCTTGATAAAAGCTTCCACTGGGAATCATCTGCCCTTTCTCTAGCACATCCCAGAGGCTGGGAAACAGAGTCCAGATCCACCTCCACTTGCCTTCTCTGTGTTGCTGAGCACAAATCCCCACTTGTGCTCAGATAAATTCCGTTTGAAATGAGGGAAAGTAAACATAAAGCTGCAGCCTGGAGTAGAGATGAGGAGTGCCAGGACATTGTCTACTTAGGAAACAGCTTTATGTTTGCAACTTTGGTAAAATTCAAAACAGGAAACCCTCCCAATTTGAATTCCAAATCCAATGGAATTCATAGGGAAGGAATTCTACCGGCCCCTCCAAGAAACATGAATCTTCCAGACACAATGAGAGGCTAGCTATCTTGTCCAACACCCCAGATTCTCAGCATCTCCTGAGTAAAGAGAAAATGAGTTTCAAGGGAACAACAGAGGTGGCTACTATCCCAATGATGTCTGCAAGGCTGAAGGTGTATGTGGCTTTCAAGCATAATTTAAATAAACCTGAAGAAAGTCTAAGTGTTGCCAGTGACAAGTTGCAAAAGGTAAAACCTCATTGTGCACTGCCCACAACACACACCAAGGCAGGCTGGCCGGCAATGGGCATCAGAGACAAGAACTGGACCTCATAGCCACATGGCTATATTTAATGATAGGGTAACTTTGGACAAATCACTTAACCTTTCTGGGCCTCAGGTTTCACCTATCCAAAAAGAGAGCCATAGAAGTTAATGTTAAGTACTTACTACACCCTAGACACTCTGCCAATTGCTGTCCATGCCATATGCACCAGATTGAATGAGTTCACGTGTTTAAAGCTCCCGCTTCAGAATGCAACACAGGATAAACATTGAAAACAATAAATGATGGTTCTTGTTACTGTGAAGAAAGATGTTATCCCTACAGCCCGTTCAGATGGACTGACAGATTTTTCGTTTCTCACAGCTCAAGCACTGGCTTTGTCCCCCCACCCCCCACCCAACCCCTCAACCCCCACCCCCCACCCCCCACTGGATGGGGGCTTGGCTGCACTTCTAAAGATTCTCAGCCTCCCTGTCTCTGATCTTCCAAATGTGCGTAACAATCCCTGCTTCACAAGGTCGTTGGGACCAGACACCCAGGTGGGATGTGGAGCTGAAAGGCCTTGAAACGTAATGTATTGTGTGCATGAATAAGAGTATTCTGATTATCCCCCCCACCACTGTGTTATCTTCTGCTCCCATTCCCACAGTAAATGACCATGACTGAATGCTTAAGGGAAGAGAAGATGTATATCAAGCCTCCCCATGGACAAGTACAGAGGACAAGCTATAACTCCATGCTATGCCATCCCAGAGGTCTAAGCCTTGTATCCTTCAAATTTAGAGGCCACTAATAAGCCACACCCTGGTAAGGTCAACAGAGCAATAAATGGGCCAATGCATTGACCAATACTCTGTCCTCCCCACACCTGTCGCACCACTCTGGCCACAAGGAGAGATGGTCTACTTAGAAGGTAGTTGCGATGACAATGAATGGCATTGGTGGGGTGGAAGAGGGGTGATTAGAAAGGAAATCATGGATTTTGGAGAGGCACAAGAAACGTTTACTTCTAGCGCCTGCTTAAGTGTGCTTCCCCTGAAATGTTTCCTGACCATGCTGTCTGAAATATCCCACCTTTCCTCATGACTTTCTAACTCTGTGCCTCAGTTTCCCTTTATAAAATGAAGATAACAATTATACCTCTTTTAGGTTGATGATATGGATTAAACACATTATACAGGTAAATGTTTGCAACAGGTATGGTGCGTGGGGTTTCACAAATGTTAGCTTTCATCAATAGTCTTAGTATTACTATTTCCATCTAATCACTATTTTACTCTAGCAGGTATGTTATTCTGAAAGCATTATCTTGGCTTCTGACTTCTTTTATGTGGTTGTTACCTGACTTCCGCACTAGGTCTCAACCTTTATAAGAAGGAGCCTAGACTCTCTCTGCACTAAATGCTTAATAAATGTCAGTAGGTTGGATAAATGAATGATTTAATGAGTCAATGAATGAAAAGGCAACCCCACATTCAGGGGACTCATCTCTCAAATCCCAACAACATATTTGTAGAACACAGTTTCTTTCTTTCTTTTTTTTTTTTTTAAGATTTTATTTATTTGACATAGAGAGAGGGCTTGAGAGAGGGGGAGAGAGAGCACAGTAGGGAGCGGGGCAGAGGGAGAAGCAGGCTTCCCACTGGTCAAGGAGCCCCTGCAGGGCCCAACCCAGGGCCCTGGAATCAAGACCTTAGTGGAAGGCAGATGCCCAACTGATTGAGCCACCCAGGTGCCCCTAGAACATAGTTTCTTATATAAAGTTTAGACATGAAGAAATAGGGACACTGAAAGATGGACTATCCACATAGGAATGTGGGTGAGCAGTAGGCTGGCTCTATGCCAGGCACCATGCAAAGCCCTATTGATTGATTATGGATTGATTTAACCAACCTCGTGGTTGTCTGTTCCACAAATATATGTTAAGTTCCTTTCCTGGACCACGCACTGGGCTCCCCAGCCCCATCCACAAGGGAGACTGTCTTTAATCCTGGGCTGCACCATACTGTTGGACTCGCAGTTATACACACAAGAAAGCAAGACTGGGGGCAGACCTCACAGTGAAGTGGGGAGGCTGGGGGCCACAGACCCCACAGCACTCCTCCTGAAACAGCTGAAGCACAATTGAGTCTCTTCTTCCTGTGACACCTGATTTCCTCATAGATGACTGTCACAGCCAGAGCTACATTGTCCCAAGGACAAGGCCATCTGGGTCCAGTTTCGTGAGCCTGCAAGTGCAGCTTTGTTTGTTCCGGTGGGGGCAGGGGGAGGATGTTGATAAGCATCACCATGATCCATGACTTACCGTTCATTTCCTAATCAGTCATCACATTTTGTTCAAGCTTAATGCTGACCTATCGTATTTAACGCCACATTCCACAGCAAAAAGCTACTGCTGAGATTACTGAGGGAAACCCGCCAGCTCTTGGCCTTGCTGCTGCCTCAAGCAAAAGAAACTTGGATTTTCAGGATATTTTCCCTCTCGTTATCTAGGGGTTTTCACTTTGTTCAAAGACTGTGTCCACCTCCTCTTCCCTCTTTCCCTCTGTGGTGCCGAGACAACCCGGATTACTTACAGCAGAGCTATGTTTCGCATCTACCTCGAACTTCTCTCCAGCTCCAGCCCCTCCCAGCAGTTGCACGCACGCGCATGAGCATACACGCATTATGGCATCAGCCCACACAACTCGAGACCTTCGGCCAATCACCTCCCTCTCAGTCTACATTTCATCAACTCTAAAATGGGGAGATTGGACTAGGTCATCCTTTTCTGTTCTGAAATGACACCATTCCAGTTTCACATGATTCTCAAATGATGGCGTTAGAGTCCTAAATTATCTGAAATGGAAGACAGTGTCGAAATAATCCAAGATGCCATCCTCCATCTTCCAACGGTTTTTCCACATCTCCATACCAACTATCCTATTATTTACTCAATTATTTTCCTTTGACTTTTTTGCTTAAAAGCTTGTATTTAAAAGGGACAATGTATCACTACCATAATCAGAAAATCATAATCTTTTGTCATAAACAGAATCATAACTAAAGGAAAATAAAGCAAACAGAAAATTCTATCTAGGTACTATCACCCACCCGAAGACGCTAGCCGGCTGCTTGCACCTCTGTGTTGAAATGGCAGCATAGCTAGTGTTGAAAGGTGGCTAGAGTAATGCTTCCACAAAAGGTGATTTCTCCTGGCCTTACTCACCATTGACCAGGGCCACAGTTCTCTCCCCAAGGCGTGCTGCTGTTATTTATCAGAAAGGCTGGATGCCATGCCACCCAAGTTCACTCTCACATCCTTCTCTTTGTGTAAAACATCTTCACTGTTGTTCTTTGTTCACTATGATACAGTGTTGGAAAGTGTCCCTGTCTGCATTTGTGACCATCTCCTTCACCTCCGGGTACTGCCAGGCAGCCGGGACAGGGAAGCAGAATACTCAAACATACCCTTACACACAAGGACAAAATGCCCCCCAACAGCTTAAAAAAAAATTAAAACAAAACAAAACAAACAAACAAAAAACAGCATACTGCCTTCCCTGGCTCTTCCCCAAGTCCACAGCTCTGGGACTCTCTGACCTTGGGCAGTTCAATGTTGCTGCCTTTTTGAAAGAAATCACTGCCAGTGTACAACCAAGAACAGCTTCCCCTGAAGAACTGAGGAGCCTCTGGGCAGTTTGTCCTTTTCCCCTTCCTCTCTTCAGAGATACCAAGAGGAGGAGGAAGAGCAGGACAGAGACTAGAGGGGTAGAAGCAGGAAAGACCACAGGGAAGGCACCGCCTTAGTTTATTTAGCACGGTGTAGGGAAAAAACACTTCAGTGTCTCCTCCTTGGATGCAGTCTGGCACCTACTTCCAATTCTATCATTTTGCAGTAACATAAACTTGGGTGAGTTGCTCATCCTCTCAGAGCTATCATCTCGTCCTTTGCAAAATGGCTCCTGTTGTGAAGATGTCCAGAGTCCCATCAGGTACAAGGCCAGCCAGGCAAGAGAAGAACACTCCCCAGAGATACCTTCTCTACCTCTTTTAGCTTTTCATAACTTTGGCATCATTCATGGAGGTCCAAAATCTGCCCTCTTCATATTTGTTTGTTTGTTTTGCCTCCCAAATCCTGGGTCTCATCTGCAAAGTAAAACAAAGAGAGAGACAGAGAGAGAGCACGTGCTGTGAATTTTCATAATTTAAGGATTTCTCCTACGATCTGATTATGGAAAGTGATGTATAGGGGCCCAGTGGAATGACAAGGGAGCAAAGAATGGGGAAGAAAAGACTTTACACCAGCAAGCCCAATAATCAGCCGCTTTTGAATAATCATTAGCAGCCTACTGGAAGCTCCAAGTCCCCAAAAGGTTTTCGGGATGAGAGAGTAACACCATGAATCTAGGAAATGTGGTGCATTTTGTGCATAGATTTGAATTAGAATTCTTGGTTGGTTTTGCCTCTGAAGTTGGGGAGGTAGGCGAAGGCACAAAGAAAAACAGAGAAACACTTCCCCCTGCTGGCGAGAAGGTAAGTAGCAGCATAGATGTTAAAAATTTCCATGAGTGTGGATGTAAAAAATTTCCACTCATGCCCTAAATGTTTGCAAAGGATTCACTACGTGCATTTGAATTTAAATTTTATGGAATCCATTTTCCCATCTGAAGCTACCTTCAAAGGTTGTAGAAGTGATCAAAGAACAGGGGCCTGTTTTCCAATGATTATGTTCTTCACAGGACATTATTTCTTTTCTTGAACAGGAAATACATTAATATGATTTTAAAATCAAAACAATATAAAAATGATATGTTGAAAAATGTCACCCATGTTTCTGCCTTCTTTGCCCATACTTCAGATGCTTTTATTAGATTTTTTATGTAAATATAAACATATGTGGCTATATAATCTTTTTCCCTTCTTTCTCATACAATAGGTAGCTACTCAACACTGTTCTGTATATTGTTTTTGTCACTGATATGTCTCAGAGATGTTTCCATTTCAGGACACTGTAAGCTTCCTCATTCTTTCTTCACCGAACATCTTAAATATAGAAGAAAAAAAAAATACACTGCCAGTTGGGAAACCATATACATTGGTTGACTTAATTGCAAAATGTGAATGATTTAAAATTTTTAGCATAGAAATGACCTTCAGCCCACATGACCCACAGACAAGCACTGTCCATGACCCTTTGTAATAAACTTGTCTCCTGCTTAGATTTTTGTTCCGGTCCTCCTGTGAATTAGCATCTCTGCCGTGGTACCCACCGCGTTCTGTGCCAGAACAGAGCTTTGTCACCACTGAACTTTACAAGCTGGCGCTCAGAACTAAAACAGCTTCATGCCACCGAGATTTCTATTAAAAACCCAGGGTGAAGAAAAAAGCCTTTCGCTTCAGCTGAAATGCTCTCGTAAAGGGCAAAACGAAAAATACAAACACCGCTGCCTTTTTGCTGGTTGGTTACCACAGCCGTCAGCACCTCCGAAGCGTGGCAGTGGGAGCCAGGTTTGGCTTATTTGAAACAGTTAGAAAATGGTGCTTCCAGTGCAGACAGCAAGTCAGTGAGATTGTCAAGGTCAAAGAAAAACCCAATTATCTATAACAAACACTGACCGTACAATTAAATTATACCAGTCAGAAAAATGTTTGATCCTCTACAACTGGCTTTTCCAGAAAATTCACCCTCAAAGCAGTCTGCACCATTGGTTAGCATCCAGCTGACCAATTTCCTTTTGTCAGCCAACATACTGCAACATGTCACTAGTCAATACGTCAGTGCCCACTCACGTTTCCGGGGTCCACCCTAGCAGTCACCCACAGCTTCAGTGCGAGCACACAGATATCTTACCATCAAGGAATTGCTTCTCTCTACCCAAGGGCTTTTCTGGCTACAGAAGTATGCTCTGGACAGTCCAGGCATGCAAGGCAGGACAGAAGTGCCAGGACATGAAGTTCCCCATAGAGCAATGTGGGATGAAAACTGGTAGATACATACCATAAATAGTCAGCCTCCTTCCCTCTTGCTGGAGTGATGCTGAAGGGTGTTGTACCCAGACTCTCGGGGGACACAAGTGCGAATGAGTCCCAAATGCTCACAGTAGTGAGCCACTCATTGACACGTTCTATGTTGGCTTTTTTCCTTCTCCACTCTCTTGTATTCTTCCTGGGATCACCCCCCCCACAATGACAATCTGGGTCCAATCAGGAGACAGAAAATACACAGTAACCCACACAAAGAAAGTTGAGTACAAAGAACCATTAACTGTGCTAGAGGAACCGTAAGATACAAAGAGACTCTGTAAGGCACCCTATGGCTTCAGATGAGTACCCATGGAAGAATCAGCCTTGGGAGGGATCCAGACATCTTTGGAGAAGGTGTGGCTCTGCCCACCAGGGAGCCGAGAAGTCTGCTGCTATGGCCAGGCTAGGGCTAGTCCAGAAGTGCTTGTGAGGCCACACTCCAAAGAGCAAGTGAGAAAGCCAACAACTAGAAACTGATCTTAGGGTGTAGAGTCAGGAAGTCCTTCAGAGACTGTCTGTGCTGCAGCCTCTGGTTTCCACATTGAAGGGGCTACACGAAAGTTATGAACACCTTTGCAGAGACTGCAAAGTTGCCAAAGGGCCATGTTTTGGCCTGTGGCTGAGGGAGGCCCCACTGGTGCTCTCACACCCCTAGCTGAGCTTCATCTGGTCCAGAAATGGTAGGAGACCTTCCTCTTTATTACTATTAATAATAATAATAATAATTTTATTATAACAAAAGACAGAGTCTCTGAAAGACTCCCTGACTCTACACCCTAAGATCAGTTTCTAGTTGTCGGCTTTCTCACTTGCTCTTTGGATTGTGGCCTCACAAGTACCTCTGGACCAGCCCTAGCCTGGCCATAGGCCATATCTACTGAAGTTAAATAGTCACCAAACCTGTAGTCTAGTAATTCCACCAGCAAGTATAGACTGAAAAGAATAAGAGTATATATTCACCCAAAGATACTACAAGAATGTTGACAGCAGCTTTACTCACAATAAGGAAAAACATCAAATAATCCAAATGTCCCCCAAGAAGAGATTAGATAAATAAATTGTGATGTATTCATAACAATGGATAAAAAAGACAAAGTACTAATATGACATGATAAATCTCACAGACATTATGATGAACAAAGAAGGAAGTCTCAAAAGCAAAATTACTATAAAATGCCATTCTTGTGAAGTTAAAGAACAGTGAAAATTAATCATTGAGGCTAAGTGTCAGAACAGTGGTTATCTCTAGGTGAAGAGGTTACTGAGAAAGCACACGAGGGAACTTTCTAGAATGGTGACAAAGTTCTGTATCTTAATCTCACTGATAGTTATACAGGTGTATTCAAATTACCCAGGTATATTTAAAAAGTCCACAAGCTGAACACTTAAAATTAGTGCACTTTGACAAACCTTGAAGTTCTTAATTTTACCTCAGTTTTTTTTTAAGATTTTATTTATTTATTTGACAGAGAAAGATCACAAGTAGGCAGAGAGGCAGGCAGAGAGAGAAACAGGCAGAGAGAGACAGGCTCCCTGCTGAGCAGAAAGCCTGATGTGGGGCTCAATCCCAGGACCCTGAGACCATGACCTGAGCCGAAGGCAGAAGCTTAACCCACTGAGCCACCCAGGCGACCCTCAGTTGTTTTTTTTTTAAGGACTTTATTTGAACACCCCAGTTTAACAAATTAGTAACTGAAAATGAAAGGCCTTCGGAATCAGAGTTCTGGGTTCAAGTCTCATTTCCACCACTTCCTACCTTGTGAGAACTTGAGAAATCTACTTAGCCTGTCTGAGCATCAATTTCCTCATTTACAGAATGAGCATAATAACTCAGTTGTCTCCAGTCTGAAGAGAGGATTCTACACATAACACGTGAAAAAGCACCTAATACTTACCAACTATTGTGTTCAATAGCTCTTCATTCCTTCTCCAGGAATTTCACAGTCCCTTAACTTTGACTTCCCCAAAGGACCGTTTGTGTCTGTGATGGCAAACGTGGGATGGGCTCACCCCCCACTGTCCATTCCCACACCTGAGGATAGGGTAATCAGTGGCGCTCCTCTTCCTTGCTGACCCCTAAAGCCATCTCCCGAGGTGTTCCCTGAAGCTGCACATTCCATGAGGGCTGGCACATGAAATAAAACCTATGTCCCATCCTGACCCAGGTTATATTCATCTTTGCCTTGTCTGTAGCATCTGGTACAAAGACTTGTCGAGGTTGTGAAAAACGATAAAAGAACTGATATTTATTTAGCATCTAAAGCTCAACAAACTCGGCCCAGGGTTATACATACAGAGATGGTACCTCTTAAATCTTCACAAAAATCTTGTGAGAGAAGCATAATTCTTGTTGAGTAGTCAAAGAAAATAATGTTCAGTCTTACTGAAGTCAGAAGCACCAATTCACAGATCACAGGTGGCTAAGGCAAGTATAAATCCAGGTCAGTCTGTCCCAACACCCAAGGTCTGTCCACCATGGCATGCCACACTTCATCAGCTATGGAAAACCAATGCATGCCTAACATTAGACAACAGACAATTATGGATGAATCATTCAGAATCGAGAACAAGGAAAATAGACATGCATGATGCCATTAAGAGTGAGTTAAAAATAGAACATAGGAAATGATTTCATGCCAAGAAGTAAATAAAAATAAGTGAGCCCTGATGGTTACAAAGGAGCAACACAGAATCACCAGTCTGCCACAGTAATAATTTATTGGCTGCTAATTCTGCAGATTTGCTTTTTCAAACCTGAGCACATGAGGTATTCTGCCAATGGAGCAGAGAGTGCCTTGGCTAATCCCAGCTAAAGGTCAGCTTCACAATCTCTGCAGAGCCCTGCCTATTTTTCTTGCTTTCAGTTTGGTCTGCTTTCCTGCCATTCCATGTACCTCATCAGAGATCAGAGATGGGAAAAACAGAGCTGGCCTCTGACAAAACAGAGCTCTTTGCTGGGGAAGACTGAGAAGACCCAATATGCACAGGCCCTGTGCCATTTTGAATCTGGAAATACACATTGTAATGCCTTCTCTCCTGGGGAAGCAGAGGAAACAGGAGAAAAGACAGGGTGGGGTAAGAATGCCAGACTGTTAGAGCCACGAGGACCTGCAGATGCCATTCTGCCCATTTCTCCAAATGCCAGTCATGACTACCATATTCCTATGCCATCTTTACTATTATTTTCTTATTCTCTTCCTTTAAATAAGTCCATTTACTTGACTGTATTGACCCTCATCCTAGGAAGCAGATCAGTGAAATTATACGGTTGATGTGCTAGCTGTAGTTTTCCTTACAGATATTAAAATAAATATGGTAGTTATGAAAGTTAAAAATGTTCACCCAAAATCATGATGAGATATCACCTCACACATGTCAAAATGACTAAATTGAAAACACCAGAAACAATAAGTGTTGGTGAGGATGTGGAGAAAAGGAACCCTTATGCACTGTTGGTGGGAATGTAAAGTGGTACAGCCACTGTGGAAAAAGTATGAAGCCTTCCTCAAAAAATTAAAAATAGTAAGAGTACACTTATCATGATAAGCACTAAGTAACATATTGAATTATTGAATCATTATATTGTACAACTGAAACTCATATAACACTGTATGTTAAGTATACCTCAATAAAAAAAGAAATGAAAAAATTAAATATAGAACTATAATATTATCCAGCAATTCCACTTCTGGGCATTTAGGAATCAAAACCCTATTTCAACAAAATATTTGCCCCCTCACATTCATTACATTACTACTTATAAGAGCCTAGACATGGAAACAACCCAAGTGTCCACTGATAGCTGAAGGAATAGAGAAAATGTGGTCTGTATGTAAAATAGAATATTATTCATCATGAAAAAGAACAAAATCCTGCCAATTGTGATAATATGGATGAATCTTCAAGACAGTATGCTAAGTGAAATAAGTCAGACAAAGAATGAATATTTACATGTGGTATCTAAAAACACTAAACCCACAGATACAGAGATTATACTGGTGGTTACTAGAAGCAGAGTATGAAGGATGGGAGAAAATAGTTATAAAATAAATAAGTCCAGGGGATATAATGTACAGCATAGTGACTATAGTTGATACTATACTATAGATTTGAAAACGGCTGAGAAAATAGATCTTAAAAAGCTCTCATCACAAGAAAGAAAAATTGTAACTACTGTGGTGATGGATGGTAACTAGATTTATTGTGGTGATCATTTTGTCATATATATGATATCCAATCATTATGTTGTCACCTGAAATTCATGTAAGGTTATAGGTCAAGTGTATTTCAAAAAAAAAAAATCGTTCAGCCATCTAACATGTAAAATCAACAATGCAATCCCCTAGTGGGGCATGTACAATTAACATGATGACAAAATATTGCTAAAGGTTGTTGGATTCTAGCTTTTTTTTTTTTTTTCAGTAGTAGCAGAAATTCAATGGTACAGGCATCTGGCTGCCTCAGTCAGTAGAGCATTTGAGTCTTGAACTCAGGGTCATGAGTTCAAGCCCCACATTGGATATAGAGATTACTAAAAATAAATAAAATAACTTTTTTCCGAAGTGTCCATTTCTAGGGGCACCTGGCTGGCTCAGTTGGTACAGCAGTGACTCTGGATCTAGGGGTTGTGAGTTCAAGCCCCACGTCAGGCATAGAACTCACAAAAAATAATTAAAGAAAAATTAGAAGTTTAAAAAAAAAGAAAGAAAGAAATTTAGTGGTCCTAGGGGATTTTAAGGAAACCCAGCCTACCCAGTCCACAGCATAGTGACTCTGATGAAAGAGTAGGGTGGCCAGGAACCCCAACCCTTTAGCATCCACACTGCTGCCACCCCATCCTGAACCCCTGGCTGCCCCTTGTAGATCACATAAAGTGCAAAGAGGGGTACTGGGGACACTGTCCTTGAGGAGGAAACTGAGGCACAGGGAAGAGAGCTGATGAGCAAATATTGAACGTGGAAGTGATTGCAGGAAAGATCTTGAGCCTGAGGCCTCTGACATACATCTCGAGATACCTGTATTACCCTTGTGCCTTGCAAAAGCTTCCACACTGGGCCAAGGAGATGGCCCATGGTCTCCCTCCTCCTCTAGCTTCCTCCACACCTCTGGTCTGGAACAACCCTTGAAGCATGAGAAGAGGCAATCTGGGCCAGGAAGGAAGGTAGAACAGTGGGTTTGGACGACGACGGCCAAGGTGCTACTGTTCTGAATGCTCTTTGCACCGATAATATACAACCAATGCATGAGAGCTTCAGGGAAACAGACACAATTCAAATGCACCTGGATCTCCTAACAGACACTGAAGCATCTAGAAACGCACCCACCAGCAAACCCAAATCCTACTCCACAAAGATCGAAGAATAATTTGAGACAGCTTCCACATCTCGGTCTCTTTCCTCAACTCCTCCCTTTTCTCCTCACCCTGTCCCTCTCCAGCCATGCCTCTCCGGCATCCCTTTCTCGGGATCTTTCTCTCTCAGGGCATCCAGTATCGTTTCACCTGGAGAGCATGCCAGCCTCTGCAGATCTCCCCACCCACTGTGCTGTTCCACACACCAGCGGCGCAGCCCACCCTGCTGGTGATGGAGTCTTCCTCGTCTGAAGCCTGGAGGTGGGATCATAAACAACAAAATTCGAACTGTCTTTTTCTGTCCACCAGATTTTAGCTCAATATAAGCAATCATTTTCCATAGCAAGAGGGAGAGAGAGTAAATAACACAGGGCCCACAGCCTGCCTTTCAGTGAAGAGCCCCATCACTCTAGCTAATGTGACTCCTCCCAATGGTGATCCTGTGTTGGTTAGAGGTCAGGACCACTACACTGACAACTGCACAGGGGTGGGGGGTGTGTGTGTGTGTGTGTGTAAGAGGAGAGAAGATGACTCAGTCGTGGGGTACTCACTGTCCGGAGGGGCAACTCTGATTAGATGCTGATTAGAATAACTAATTAGTAACAGACATAATAATAAGACATTACAAGTTGCTCATTCCATGTCTTGTTTATTATTCTCAACTGCCCTGCGAGGTTGCCATTCATATCAACCCCATTTATGTGGGCCAGGTTGCCCAGAAGAGACTGAATTCTAAAATTGGTTGATACTAAGGAAACTACCATCTCGAGTATTTTGTGTGGTTTCTCACGTGAAAAACTTGATCCTGCTTTTGGGGCAAGTGGTCCTTTGTCTTGGAAATCCCCATTTCAGAAATCCCTCTGGGTTACACATATGCAAAGTAAGTTCATTCATACCCACAGATTTTGGGAAAAGGGGCTGTTTTAGTGGAGAGGGTGCTTGGGAAAAGATTGTGTTTAGAAGAGAAAGGCTGATAAGTGGAGTGATAATGGATCTTCTCTCATATATTTTTTAAAAATTTGATTCTTTCTTTATTTATTTTTTTTTAACATTTTTAAATCTGTAAGAATCTACATAGTCTTCTGGGAGAAGAGGGCTTGGTGTTTACCTACTAATTACATGTATTAGAACACATCCGATGGACAAGGGTGGACACATATGAGGCCAGATAATGGGAAGAAAAAGAAGGATCTCCAAGAGGAAATTCATCAAGAGGGAGAAGTATGGATGAGCACCCCAAGCACATGTTGTTGGAGTACAGTGCTGGTTCTGAGTCATGAGTGGATGCTGTAACTCCCAACACTGCTCTCCGGGTACCAGGCCGTGACTTAGGAAATATGGTTGCTCTGTGGTGAAGTGGAAGAGCTGACATCTGATGGGCCATGGACCTGCAACCCAAGCCAATCAGAGAGGAGTATTCCTAGTCAAAGGTAAACCAAGAGAAGGACCATCGTGCATTGTTCTGAGGGACCATTTCTGCTGACCACAGGGACAGCCCAGCTTCAGCATGGGGACAAGGTTGCCAGGTATTGTTTGATATAGGAAAAGACATTAGGGTTCAAAGCCAATGGACAAGAAAGAATTCTTGAGACATCTTTGATGCAAAAAGGTGGTTTTATTAGAGAACAGAGACAGTGTGCAAACCTGGTGATTCACAAACCTGTACCCCTGGGGCTAATAATGTATGTTAATAAAAATTAAAAAAAAAAAAAAAAGGAAGAACAGAGACAGGACTGGTGGGCAGAAAGAGCTGCACTGGGGTCATGAGGAGTGGCCCATTATATGCTTTCAAGTTGGAAGGGGGTTAGGGTAGCCTAAATCTGTAAGGAATTTTGGAAGCAAGGTTTCCAGGAACTTGAGGGGGCTACTTATTGTTGGGAAAGGTCATTTATTACTGTCTAATAAAACCCTAATTTATGAGACCCTTCAGATGCTTGGTCATGCTTAGAGGATGATGGCCAACATGTATCTTGGGGGATAGAGATAAAGGAAATTTCCAAAGCAATTTTTTCTTTTTTTTTCATTTTTTTAAATCTATTTCTTTTCAGTGTAACAGAATTCATTGTTTATGCACCACACCCAATGCTCTGTGCAATACATGCCCTCCACAATACCCACCACCTGGCTCCCCCAAACTCCCACCCCCCACCCCTTCAAAACCTTCAGATTGTTTTTCAGAGTCCATAGTCCCTCATGGTTCATCTCCCCTTCCAATTTCCCTCAACTCCCTTCTCCTCTCCATCTCCCCATGTCCTCCGTGTTATTTGTTATGCTCCACAAATAAGTGAAACCATATGATAATTGACTCTTTCCACTTGACTTATTTCACTCAGCATAATCTCTTCCAGTCCCGTCCATGTTGATACAAAAGTTGGGTATTCATCCTTTCTGATGGAGGAATAATACTCCATAGTGTATATGGGCCACATCTTCCTTATCCATTAGTCTGCTGAAGGGCATCTTTCCAAAGCAATTTTTTTTAAAGATTTTATTTATTTATTTGACAGACAGAGATCACAAGTAGGCAGAGAGGCAGGCAGAGAGAGAGAGAGGAGGAAGCAGGCTCCCCACGGAGCAGAGAGCCCGATGCGGGGCTCGATCCCAGGACCCTGGGATCATGACCTGAGCCGAAGGCAGAGGCTTTAACCCACTGAGCCACCCAGGCGCCCCTCCAAAGCAATTTTTATATGTTAAAGTAGACTTACAGGATTCTGGGGATTGGGCTAAAATTACCTGTTGCCCTTAGCAAAATATTAGCTGAGTCCCTAGAAGAAGGTCACTCTGCCTGTTTCAAGGACTTTTCAACGAGCTATAGGTGTAGGGAAATTTAGTAATTTCTCTTCTGCCTTTGTTTCCTGCATTATTGTTCTTCTCCCCCAGCAGAACCCCAGTGGGGATTCTTGGGCATCTCATGAAAGGCCCTTGAAGACAAGGGGTGGATAGAGGAAGAGATGGCACTGCCTGCTCATCTGAGCAGGAGGACTGCAGGTAGGAGGACTGTTAGCAAAGGGAATCATGTTGTATTTCTATGAGCTGTTGAGGTCCAGGGATTTTCAGGTTATGAGCATATGAGCCAACTGAGGCTTAGAGAGGCTTAATAAGAGGATCTCAGCAGTTCTTAACCTTCACAACTCACAGAACCACCCAGGGAGCTTCTCAGACAAACTGATGCTGTGTTTGAAACCTAGTCCAACTGAATCAGTCCTCTGGAGTGGAGCCAAAGAATTGACAATTTTTGAAAAGCTCCCTAGGTGAATCTAATGTGTGGCCAGGTTGTGAAGTACAGGACTAACTCAAGATAGAGGAGTAGATGAGAGAGAGTGAGAGGAAGATGCTGCCATTTTATGGATTAGGAAGCTGGGAGCTAGAAATTCAAAGGAGCAGCCCCAGTTCATTCTGTCAGTAGCAAAGTCATAGGTCACATCTAGGTCGGTCTGACTGCTGCCCCACGTGGATTGTATTCTATCATGTTGCTTTCACAACTGGAGAATGAGAAAAAAGGAACCAAGACAGACAGAACAACAGAAACACCCTCCAAGACTTCAGCTTCCTACCTGTTAAAAATATCCTTGCAGGAAGTAAAAGGATTTTACAATACTCCTGCATAGCAAGGAAAAGCCACTCAGGCCAGATCAACATATTTCAATAAAGGCTTCTTTCTCCCCACTTCTTTGTAGCTGGAAATGTTAAGCTCAAAGCACTGAAGGTATGGAGACCAGAGCTGCATGAAAGGGAGAAAGAACGCAGCTGGTGTGGCTTGGACTCTGAGGGAATCACAGGCGTGCCTGGGCTCCCAGCCACAAAGAGCTCAGACAGAGTCCGCCACCTTGTGGGAGAAATAGTGCAAGACAGGCTGGTCCCAGAGCCTCAGACGTCGCCAGAGATGTGGGGCCTCTGGGCACTAGCACTTCCCTCAGAGTGTCTGTGAATATGCAGTGAATTTCAATTAGAGCTTCCCTTAGAATTTCAATCAGAGCTATCATTTATTGAAAGCTTACAATGCACCATGTTCTAAGCAAGGCCGTTTAAGGGGGCCCTTCACAAGCCACCCCCACCAACACCAAACAAACACACACAAACCATGGGGTTGGCGGCATTCTCTTCATGACAGCAATGAGGAGACATGCCTAGAGATGTGGATAACTGACTAGCTCAAGTCACAGAACAAGTAGTGATGAGCCGGGATTCAACCTTGGGCTCAGGATGGGGGGTGGGGGATGATAGTGACCCTCATTTGCTATTTGGAATGCAGCGTCCATTGACTCCAGAACTCTTGGCAGAGTATGTGATGGGGGAAAATGCAGGCAGGAAAATGAATGCCAGCCAAAAACCTGTCCTGGCAACTGTCCCACTCGCTGTCTTTTTATGCCCTCTCCTTGGCCTGTAACTGGGCAGAAAACATGGATGAACCTGAGGGGCACTTGAGTGATGTACTGGTAAGTATTTAAAAACTGGCTTTGTTGGGGGGAACCCTCATTCATGGCATTTTTCAATGTCTGTGGTATAAATATTCCCATTGTGGCCAATTTCAAGCTACCAACTTGGCATCAACTACTTCACAAATTTCCTGAAAATTTAACACAAGCTTATTGTCTGAACTGGCTCCAATATACCTATGGAACTGATTTGGTCGAAGAAAATAATACTGGGCAGTTAGAAGTAGGGACCACCCCATCCCCCAGTCGGTCAAAATAACCCAGAGTGTTTTAGCACCCTTCAGTGATCTCATTCAGGTTTCTTCTCACAAGGGCTAATGTGTAATTTACTTCATTTTGGCAGACCCACACAACCGGGTTGTGCGACTGGCATTGTGCACAGAACACTAATGAATGAAAGCTCTGGGTTCCACAGGCTGAAAATCCAAGTGAGTGACCTTCCAGACCAGAGGAATAGGTTTCATGAATCAAACTGGAGAAAAGGTCCATCCAAGTCAAGACTGGGTTCCATGGATGAAGGAACAAATTAGAACCCTTAAAAATGAAAAAGCAGAGTGAGAGTGGAGATGAACTACATATATATATATATATGTATGTATGTATATACTCTCTATATGACTCTCCCACTGGGGGAGAGGAGGTCACAATGAATATTCGTCTTTGAAAATCAATATAAACCTAAACAGATAATAATGGGATTTCTATAAAAGAAAAAGGCATAAGGGGAACCTGGTGGCTTAGTCAGTTGAGCAAGCAACTCTTGGTTTCAGCTCAGGTCATGATCCTGGGGTCATGAGATCAAGCCCCACATGGGACTCCCACACTCTGTGCAGAGTCTGCTTGAGATTCTTTCTCCCTCTCCCTCTGCCCCTCCCCCTGCTCATCCTCTCTCACTCTTTCTCTCTCTCTCTCTCTAAAGTAAATAAAATCTTTAGAAAGAAGAAGGAAGGAAGGAAGGAAGGAAGGAAGGAAGGAAGGAAGGAGGAAAGGAAGGAAGGAAGGGGAGGGAGGAAGGAAGAGGGAGGAAGGGAGGGAGACAGACAGACTATGGTAACTGGGGATCATGCTTTCCTTTGGATTCAGATTCACTTTGCTGCTTCTTAGAACACTGGGTTAAGTTTGGTCTTCCTGGGAGGAAACAGTGGAATGCCTACCTGCACAGGCTTTGGGGTGACAACCTGTGGCACTGATCAAGTCACATTGTGACATTTATAAGCCTCAGATTCCTTATCTGTAGAATGGTGGTATTGATGATACCTTCAAACCCACTTCTCAGGTAAATTGAGTGTGAACATTTATCCACATTTTATTTCAAATTGTCGCTAAGGGAAAATACTTCAAGAACACTAGTTCAAAGGTTTTCTTTGAGGAGGAAAACAAATGTGATTTAATAAACATTACTTGACTGGAGGTTTAAAAGATGAATGTGTGGTTTACAGATTATTAGAATAGCATCAGGCTTAAAAGAGAATTGTACCTTTGAATATCTGGTTAAAAGTTATTGCATGTATCTAAAGAACAAGAGTTAGCAGAATGGAGTCAATCTAACTTCCCAGAAGGACTCTAAATCACATTAAACTCCATCAGAAAAAAACACCAGCACTTTATCAGGAAGGCTGGAGCCTTCCCAAAGGGGCTAAAAATCACATCAGCCCACAAAGTTCTGCCCCGGATCATATTTGGAGTGATTTCCTTTCGTGGTAACCATCACACTGGGCTGGTGTGAGGATTAAATGAAGTGCTAATAGCAGTTAACTTCTACTAAATGTGCATCCTGTGCCAGGACCAGTAATGAGCACTTGACATCCGTTACAAAATCATGTCATTCACCAGTTTAAAATTCTCCAGGGGCTTTTCCTTGCACTTAAGACAAAACACATCTCCTATCCTTGATATCAAAGCCCTACATGGTCTGATTCCATCTGCTACCTCTTTACTCCTTGCCCAATATCCTGCAGCTGCAAACCTTATTTCTGCTCCTCAAACATAATAAAGCTGAATCCTGCCCCAGGACCTTCGCACTAGCTGCTCTCCCTGCCAGGGCTGCTTCTCTTCATTTTCTCATGGCTGGCTTCCCTAGGACCTTCAGATTTGAGAAAGACCATCCCTAACCTGAAAGCTGCTAGTCCCTCACCCTCGATCATATGGCTCTACTTAATCTTCTGTCGGGCACTTATCTCTGTCTGAAATGTTATTTTTGCATTTATTTGATGACCAGCTAATTCCACTGGGACAGAAGCACTGTTATGACAAAGGTTTATCTGTCTGGCTTACCTGTTTTCCCTCCAACATCTAGAACATTTCCTGAGAGGGCACCTGGGTGGCTCAGTCAGTTAAGCTTCTGCCTTTGGCTCAAGTCATGATCGAAGAGTCCTGGGATGAAATCCCACATTGGGCTCTCTGCTCAGTGGGGAGTCTACTTCTCCCACTCACTACCCCTTTGTGCTTTCTTTCTCTCTCTCTCAAATCAATAAATAAGATCTTTAAAAAAAAAAAAAAAAAAAAGAACATTTCCTGACATGTAGTAGGAGCCCAAAACATACTTGTGAAATGAATGAATGTTATCAATCATATCTTCTCCTAAACCATATGGTTGCTCTATTATTCTTTGCATTAAACAAATAAGAAAACAGCACAGAGGGGCGCCTGGGTGGCTCAGTGGGTTAAAGCCTCTGCCTTCGGCTCGGGTCATGATCCCAGGGTCCTGGGATCGAGCCCTGCATCGGGCTCTCTGCTCGGCAGAGAGCCTGCTTCCTCCTATCTCTCTCTGCCTGCTTCTCTGCCTACTTGTGATCTCTGTCAAATAAATAAATAAAATCTTTAAAAAAAAAAAAAAGAAAAGAAAACAGCACAGAGAGATGTGGAACAATTTGCCCAGTCAGACTGCTAGAAACCAGCAAAGCTAAAAATGCATACCCAGTTGTTGCTCCAAAGCCCCTAGGCTTTACCCCTTCATAGTCATGCCCGTAAAAACAAGCTTCTTCACTCATATAATCTATTTTATAGAATACACATTTAGTCTAGGAAATTGGTATAAATCTGCCCTTGCTTTAGACTTTAATCTGTTCTTCTACATTCATTAGTCAAAGAGCTATGTACTGGTTTATGTTAATCAAAATTAAGAAATATGCTCACTTCAGGAGTGAACATGCCCATATTTGTATGACTATATTTTTCCTATGTCTAACCTTGAAAATTAAGCTTACTAACTTACTTACTCATGCCTTCCACACCCCCTGCCCACCCACTATCATTTCTTTTAAAACCAGGTTCAAGGCTGCCTTCCTACAGAGTGCTTGCTTCACCTCTGAACTCACCTTACCCCAGCACCCTTCCATATATGTACACGTTCATTTTTTTTTCCCATGTTGTCCTCATTTTTTACATGATTTGACTGCATTTATTTTACTTCAAATATATATTATAATTTAAATTGAAGCTTAAAAAGTAAGTATTGTTTGTACTTGCCAAGCATGTTTTGTCTTAACAGTGAGCACTCTGGCTCCTTGAGAATGGGGCCCATGCCCACGGGGCTTCCTGTATTAGGCAAATGTACATGAGTCCACCAAGATAGTGGAGAACATCCCTTCAGTTGCCTATTAACAGAAAATGTGAATATATAAATAAAAATGCACTTTCTTCTCTCTTCCTTCCTTGTTGAAATGTCTAGATTTGGGGAACAACACAGATATTTTCTTTATTGCAAAATTCACTGTTTAACCATGACTGTAACTTGTTCAACATATTTACCACATCAAAGTATGTATTTCTGATCACCTAAAATAGTGGAAATTCAAGTTTACATTCAAGCTAAAAGAATCTTCACAGCTAGTCAGGCTTTTTTTTTTTTCCTTTGAGAAATGGGGTTGGGGAGGCACAGAGGGAGAGGGAGACAATCTTAAGCAGACTGCATGTCCAGCACAGAGCCCGATATAGGGCTGGATCCCATGACCCTGAGATCAAGACCTGAGCTGCAATCAAGTCAGTGACACTCAACCAACTGAGCCACCAAGGTGCCCCAGCTACTCAGGCTTTTATTATCATTTTTTAAATGGTTACCTGAATCTCACCTGTTAATTATGATCTTACCCCTTTTCACAGAAAGAGTGTGCAAAACATTTGAATAACTTCCTAACTTAAATCCAGAGAAGCACAACCATTGCTTTAGTATTCATTGCCAAAAATAATTACTGATGACTATTTTATTGTTTTCTTTGAAGAAGTGAGCATTTGTCTTATCTTTCTCTAACTAACTTTGATATCTCTTGAGGCATATGGTTCAACTCCATGAAAATCATTCTCTAGGGACACCTGGGTGGCTAAGACAGTTAAGCATCTGCCTTTGGCTCAAGTCATGATCCCAGGGTCCTGGGATCCAGTTCTGCTTCTCCCTCTGCTTGCCACTCCCCCTGCTTGTGTGCATGCTCTCTCGCTCTCTCTAATAAATAAATTAGAAAGATCATGATCCCAGGGCCCTGGAATCCAGTTCTGCTTCTCCCTCTGCCTGCCACTCCCCCTGCTTGTGTGCATCCTCTCCTGCTCTCTCTAATAAATAAATTAATAAAATCTTTAAAAAAAAAAAAAAGAAAGGAAGAAAAAAAGAAAGAAAGAAAGAAATCCTTCTCAAGTCAAATCTTTGTAGTGAGAAAGTTCCTGCATTTTAAGAGCTGTCCCCACCCAACCCATGGCCTCTCTGAATAAGTGAGGCACTAATATGGAAAGAACAATTCATCTGCCTTGAAGAATATCACATTTGTATTGACACTGTGATGCACACCCGCATCGATTAGGAGGAAGTGTTGAGGTCGAGGTGGTTTACAAAGGGGTAAACACTGATGAACGTTGGTGTTCATTAGGCTCCTGCACACCTGACACTACTTTTCAGCATCCCTTCCCATCTTAGTTCCCTCCCATAAACATAACAAAGCACATTCCATATTAAACAATAGGACTTTCATCAGTTAGGATGATTTTTGCAATTTGTCTCACATAATCAAAGATGACTAGGACAAGTAACTGGGTTGCAGGAATATGGGGAATGCAGGCAGAGCCTTCACCGCCGATCTCTCATCTGTGCTTCATTCGACGGGTTCACAGATTTTTTTTTTTTTTTTTTCCCTCTCACAGACTGACTCTGTCCATGTGGGATAGGATCTAGTGGTTGACTACTCCAGACATGTGTTTACAGCGTGATGACCAGAGAGGGACACCAGTTACCTTCAAATGTCACAAGTTCTAATTTGTGCAGCTCAGATCAAGGGATTAACCCTAGATTGTTAACGGTTGTCTATAAACCTCTTTATTTTCCTCATTGTCTACAAAGAACATGAGTCACCAGTGTAATCAGTGCCACTTGAATTTAAAGCCAATAAAACTGGTCAATAAAATTGAATGTGACCTGAGATAGCCTAGCTGGCCACCCACACTGCTTCCCATGGCAATGGCTCAATTGGTTCACTATAGTGTGGGCCCACCCTTCAGTCTTGCAAGGCCCAAAGGTGAATATCAGGACATGAAGAATGGATCTGAATCCAGGTAGTTTCACAATTAACCAAACTCTTAGCGCTTTGTACATTAAAATAACTCCAGGGACTGGAATTAGACTAAAAAAATTAAAATCATTCATGGGGAGAAGTATTTCCACCCAGTGGAGAGATTACTTTGAATCTCTCCAGGTGTTGAACAGCATCTTTTTTTCCAATATTAAACTCCCCCCCAACTTTTTTTTTTTAAGATTTTATTTCTTTATTTGACAGAGAGACAGCACAAGAAGGGGGAGCAGCAGGCAGAGGGAAAGGGGGAAGCAGGCTCCCTGCTGAGCAGAAAGCCCAGTGTGGGACTCAATCCCAGGACTCTGGAATCATGATTTGATTCCATGATTTGATTCCAAGGCAGACGCTCAACCAACGGAGCCACCCAGGCACCACCATCCCCCCTTCTAGTAAAATCCAAATGTGAAGCCAAATATGCCCCCAATGTTACCTAATGATCACAGAGGATCACAAGAGGAACAATTAAGATCATCTAATTAAACTTAGTGTCTTCCACCTAATAGCTGAAGGGGTTCAGAACAAGTGTTTCCAAAATATGCCACTTTGGCATGAGGATTATTTTGAACTAAAGGTAGTCAAGACCCAGCAGATACAGGAAAAGCTCTTTGCCTCCTCCTTAGCTGCCTAAGCTTACACAGGAAAGGGAGCCTGTAACACAAAGAGAACTATTACCAGAAGACACTTTTTTTGAAAAAGTTCAGCTTTTTATTGGACATGTTACAAAAGAGGTTTAGTCAAAAAGACCGAAGTCCCCATCATCATCAGGCTCCTCAGATTCTTCTTTCCTTACTTCCATTTCTTCTCCTCAGATGGGACAGCAGGGCTGAAAGGGGCAGGAGCTCCTGCTAGGGCAGTGCCAGCTGATGGGGCAGGTCTACTAATGCCTACACTGCAGCTGTGCTGACATTGGCCAAGGTCACTGCAAACAAGCCTGGCCAGAAAGCTTCAACATTTACACCCACTGCTTTACAGTTGGCATTGATCTTATCATCTGTGACTGTCACCTCACCATCCAGCAGAGTGGATGCAGATGAGCTCCAGGGGGAGGCCAGACTGCAGGTAGCTGGATGGGCACTGCCAGGCACCATGCTAGTCACTGATGAAGGAGGACCTCACCCCAACATGGCCTCACCTTCCTTTGAACAGCTGAGCACCTTAGTGGCAGCTGAAGAAAGGGGTTAAAAGATCACTTCTTTCTAAGAAAGGTACCTGCAGAGCAGGGCAAGCTTTGTTTTCCAAACATCTCTTGCCTTTCCATGAATAGCCTTCCTTCCCTTCATATCCCCAGACCTCTACCGCTTTCCTCAGCTGTTACCTGGCTGCCCCCTTCGGGTCTCATATGTTCATAGGGTTCCTGTATATACAGAATGACATTTGTTTTTCTCCTGTTAAATCTGTCTCATATCCATTTAGTTGTTTGACCAGCCAAATAACCTAGCAGGGAAGAAGGGATAATTCTTCTGCCCCTACATACCAAACATATCCTCTCCATAGACAATGCCAATTCTAGACACTTTGGATCCCTTCCTTTCACAGATGCCTGTCAGCCATCTCCCCTCTGAAAATATTCCTTACTCTAAGGTCAAATACTCTTATTACTTAAGTATGCAATTTCTTGCTTATAATCACTATTTTCTCCTCCTCAGAATTTCTACCTAGAATTTCTACCTAGATTCCACCTAGACCTGAATTGGATTTAAGATATTCAGATAATATCACATAATTTCCTTTCATTTCTACTTTCTTGGATCTTCCTTTCATTTCTACTTTCCCTAATTTCCTTCCAGGAGGTGTGACTTTTCGTTTTCAGGGCACCATCTATCATCTAGAATATTCAAGAAACATATATATATATACTAAAGCTATTTTTAAGATAAAAAACAATTGGGTGCCTGGGTGGCTCAGTTGGTTAATCTGCCTTGGGCTCATGTCATGATCCCAAGAGTCCTGGGATCGAGTCCCACATCATAGTCCCACATTAGGCTCCCTGCTCAGCAGGGAATCTGCTTCTCCCTCTGCCCCTCCACCCTGCAACCCTCCCCTCGCAAAAATAAATAAAATAAAGACAACCATCTTGAAGACTAATTCTTATTACTGTAAAGCTCCTTTCCATCTTTATAAGCACATATAGAATATCTTTTATTTAAGCCATCTGCTATAATGTCACCCCAGTTGTGAAAATAGCCAGCAATTCAATAACATTAATAGATACTGGCTCCTTAACTTCATAATAAATCTTAGTTTTGTTAATCTGATCACTATCATTACCAGTTTAAATCTTAAAAGCTGAGAAATATGAAAAAAGTGATGTCATCTGCGTTAAAGGAGTATCTTCTTATGAAAAAAAAAAAAGTGTTCACACCAGAAAGCATGGAACAAAAATATGATAAAAAGACTCATTTAAGGGAAAGATAAATGGCCATCAGAGTTCCCCAAACATAGATGAGAAAATTCGTATTTTAAAATTCTATCTTGGTATACCCACCATCTCCTTCCCCCAAGGCTAAGAAGTGATTTTTTCACTAAGTAGCAAATCTGCATGTATCTTAATGGACAGTTTAATGTTAACTGATGGGCTACATCACAGAATATTTCTAACAGAAATGAAATAAACATCCCATAATAAATTAACATCTATTATGCATATAGTATATACCCAGTACCATACTAAAGACCTGGTTTTCTACCTTGATTATATTCTCATTTATGGCACACTCTGACCTTTTACTTTATACCCTGACCTCTGCTCAACATGCAGAGCTTCCCCCTTTCTCTCTGTCCAAATTGCACCCATTCTATTGGGGGGGGGGGTGGCAGGGAGGCAGAGGAGAAAATCTCAGATGCCAGGCTTGATCTCACAACCCTGAGATCATGACCTGAGCCAAAATCAAGAGTCAGAGGCCTAGGGGCTCTTGGGTGGCTCAGTTGGTTAAGCGCCTGCCTTTGGCTTAAGTCATGACCCCAGATTCCTGGAATTTGAGCCCCAGGTCACATTCCCTGCTCAGAAGGGAGCCTGCAGCTCCCCAAGCTTGTGTGTGTTCTCTCTCATGAATAAGTATCTTTACAAAAGAGAGACGCTTAACCAACTGAGCCACAGAGGCGTCCCACAACTCCAACCATTCTTAATGATTTACTTCATCTGGGATGCATATTACAAACCACTGTCATTTATATGACTTGGCTACCCTGTGAAATAAGCATTATTTGCTCTGTTCAGAGAAATAACTTGTTATCTAGTGAATGGCACTTCTTCAATACAGACTTCCCAACTGGAAGGTCTCACAACCACACCTTTTGCTGCCTCCTTCCAGCCCAGGGATTGGCAAACTTTTCCTACAGACTGCCATATGATAACTCGTCTTACCTTTGCCAACCAGTCTACATCTCAACTGTAGCCTTGCAGCCAAAGCAGCCAGACAATTGAAACCAAGCAAACCCAACAGGTGTGGCTATGTTCCAATTAATATTTATAAAAAATATAAAAAAATATTAATATTTATAAAAAAATATTTATAAAGGTTTGTCTAGTCTGGTATTTCTCAGATGGTGATCCCTCAGCGTTTGCTGAAAAGTGAATCTCGGGTCCTGACCCAGACCTACCAGATTAGACTCTGAGCATGGGTTGGCACTGTGTGTTGACCAGCCCTCCAGATTTATGAGGCATGCTAAAGTTTGAGACCCACTGCTAATGTTCCTGATTACCCCCACAGGACTCTCCTATCACATCAAGTATGAATAACTAAGGTGACAGATATGTCCCACTTCACCAGAAAGTGTCCATTCCCTGCCTCCCACCCCTCCCCTACTCCTCCCCCACCCCTCCTGACTTCTCTCCTCCTCTGGATTTCCTGCCCCAATATCCCAGGGGCTTATGTAGCCCAAGCCTGATTCTCTGTAGCCATTCCCACTATCTTGTTATCCCAGTTCCATCATCTATTCTCCTACCAGCTAGGTCTCAGCTGCCTTCTTGAATTCTGCAGCTCTTCCAGGTAACATATGCTCACACAGCCCCCATTTCCAAATCACCCCTACTCTTGAGCACTCCTAGAATGGCAAGGAATGAGGTTTCCAGTGTCTGCCAAATGTTGCCCAGGAACCACCCATCCCCCTCTCTAGTTTATCATCCCCTGCACCACCCCACCTCCATGTTCTGACCCCAGAGCAAGAAGGCAATTCTTTCAAGCTCCTTCAAGACAAAAAGCAATCCCCCTTTCACGTTCACATTTGATAACACTCTGCCCAACTATTATCTCCACCTGTACTGGTGATTTTATACTGCAGCAGAAATAGAGGGATAGCTGTGAGCTTGGAGTTTGCTATGGAAAGGCAAATAATACTTGTCCTCTCCCACACAACCTTACAAAAACTGTCACCGAGAACTTAATGGGAGTTTGAACCCCACCTAAAAACGTGTTCTATTGTCATTGAAAACAGGAACTTTCGAGGTTTCAACTGGGATCAGTGTTGATGGAGGGTCATTTAGGAAATGATATTGGTCAGTCTTTTGATTATGAAAGGCAAGGCCTAGGGCCTGATTTAGAGTGGGGAAGCCCTGGGGAGGAGAGGGAAAGAAACCAATCCTGCCCAATAAGCCAATGGGCTTCGTTGGGGGTTAGGAGATAGTCATAAACCACTGACCTTACTGGATTAACCCTCAGAGACAAAGTTTAGAGGATGGGGTAGAGGTGAGTGGTCAGGCAGGCTGGTCTGTAGAAGAGGGGTAAATCACAGGGCCCTGTAAGGGCCTATTTAGCCAGAGGGATTCCAACCGGTTAAACAGCGATTTTGTTGTTTATACAGTAGAACTTAAACTGTCCCTGTCCCCCTTCCCCCCAGGGGACTTACTTAAAAACTCGTCCTAGAAACCAGTCCCAGGTAACAAAGCCCAAATACAAGGGTGGGTCAGGCCAGGTGGAGGTATCCAATCAGTGGGGGCCCATACTGTCCCCCTAGCTACCAAGGAGTATGGGCCCCTCCCTCTGGGCACCAATTCTGACCAAGGTGATAGGCTAGTTCAAATATCTACTACAGGGTAAATTGTAATTCAATTGGTCACTTATGTGTGACCTAGCATGACTGTGTAGCTTTCTCTGTGTGTTACAATCTCATTGGCTACCTGTGCGTGGCCAGGCCCAACCACATAGCCTTTGCCCTTAAAAGCTAGTCTGTAAGGCAGAGAGAGGTCTCCTCTTTGTAAGAGATGGCCCCGACAGGTCGGTTTGAAGGTCGGTTTGATTCTCGATGC
This sequence comes from Lutra lutra, assembly GCF_902655055.1. NCBI lineage: Eukaryota > Metazoa > Chordata > Mammalia > Carnivora > Mustelidae > Lutra > Lutra lutra. The sequence goes on along the minus strand of NC_062279.1, from coordinate 150,603,200 downwards.
TTGGCGTGAAATAAAGCTTTGCTTCACGTTCGCTTTGTTATCAGTCTCGCTCCTTTGATTATGGACCCAACAGCCCAGACACCTGGCAGGAGTATAGTGTCCAAGGATATAAATGGCTACCATTAAGTTGCTGCCATAATAAATAACATAGATTTAGCAATATATTATATCATTCCCCTCATTCCCAAAGTACTCATAAAATTTCTTAACCATCATCTTAGCATCAGACTTAGGAAACAAAATCTCAATCATGTTCTTTGAGAAAAGCAATTGATCCTTATCAGAATGTTCCAAATTCTGACACAGCGGGGTAGGGGAACAATGGCATTTTTTTTAAGACCTCACACTCTCACTATTGTCAAAAATTATATAGACAATTATATTGTCACAAGAGATATCAAAGCAAAGAGGTCATGGTAAGAAATGATGACTGCTTAAAACAGATTAAAAAAAAAAAGATTTAAATATATGCCATTTCCCCTCCAGGTATTCACAATACTCATCTCTAGGACCTGTCTTCAAGAGTAAAGAAAAGTACCTTTGAAGAGCCAAAGCAATGAGGATTACGGACCCTCATTCTTTCAATGTAACTAGTTGACAAGGCTGCAAAATTGTTCAGTTACACTGTATCTAGTATGTGTATACCCAGTGTAACTTGAACCCATGGATACAGTTATTTCTTTTAGATTCAATGTGTATTGTTGAGTAAAACAGTTAACACACATTTTATAAAATTGATTGTGAATCATCTATTTAGATTATAATCAATTCTCACCTTATTACATTTTAGAAAATATTTAGGATTTTCTATATGTTACTCACAAAACAAAACAAAAAAATTAAGATTTTATTTATTTATTTGAGAGAAAGAGAGAGAGAACACACAGTAGGGTGGAAGGGCAGAGGGAGAGGGAGAAGCCACTACCCACTGAACCAATTTATTTTTGCCAGCAAATGCCTTATTGTTTCATTATATTTTAAAAACTAGATCACTATGCCTACTTAAATTTATGGAGTTTTGCTAAATGTTTAGCATTTAGCTAAATGTGATTCTTAGTTATTCCCTAAAAGCTGAATAAATTTGATACATGCACCTATATATACCAAAAGCCATGTCTCTTATCATACTATACACTTAGTAAATAACACATATTTAGAACCATATTGTATTGCATTGTTGATAATTAAGGGAAACATCACATTTGCATCTTATTTTCTCTAATTTTAAAAATGGATAAAACAATTATGTCTTACACTATTTTAATTTTCATTGCTTCTAGTAATCTTTTAAGATTCATTCCATGACTTTTTCTCTCTGCAGTCTTCATAACGATCCTCAAAAAGCATGACACTTTATTTGAACTGAAACAATGAAGCCAAACTGTTTCTCACAGAAAGTGAATCCGATTTGGCTAGTTTTATGTTGAAAACAGGCTCTGTTAATTAGGGTATATGACACACTTTCCATGCTTGACAAAGTTTCAAACTGAATGAGCTGTATCATTAGCTGCAAAGTTTTGACCAAAACAAAACTGAAGTATAGGATTACAAAACAAAATTTAAAAAAGCATTTTATCTGAAACCATTTATGAAAATGAACAATGTCTAGATTTTCCCCAAACTTTGGAATATAGCAGGTTAAACAAGGTACATCTCACTGAAAAAAAAAAAAGTCTCATTTATAGTCATTTGATATTTTAATAAAGTCTATTTGGTTTATTTCCCAGAAACTGAAAACTGAACAAGGACTAGAAAAACAAATCCTTTGGCAAGTCAGGTGGTTTTCAATTCTTTTGCTTTGAAGGAAGGTTGAACAGTGAACTCGTAAGTCATCAAAACTAATTTTTTGATACCAAGAACTGAATGGCATTGCTACAATAAAAGTCCATTCCCAGATACAGTACTTGTTTATACGAATACGGTTTTTCAGGGCATACAGATGTAAAAATTAGAAACAAGAATAAAAGCTAAAAAAAAGAAAAAACAGAAGTGATGCTCAGCTTTCCAGAAGCGAGACATATTCAACCACACACATATGAATTTGTAAAAGTAAAATATCCACTTCACCAAGAAAAGTATTTTCCAATAAACTTTACATTCCATTAAATAATTGGGGAAAATACTTATTCTACTTTGACCACCTACAACAGTAATTTAAAAAAAAAAAATAAAAAAAAAAACTCAGTCCAGAATCACCCGATTTGCCTGTTGTCTGTTATAACCTTGGGCATTTTACTTAATGTCGCAGTTTCCTGATTTTGCAAACTGAGGACAGTATTTACTAAGACGTAGCTCAGTGTTGTTCTAAAGACTGAACGAATTAATGCATATAGGAAGCGCTTAGCGCCATGCCGGGCACAGAGTGCGAGCTTTATAAGCGTTTCCTGTTACTACTATTAAAGTAATCCATAGCAAACCCTCAAAACTAAAAGCTTGTGGGTTTGTCTTCACCGGCGGGAAGATGCCGGAGGGATGGAGCAGAGGCACCCTCGGAGAGTAAGAGGGGGATGCCCACGGGAAAAAAGGACGGAGAGAGGGGAAGAGAGACAGGAGGTCCCTGGAGCTCCCTGCTTGAAGAGAACGGGAGCGGGTCACAGGCTGAGAGCGCAGAAGGGTAGGAGAGTTTAGATAAGCAGTTCCACCTACGGTTCGCATTATGCCTGCGGATCGCGACTGCTCGGTGAAACAGGAGCAAGAGCGTCAGGCCTAAATGCCACCGGGCACCCGGCCAGCTCCGCACCGGCGCCCCCTCGGCCCCCCGCCCGGGGAGTCGCTTGGCTCACGCGCCGGACCACCCCCAGCTCCCATACTGACCTTTGGCCCAGACCCCGCGGCTGGCTCGGCTTTGTCGCCGCCACTTCCGCCGCAGCCCGGCCTCGCGAGGGCGCCCGCGGGCAGCCGGAACTGGCCCCTCGCGGCCCCCGTCGTCGCACCTTCCTTGTTATTGTCACCGCCTTTTCCCCCCCTCTTCCCCTGGTTCCCTTTCACTTCCGGGGTTGCTCTAGATCCGCTGGTTCCGTAACAACATCCCGTTGGCTTCCCTCAGGTGGCGGGACCGGTGCAGCCGCCGCCTACCAGGAGCGCCCGCCCGCCCGGGCCTGCGCCTTCGCTGGCCCAGGCCTCCATGGCCACCAACCCGCAGCCGCAGCCGCCTCCTCCGGCACCGCCGCCTCCCCCGCCGCAGCCGCAGCCGCCGCCACCGCCGCCGGGCCCCGGGGCTGGCCCGGGTGCGGCGGGCGGCGCGGGGGCCGGTGCAGGTGCCGGAGACCCGCAGCTCGTGGCCATGATCGTGAACCACCTCAAGAGCCAAGGGCTCTTCGACCAGTTCCGCAGGGACTGCCTGGCCGACGTGGACACCAAGGTTCGGGGCGCGCGGGGGCTGCGGGGGAAGGGGAGGACCCCAAGGGCCGTCTTCTCCGCCACTCACTCTCATTCGTCCATAGGCAGGCTGCGCTTTGACTTCTTCAGCTGGGGCTCCTCCTGAGCCCTCCCCAGGTTCACTGTGCCGCTGCTTTCTCTTTGAGCGGCTGCCAAGCACTAGGCACTGTGCAAGTCTCGGTGCGTTCATTCATTCGCCGATCCTTTCGTTCGTTTAACCGACTAGTGTTAATGACCTACTACGTGCAGGCACTGCTTAAGCGCGTGGAATATAGTGGTGACCAACACTAAGTCATTGTTCTCAAGGAGACTCGTCTGAAACACTAACGCTAATCGGGCTTTCATCTCGGATTTCTCCCCCCCACACCCCTCTGCGGCTCACTTTGTATCTAAGTTATTTTTGCGTCTTCTTTTGAAGATTTCTGGGCGGTAAGAGTCTTGTCTTTGTCCTTTGGGAAAATGTTTAGGTGATAATGAATCAACTTAACTTGCGGTGTGCCTTGCTGTACACTGTGGGGATGCAAAGGTAAGGAGGCAGACCTAGACGGCTGAAAGGTGGCTTAGGGAGATCGGGACTCTTGTTTCCACCAATGACTACCTGATTAAGGTAGTTTAGGTCAGGTCACTTCTCTCAAGTGGCAGGGGGTTGGGGATAAGGTGAAGGGTTGGAGGAGAGGTGACAGCAGGTATTGAAGGGGAAAAAGGACAGGAAAGAGGAGTGAGTTCTAGAGAATAATGGGAAGAGGGGGAATGGTTAGCAAAGTGCTTCCGTGTATGGAAAGAGTTAGGGGCTAGAAGGGGAAGGATTTTGTACCAAATATCAGAGTGAAAGGGGTGGTAGCAGAAATGGGTACACTGAGCTGGTTCTGGGAAAAATGAGCAGAGAACACCAGGAAAGCGCAGTCAGTGAGACAGATGGAAAAGGGAGTCTGGAATTCTGGAAACTCTTGAAAGAAACAATTAGAAAATTGGGGATTTGGTCTTATATTTGGTTGGGTCCATCAGACTGTAGTTTTGATGGAGTGAGGGTTTTCTCAGCAAATTCAGCTTTTTTGAGGAACCTCGTTTCTTTGAGAAAGGGGTGTTTGCAGCTTCCACAGATACTTCCTTGTGACTCATAGTTCACCAGGATTTGATGAGAACAGCACACAATTCTGCCGTCTCCTCTGGGAAAACCCTTTGGACAGTCTGGGTATATCTTCTCTTATAAGGGCTCTGGTCCACCTTGTAGACCAGGAGTAGAATTCACCTGTTTACAGTGTTGGGGTCTTTACATCACAGAGAATTAAGTATACTTGTGGATGTTTTTCTATGTATGAAGTATATAGTTTTCTCACTTTGTTGCAGGGAATATGCACAGCCATCATTTTGAAAATAATCCCTATTGCTCCTTCCCCCCCCCAATGGGAGATTAGACAAGTCCAGGTAGATGTTACCCAAATAAAGCTGGTTATTTGTATCCATCAAGTAGAGATCTCAGTTTGCTGTTCCAAAACTTAAAGATCTGTATGTTATCCTTGTGTACCCACATTGGAAATTTAAATATGATGAAAGGGGCACTACATTATTAAGACTCAACTTTTTTTTTTTTAAGATTTTATTTATTTATTTGACAGAGAGAGAGAGATCAGAAGTAGGCAGAGAGGGAGAAGCAGGCTCCCTGCTGAGCAGAGAGCCCAGTGCGGGCCTTGATCCCAGAACCCTGAGATCATGACCTGAGCTGAAAGCAGAGGCTTAACCCACTGAGCCACCCAGGCATCCTAAGGTTCAACTTCTTCTTTCCCACTAAATGTTATTGTTGCATGTCAATAATGTCCCTGCCAGATCCTCTCAAAGTAGAGTTTGAAAACCTTTATTGGGGGGAAGGAAGGAAGTACTGTTGTCTTGACAATCTAATGAAGCTAGGACCTTCTCCCAAGAAAAATGCACGTACATATTAAAATACAGTTTTTGTAATTCAGAAATGGTCAACTCTAGACAATTATATGTGGCTTAAACTAATACATAGTTTCAAGGAGTTCAGCGGCCACAGAATAAGGTCTCTTGTTTTAATGTTTGAAACTAGGGAAGAGTAGAACCGAAATGATACCCCTTCCCTGGCAGAGGAGTTTGCCTGGGTATGGTGGAAATTCCGCAGCCCTCACGTCCTTTCTCTTTCTTTATTCCTGATGCCTGCCCCCTTCTTTTTCTCTTTGTCTTTCTACCTCTGTGAACTGCTCTTTCTGGTTATCTTGCATCTCTCCCTGTGACTGTCTCTCTCTTCCTCTCCTTAGCTTTACAAACAATTATGTCAATTTTAATTTAATTTAAGGTATTTCTTCTTATTTTATAGCATCTTGTACTCCCTTTTCTTATTAAAAAAAAAAAAAAGGTCTTAAGTTTGAAAGTCTCAAAAAACATACAGAAGGGGCGCCTGGGTGGCTCAGTGGGTTAAAGCCTCTGCCTTTAGCTCAGGTCATGATCTCAGGGTCCTGGAATCCAGCCCTGCATCGGCTCTCTGCTCAGCAGGGAGCCTGCTTCCTCCTCTCTCTCTCTGCCTGCCTCTGTCTACTTGTCATCTCTGTCAAATAAATAAATAAAATCTTTAAAAAAAAATACAGAAGCCAAGGTTTTCTTTGGTATGAGCTTAACATCTTCCCAGTGTGCTGAGTGGACCAGAGTAGGCCTGAGATGCCTCATGTAGAGGAGCATCACTAATAGAACTGTTGAGTCTCAGCTGTAAGAACACCTTACAATTGAGACCTCTTGTGGTATGGTGCTTTTGGTCACTGAACCCAGAAGACTGACCTGCTTTGTGTCAAACTCTAACCTACAGTATATACTTTGTAGGGTTGTAGCAATAACTGAAGTGTCAGTCACATGCATATTTAAGAATCAAGACATTTGATACCTATCAGGTACTTTCCAAGAGCCGAACTGTCATCCAGCCCAGTGTGTTTAAAGCAAGGTGAGAAGTACCAAAGTCTGCCTCCATTCCAGAAGACCGTAAAACCTTCCAAACTGTCCTGGGGTCCTTAGCCAACCAAGAGAGGGATCTGACCATAGCAGATCAAATCAGCCCTCCTACCCAAAGAATTGGAACCTTGGACATCCTAACTAATGCTAAGGCTCCTGTGCTGTAGATTACAAGCTGCCAGATCCCTGGAGCAAACCAGAGGTTACAAATTTATTCCAACCTTTTGCTCTGAGGTTACACTGGAGAGTATAAAGAGGGAAGATCAAGAGAGGCCCATCATTCTATCCCAGGCAGGGAGCTCACCAACCAAATAAATGTAGCACCTTTCTCCCCAGGTAATAAAGGTCAATTTTGGATACTTTCTCAGTTACAAGTGTCTCCTGCTCACTGTGATTATTGCCTGTCTTTTTCCTTTTAGATTTGAAAGGAGTATCAAAGAGCATATAAATTTATTCACCCAACAAATATTTGTTACATACCAGGCACTATGTTAGGTGCCAGGATACAGCATCCCTGCTGTTATGGAGCTTGCATCCCAGCAGAGAGAAACACAGGGAATAATGTGTAATAGGTTCTGTGAAAGAAATAAAGCAGGGTGAAGGTGGAAAGGGATGCTGATTTGTTTTCAGTAAGTTGTCCGGGGAAGATTTCAGTAAGATGATACTTGAGCCATCACTGAATGAACTGAAGAAGCCATCTAGCTATATGGGGCTGAGCATTCTAAGCAGAGACCACAGGTGAGGGGGAAAGTGATAGAAGATGAGATAGAAGTGGCCCTCCTGTCCTCCCTTCGCAGATCTGACAGGCCTTGGAAGCTATCATAAGAGTTGGGCTTTTTTACTAGAGCAGAGGAGCCACTGGCAAGTTTTGAGCCTAAGGGCATGATCCAACTTCTCTGTTAGTAGATGGATTGGTTTTAGGAAATTATTAGTAGTCCTGATATGGTTTGGATAATGAATTATATGATTACCCTGATTTTAGAAGATTTACCTAACTGCTGTATGAAAAATAGACCTTAGTTGATTAGGAGTAGAAAGAAGCCAGGAAATCAGTGACAAATCTAGACAAGAGATGAGTGCCTTGGACCAGAGTGGTAGAAGGGGGTGGGTCTGGCCAGATTCAGAATGTATTTTAATGCTAATGGTGACAATTTGCCAGAGGTGTGAAGCTGGGGAGAGTCAGGGATGACTCCAGGTCTTTTGACCGGAGAGCACTGGCAAAGAAAGAAAAGAGCATCTCAGAGGAAGGTTGGAATCCAAGATACTGCTGGAATCACTAGGCTTTTTATTGAAAGGAGAGTGTGGCAACAAGGAGAATTACTTATTGTCCTTCAAATTGGAACTTGCTATGGAGCCACTAGAGGGCTAAATACACTGTGATGTTTGAGCCCAGTGGGAAGGATTATGTTTTAGAATCACTGGGTGAAAAGAATTAGTTTTAGTTCACATTGATGTTGGATAAATGGAGCGGGGTGTGAGAAATGATCATGAGTGTTTCTTGTAGGATAGAAAATAGGTATCAGCAAAAGTCTGGAACTTGGGAAGGGATAAGCTGACATCACAAAGGGATGAAACCTTACCATCGGTGCTGGAGATAGTTATCTAGCCATCTCCTCTAACAACTGCATTTTAATTGCTTATCTGCCAAGCAATGTTGTAAACTATGTGAAAGCAAAGATTAAGGGAGTGGGAGGAGGAGGCTTCCATTCAGTGGAGAGATAAATGCTGGCCCCAACCACCTACAGTGCAAGAGTTGTTGGAAAGATGGTATATATAGAAGGAACATGGGGGAGGGCTAGGGGAGCCTAGTATGGGTGTCGGAATGACATCACAGAGCTTACCCTTGAGCTCTGAAGGTGAGAAGTTTGCCAAATGGAAAACAGAGAATGGTAAGTATAGAAGATTGAAAGGCAGGAGAATTTATCTCAGGAGTATAAGCTTTGAAGGAGAAAGAGAGCAGCAAATGGCAGAAGATGAAGCTGTAATGTTGCTGAAAGTCATTCAGAGATGCTCAAATTCATCTACATTAAAAGCCACATGAAAGATAGAACATGAGTTGGGGGGGCAGCCTCTAGGAATGGAGTGTGCAGCCCTGCTGGGGTGGGCAAACATTCCTTCTAGGCAGTGTCCTTTTAAGAAGTGACACAATATGGGGCACCTGCCTGGCTCGGTGTGTTAAGCATCTGTCTTTGGCTTAGGTCATGATCCCAGGGTCCTGGGATCGAGCCCCCGCATTTTGCTCCCTGCTCAGCAGGAAGCCCGCTTCTCCCTCTCCTGTTTCCCCTGCTTGTGTTCATTTTCTGTCTGTCTGTCTCTCTCTCTCTCTCTCTGTCAAATAAATAAATAAAATCTTTAAAAGAAAAAAACAAAGAAGTGACATAATCTGTGTCCTCTCTCCTGATTCCCTTATCTTAGGAGTTCTCAGCCTCAGCACTGTTGACATTTTGGGCTAGATAATTCTTTGTTGTTCTGGCTTCCCTTCTGCACTCTAAGATATTCAGCAGCATCCCTACCCTCTACCCACAGAATGCCAGTAGCAGCTTCCTGAGCTGTGACAACCAAAAATGTCTGTAGACATCATCCAATGTCCCCTGAGGTGGAAGTAGAGGGCTAAATTGCTCCCAGTTGAGAACCACTACCTTACATCAAATTAATGCCCAGTTCTAGTGTTGCCCCTTTGTAACTTCTCTTGGTTCCATGCCTTTCAGCCCATTTCTACCACCCCAATACGGATCCTCATCACTGGAGTTACTGCATCCTTTCCTATATATATTTTTCATCTCTTTACTCTCACTGTTGGAAGATTAATCATCAGAAAACTCAGCTGTCACATATCACTCTGCTCATGTGCACTCAGTTTCTCTCCTCAACTCCATAATTCCAGGCTTCTTCTTTTTTTTTTTTTTTTAAGATTTTATTTATTCATTTGACAGACAGAGATCACAAGTAGGCAGAGAGGCAGACAGAGAGAGGAAGAAGCAGGCTCCCCGCCGAGCAAAGAGCCCGATTCGGGGCTCAATCCCAGGACCTTGGGATCACGACCCAAGCCGAAGGCAGAGGCTTTAACCCACTAAGCCACCAAGGTGCCCCAATCCCAGACTTATTACCCAAAGTGCTCCAGCCCCCAGCCCCAACCTGTTTCCAACCTCCTATCTCTGCCCTTTTATATTCTCTTATCCAGACAAATTGGATGCCCCCATCATGTGGATGACCCCACATTTTCTCATTCAGTTGCTCTTTGCTTCTGTTGTTGGCTGTTTGTTCAGGGCCCACCTTTCCAATTGCCAGCTGCATTGGGGAACCTTGAAGGTCCAACTCAGATGCCACGTTATCAGCAAAGACTTCTTCCTTTGCTCTTCTCCCTTTCTTTGTTCCAAATCATCTAACATTAATATTTATTTGTGTCTTGTTTTCTAGTCCCTTGTCTACAAATAAGACATGTCTTTCTTCTTTGTGTTCCTCCCATCTCCAAACATCTTGTCTTAGGCAAAGTAAGGAGTATTTGAATGTCTACATTATCCTAAAGCATCATAGGCATAAGCTGAGAAACTTAGTTGCCACTAAGTTGGATTATCTAAAACACATTGACACTGTTAAAAATACTCAAATTCCTAAGGCTATAAATACTGATATTGTATAACATTGGAGATTTTTAACATTTGTGTTGTTGTTGTTTTTCTCCCCTCTCTAGCCTGCCTATCAGAACCTGAGGCAGCGAGTTGACAACTTTGTTGCGAACCACTTGGCAACTCACACATGGAGTCCCCACCTCAATAAGAACCAGCTAAGAAACAATATTAGGCAGCAAGTGCTCAAGTAAGTCTCAGAAGGGCCCAGCCCCTGGGCAGGCTTGACAATGTCCATCTACTCTGTGGAAGGCAGGGATGTTACATGGAAGTCTGATGTTATTTTGTCAAGTTTGATTGGCTGTTGCATATGTGATGCTGTGTAATTTCAAAGCGAGCTGTCTTATCACTGCACATTCCCCATAAATTATAGCAGTGTGATTTCTCCTGTAGACCTGGGAACTAACTAAAGGAAGAGGATGACAATGTGACTTACAAAAAAAAAAAAAAAACCCTAGCGTAGAATATTAATAGATGGTAAGTGCCAGAATATTGCTATACCATCCATTCACAACTATTTTCTTGACCCTAAAAGATCAGGCTTTTTTATTCCTCTTTGACAAATAAAAAGACATTCTAGATCATTGCAATTAAAATAATTGCCTCTGGCTTGAGGTTGTGTCTTGTATCTTCTAATACAGTACTCCCAGCCCCCCCCCCTTTTTTTTTTTGCACTTCACTATGACTTTTAACTCTGTTTTTAGTGATGATAAGCCCAGTAAAGGAAGGAAAGTGTGTTTGGACCTGTCAGAGCCACTTTTGGGTAAACATAAGATAAAGAGAATGAAAAGAACTGGAATGTTTAGAGGGACCTTAAAAAAAAAAAAAAAGTATTCCCAAAAAAGCAGATTTACAATACTATCTTGTTCTTGAATATAAATATTTGACAAGACAAGAAGACCTCGACCCTGTATCTTTGCTTCACCACCCCTGCAGCCTGCTCAAGGGGTTACTAAGTTATTTAAAGAGTACCATGTCTTCCTCTCTTGACAAATATTTATATTCAAGCTCATCTTTTAGAATGAAATGTGACTTCCAAACCGTTAAATCCATTTTCTACCTGCCACCTTTTCATACCCTCTTGTTCTATAGGAACCTCACTAACCTAATAGTGTGCGTACTCCATTGATAGTTCTGCCTGCAAGAAACCCCACAGAACTTCCTACTCTGACTCAAAGACCTATTTAGGTCCAGGTAGTACGAGAAACCAGGAGCCTGGGGGCTCTTACTGTCTCCTACCACAGAAGAGAGGAGGGAAATAGAACAATAGTTTTATTGTCTACATTTTATAGGAAGTTTAAGGAACCTATAAAAGAGCCTAGGAGACATCAAAAGATGCCAGGGAGGGCTGCATAGTAAGATCTGATGAGAGAAACCAAAGCCCTTCCTAAAAACCTGAGGCAGCAGTGGTTTGCTGGGGGGCGGGGTCTGGGGGGGTACTTATTTCCAGGCTTTCAAGAAAACAGTAGGGGGAAAGGGGAGAAGCCTACTGACTATTTCTACAGAGTACTCCTGATTACTGAGGGCTCTCACCCCTCTCACAAATGATTACATAGCTTTAAAAACGGAGTTTTTCATGGGTTGGAAGGGGAGGTGCTCTCTTTTTTTCATATATTGAGAGACTAAAGTGGAAGGCAGATTTCCTTGTATTGCATTTACTCTTTAGCATACAAAATCTAGAAAAGATGGAAGCTGTCAGTTACTCTTTTCTTGTTCCTCTAAAATCAAGCACTTAAAACTCTTAGGGCACCAATATAAGACATTTTCACAGACTCTTATTTGGTGAGGGGTTGCTATACCCCATCAGTAAGGGGTTCTCATGACTACTAATAGTTACTGTTGTAGTGTGACTGGCTTCTAGAGACATTTTAGAACAAGGGAAACAGCTGTGTCTTGGGTAGCTTAGTCATTGCTCTTCTTGGGACATTTGTTAATTTTCTTCTAGCCATGTTATTTATTTTTAAATAAAATATTCTCTTATTTGAATTCCATTAGTAAAGTCACATGTTACTGATTATAACATTTTCAGGCATCCTTAAAGAGTTGTGTCCAACTACTGTTGTAGGGAGAGGCTAGTCCCTATAAATAGAATTTCGAAGAGTTTTTCATACAAAGACATTGAGAAATATTCAGTTGACCATTAGCTTGAACCATCTACAGTTGCCATTTTTGTAGAACAAAAACCATCTAATTTCAGCAGTTTCAAATAGTTGAACTTAATCGTTGCTATTCCGACTCAGTAGTATTCTTTTTATGCATTCATTTGAACAACAGACTCTAAAATGCTCGTTAGCTCTAAATAATGATCTTAACTGAGCAATTTAAAAGGAAGACAAGTAGCTTCAATCAGGAAAAATACCACCTGCTGGCCTTTTGGCCTTGCCCTTGGATGGATACAGGGTTGTGGCTTCTCAGGTGAGGCAGATGTGACCACACCACCTTGAGTGAGCCCACTAAGAGCCCGCGGTGCTATTAGTGGGTTTACTTGAGCTCAATGTGGTCACAGGACTGGTCTCCACTTTAAGATCAGAGCTGACCTTGGTGGAAGACTAGACTGAAGTAGACGAGGACCTGGAATATAAGCAGAGAAAGAGGCTGCGGCAGTAATTTTAGGGCGGGTGGGTTTTATTTTTTATGTAATGCCTTTGTATTATGCCTTAAAACATTTTTAAGATTGCTTGTCCTTTTCTTTTCCTCCTGCTACATTTTGAAGGCACCTCTAAGATGTAACAGTGTTTGCAGGACTTGCATTTTTTTTTTTTAATCTTAGAACTTTAAAAAGCAGGTTACCTACTTTATATGGTGGTGACTCATTTTTTTCTATGGCCCACATAAGTAGAATTATAGTATGACAAGGCTGCAAGGTGCCACAGGAAATGGAAATCAAATGTCCTCTACTCCAGACTGAGATGCACTCAAAAATAGCATTGTAATGTAAAAGAAGAAACACCTCCCCCATTCTGCAGAGAGAGCCTGAGGCCTAGAGGCTGGAGGGACCAGCACCCTGCTCTTGCAGCACTCTCCAGGGAACTTTGGCTCCTTGGGTGGTTTGTTTTGTTTTGTCTTAAGGAAGAAACACGTTTCAGGTACATTTCTTAAAATCCTTGTCCTCTTCTCTCTCACACACGCGCTTGCTCGCTCTCTCTCTCTCTCAAAAAAAAATAAGGAAAGAAAGAAAGAAAATGCTTGTCCTCTTATTTTACTCAGGGTTTTGTGATTTTCTACACATTTCAGACTTCGTTGCTCCCTTTGCTCCTGTATCTCTAGTGTATATTTCTCTGAGATCTTTCTTCCTCTTCTGTGGAAATCAAGGCTCAGTGCAAATGTCTTCTCTTTGTGATGCATTCCCAAATGTTCTTAAATATATCTAATAATTCTTTGTTCCACTCTTTCCCTACAGTAGATGGTGTGTTGTAGTGCCTATCTGGTATTTTAATTGTTTGTTTCTATTTCTCCTGCCAGCCGGGGCCCAGGTCTGATTTGTAGTGGACATGGACTAGCATAGTGACATTTATAACATAATGGTTGAATGAATAAATCACCAGTTTTTATAGAGGAAGATAATAAAAAGAAAGCCAGAAGTCTTAAGTTTTGTTTTTGTGTTTCTGAAGTTTACTTTCTTTTTTTGTAAGTTTTAATGAAATTACACTCTGTGTGTTCTTCAGTTTTCCTAAAGATCCTAATACTACAAAAGTTTTACATTTTTCTGTTAAAAAAAAAAAAAGTTGTTGAGTACATAGGTTTATTTTATACCCAGAATTCAGCTTTAGTGAACATTTATTCCCATATTCCCTGCCAGCGTTGGAGTAAGATAGGCATCACCTGTTAAGGGTAGACTCTAGATAGTCTATTGTGTCTAGTTTTCTTTCTTTTTTTTTTTTTTTTTAAGATTTTAGATTTAAGATTTTAAGATTTTTTTAAGACAGCAAGAGAGGGAACACAAGCAAGAGAGTGGGAGAGGGAGAAGCAGGCCTCCCACCAAGCAGGGAGCCCATGCAGGGCTCAACCCCAAGACCCTGGGATTATGACCTGAGCCAAATGCAGATGCTTAAAGACTGAGCCACCCAGGTGCCCCTATTGTGTCTAGTTTTTAAGGATTTGTTTTTTGTTTTGTCTGCTTTAGTATTTCCACTAGTGATACCAATGATAAACAGCATACCGACTTTCTTGTAGTGTGGTATATTTCCCACCACCTGTTCTTTCCATATATTAAGATGAGTGGATCAGGGCAATTTAAGGTTGCACATACATGTAATAGATACAGTTTACTTAAAAGTAATTAATGCAAATAATTTGAAATTGTTTTTTACCTTTCTGTGAAAATTTTCTTGTGTTTCAGATCAGGAATGTTGGAGTCTGGTATTGACCGAATTATTTCTCAGGTTGTGGATCCAAAGATCAACCACACATTCAGACCTCAAGTAGAGAAAGCTGTGCATGAGTTTTTGGCCACACTAAATCACAAAGAGGATGCAAGTAGCAGCACAGCCCCGGACGATGAGAAACCAGACTCTTCCATCATTACACAAGGTGCCTTGCTTTTCCTCTTGGTCAGTTCCATTGCTTTGCTTCTTGAACCAAGTATAAAGTTAGGGATATGTAGTTCCTTAAAACATCTGTCTCCATGGCAATGCTAGTGAAATTATATTTATTTTAAAGATCACCTATATTCCTTAACTGACAAAACGTTTCTTTTTTAGATTAACACAAAATAATAGTCATTTTACTAATGTATTGAGAGTGTGTGTGTGTGTGTGTGTGTGTTTATGTATGTTTCAGTAGAGGGAATAATTAAAATAACTAAAGAGAATTAAGACTATTCTCAGTATGGTGGCTTTCCTGTGACTCAGTATTAGAACAGTAGAGAATTTAGAATGTACTAGGTATTAACACTGGTATCCAAAAGTCTAAAGAAATATGAATGGTGTATATAGCATATGTGTCTTATAAAGATGGCAGTGGCTTGTAGTGTTAATTCAGCAGAAGGGCTTACCTTCTGCATAAATTTTTTCTTTCTCTTTTTTTAAAGGATTTATTTATTTTAGAGAGAGAGTGCAGGTGCACGAGCACAGGGAGGGGCAGAGGGACAGGGAGAGAATCCTCAAGCAGACTCCCTGCTGAGTGCAGAGCCCCACACAGGGTTCAATCCCATGATCCTGAGATTGGGACCTGAGCCAAAATCAAGAGTTGGGCACTCAACCAAATGAGCCACCCAGGCGCCTCTGCATAATTTTTTTTTTTTAACACTTGTCTTTCCCTCAAAGGTGTCCCAGTTCCTGGACCCAGCACTAATGTAGCCAATGATGCCATGTCTATCTTGGAAACCATAACTTCTCTTAACCAAGAAGCCAGTGCGGCCAGGGCTTCGACAGAAACATCAAATGCCAAGACCAGTGAGAGAGTATCCAAAAAACTCCCTTCTCAGCCAAGCATTGACACTAGTACTGAAAAGGAAAAAACTTCAGAGGACATAGCTGATAAAGAAAAACCTACACCCGATTCTGCAGGGGAAGGACAGGAGACAGCTCCCAAGCCTGAAGAATTTACTGATCTCCCTTGTCCAATTGAAGAAATTAAAAATCACACGAAAGAGAGCAATAATTCAGTTCTGCTGAATAAGGATGTTCAACAGGAAAGCAGTGACCAAAAGAACAAATCAACAGACAAAGGTGAAAAGAAGCCAGAGAGCAATGACAAAGGAGAAAGAAAGAAAGAAAAGAAGGAAAAGACTGAAAAGAAATTTGATCACTCCAAAAGGAATGAGGACCTACAAAAAGTAAAAGAGGAAAAACAAACAAAGGAAAAAGAAATAGAATGTTCAAAACTCCCTTCAGAAAAGAACAGTAATAAACCTAAAACCATTGAAGGGACAAAAGAAGGTATATAAAAACTTGCAAAAATCTACAGCTGTTTACACATCAGAAAGTGTCCATCGGGGACGAGGTGTCAAATTTGCCTTCAGATTTTAGTAACTATTTCAGCTATTTCAAAAGCCTAAAAAGTCATATCCCCTTTGCTAAAAAATGAAGAATAAACATTTGTATATTTTCCATGTCACTGTACCAACTCACAAAGTAAATGAAGAGAAAAGGTCTAAACCTTATAATTTAACTTGTAATTTATGCACATACATTATTCCAAGCAACTTAATTCATAGTTATATATCCTAATCTTTAAAATATTAGTAAATAATTCACTTTTTTAATATTTGCTTTGGTATATGTCATTTACATCATAAATTAGTAGTTATTTTTACAGAATACTAGTTTGCCTTTGTATTTTCTCAAAACAGCTCTACCTTGATACTGGTTACAAATGATGAGAGATTTCTATTTCTTTTTTTTTTTTTTCTTTCTTTTTTTTTGAGAGATTTTTATTTCTAAAGTTGAAGATCCTTGACATGTATTTAATGCAGGAATTATAGATGTAATTAGGAATTGGGTGCTGAATATGTTTTTGTAACAATGTGATTTATCTTCATGTTTTGTTTCCTTCTTGAAGATTGCTCTTTGATAGATTCTGATGTGGATGGACTTACAGACATCACAGTTAGCTCCGTCCATACCAGTGACCTTTCCTCTTTTGAAGAAGATACCGAGGAGGAAGTTCTAATGTCTGATAGCATGGAAGAAGGAGAGATTACATCAGATGGTAAAGCATTTTACTTAATAATGCCTCTATGAAGCTTCCCGTGGAGCATCATTTGTATATTCAGATGGCTGTTTCGTGAAAGACAGTATGGTATAGTGGCAAGAGCATGGGACTTTGTAGTTGAAAGATTTGTTTCTGAGTCCCAGCTCCGAGGTTGTCTGAGCAAGCTTGGTAAGTTACTCAACAAGCCTTGGTACTCCATCTTTTAACTCCATTCCTCAGGTTTATTAGAAGGTGTAGATGAGACAGTGTACATGAAGATGCTCTATGTGTGAGTGTATGTGTCTGGGGTTGTACAGGTGATGTTGAGGGAACACAGTCCACAAGATTGCCGTTACTTCTGACACCAGTTGCAAATTTGGGATCCCAAGCCCACCCTTAGGTTTGATAATTCTCTAGAAGGACTCACTGAAAGCTTTAAAATTTATGGTTATGGTTTGTTACCGCTGAGGGACACACATTAAAACCAGCCAAGGAACAGGCATATAGGTCAGAGTCCAAGAAAGTTCCAAACATTGAGCTTCCAGTTGGCCTTTTCCTATAGAGTTATGGAGAGCATTGCTTTCCTGCCATTGATGTCAGACAATATGTATGGCTAATTGCCAACTAGGGAAACTCACATAACCCTTGATGTCCAAAGTTTTTGTTGGTGCTTCATCATGTAGACATAGTGTCTGATCTCAGTCCCCAGCCTCTCTGAAAGTCAGGCTGATACCTCATGGCCCAAATCTTCCAACCCAGATCATACTGTGATATGATTTAATTTGACCCAAGAGCCCCAAGCAAACAGAAATACCTGTCAGACACGATATTCCAGAGACTCAGAGATCACCTCCCAGAAGCTAGACCACAGTCATGCCTTGTCCCAGGACACAACCATACTTCTCTTTACAGTTCGTTTTTCAGCTAATCCTTATTAAACACTTACTGTATTCTAGTCATTGTGTTAACTTCTCACATTCCTATGTGTACAAGCTTCTGTAATCCTCACAACAGCCCTGGGGAGTGGGTCCAAGTGAGGAAACAAAGTTACCAAGAGAAGGTTCCTTGTCCAGGGTCACGCAGCTGTTGAGCTACAGGGCCAGTTTCAAACCTGAGTCTGGGCTTCTAACCAACATTTTGTGTGGCTCTGTATCACATGATTAAGTTCTGCTTATGACCTTTTTAAAAAATCAAATATTTGCAACTATTTGTAAGTAGCATCTTGTAAATTTGCTATTGACTTTTGGATAAAACACTGTAAAGAGAAAATCCTAGAGGAGAAAAAGTAGATGCTTTTAATTCCACAGATGTATTTTTCAGTCTCTCCCATTTTGCATTCTTAGTAGCCCCAGGATGACCAGCTCAAAAAGCAACATCAGTATTCAGCCACTTTTCATACCTCTTCATGAGGTCAGTTCTGTAGGCTTTATGTAGGATGATGGATGCTAATCATTCTGTGAGCACCCCGCTTTCTGAAGCTGACTAAAATTCTCATTCTGGTTGCTTTTGTGGGGCTCTTCAAGTTTTTTCCTAGACAGGACTCCTGGTTTTCTATGTATGAGATCCAAAAAGTAAGAAGGTGATTATTTTTAAAGTACTAAGTGGTAGGAAATGAAAACCTTGTTTACAAGTGTTCTACTTGACTGTGTCATGGGGCAACATACCTACCTTTGTAGGGTAGAGGTGTTTTATTATTATTTATTTTAATTTTGTTTATTGATTTGAGAGAAAGAGCATAAACGGGGAGGAGCAAAGGGAATGGGAGAAGCAGACTCCATACTGAGCAGGGAGCCCAACTCTGGGCTTAATCACAGGACCCTGAGATCATGACCTGAGTTAAAGTCAGATACTTAACCAACTGAGCCACCCAGGCACTCCAAGGTAGAGGAGTTTTAGTGTATACTTTGTGTAGGGCCTCTTGTGTAGGGACTCTTTTATCATTAAAATCTCAAAGAAAAGAATTTCAAGCCCATTTTAAATTTTGCTTCAAGTAAATTTATTCAGTTTTACGGTGGTAAAATATTCATACCAGGTCCACTGACCTACAAATGAGAATTAACTATTTGTCAAGGAACCATAAATAGCAATAAGATCTGATTTTCCTTTGCTTTCTTTATGTGTGATAAGTTAATTGTAAGAAATAAATTAAGATTTGGATTACAGCCATTAAAATGTTTATTTCTGATTTTTTGCATACTGATATTTCCTGTTGGACCTCAGATGTACTTGAACTACATTGGTACTGTTTTGCCACTTGATGTGGTTCAAGCATAGTGTTAATTTTATTGGTCATTCACAGAAGCACTCCTTTTTCTGTTGGCTTTCTTCCAGATGAGGAGAAGAACAAGCAGAACAAAACAAAAACTCAAACCAGTGATCCCAGTGAAGGAAAAGCAAAAAGTGTACGGCACGCTTATGTTCACAAACCGTATCTTTACTCAAAGTATTACAGTGATTCCGATGATGAGCTTACTGTAGAACAACGGCGCCAGTCGATTGTAAGTTCAGACTAGATCTGTTGCTATTTTAGCCTATTTGACTGGTCTGTGTGCAGAGTACTGGACAGCACACCAAACTGACATGTCGGTTCTGCCTTCAGGAACGTGTCATTTAATGAGGCAGTACAGACATAAACATGGAATGTGGGTCTTTGTATCTTGATCAATTGTGAGAACTTGGTAACAATGCTTCACAGTATGGACATGTTTGAATCCAGAATGGATCGAGCCATATAAAGAGGATGTGCAGCCATCAGTATAATATGAAGAGGGGGTACAGTCTGCATATTTTCTAGTTAAAGATGGGTGCTTGGATTATTAACAGCT
Source organism: Lutra lutra (assembly GCF_902655055.1). Classification (NCBI taxonomy): domain Eukaryota; kingdom Metazoa; phylum Chordata; class Mammalia; order Carnivora; family Mustelidae; genus Lutra; species Lutra lutra. The sequence goes on along the minus strand of NC_062279.1, from coordinate 150,583,783 downwards.
TCTTAAAGAAAAAGATTGCCACTTCATCATATGTGTACATCTGTTTTAAGATGACTTAACAGTTTTAGAAACATTAAAATACGGAATTACACATTAGAATAAGGAAATAATGCACAGAAAAATAATTTGAAAGAAGTAGGAATGCTAATAATGGCTTATCTCTTGAGAAACTGGCTTCATCAGGATTTATGCCTATACCTAGGATTTTTGGCACTTTGAGACTTTGAGTTCTGAGTGGGAATGGGGTGGTGGGAGTAACCGACAATAACTGGATTCTTGGCTTTTTTTTTTTTTTTTTTTTAATTTATTTGACAGACAGAGATCACAAGTAGGCAGCGAAGCGGGCAGAAGGAGAGCAGGGGGGAGGCAGGCTCCCTGCTGAGCAGAGAGCCCAATGCGGGGCTTGATCCCAGGACCCTGAGATTATGACCTGAGCTGAAGGCAGAGGCTTAACCCACTGAGCCACCCAGGCGCCCCTCTTGGCTTTTTTAAATAGAAAAGCAGAAAGTCCCACATATAAAACCTGGGTTCCAAGAACATAACCAGCCAGTTGTATTTGTTTTAAGACTAGCCTGTCTCTTAAATCTGCACAACTTTCTCCTTTAGAATAATTTTAAAATTATGATATATTTGCCTATGTATACTTGATGTTCATACATAATTTCCAGCTTTTTTTTTTTTTTTTTGAGAGAGAGAGAGAGTGAGCAGTGGGGCAGGGGGCAGAGGGAGACACAGAAAGAGAATCTTAAGTAGGCTCCATGCCCCAGGGCAGAGCCCCACATGAGGCTCAGTCTCACAATCCTGAGATTATGACCTGAGCTAAAATCTGGAGTTGGATGCTTAACTGACTGAGCCACCCAGTGGCCCCTCACAGCCCTCCTTTTAGTTAAATTAACTGGTTTATTAAATCACATTTCCCAAAATGATACCTTTCCCATTCTTTAAACTAATGGCAATCTGAAAGAGTAATAAAAAATTTTCACATCTGTCTCTTACTCTTCTGGTAGCTTCCAGATGGTATAATGAATATGCAGCATTGCAAACCCCCTTATTTTGTAAGAACATCTGAAGGGCAAACATATTTTTTTTCAGTGTTTTTGCTTTTTCCTCATAGGGTAACTGTGACTATTTTGTGGTTTTAGGCTAAAGAAAAAGAAGAGAGGCTTTTAAGAAGGCAAATTAATAGAGAGAAACTTGAAGAAAAACGAAAGCAGAAAGCTGAAAAGACAAAGTCTTCAAAAGCTAAGAATCAAGGTATAGGAAGTGTTAACTTTAATATTTTAAATGTCTTATATACTTCATTAATTTTAGATACCCATATTACTTATGAGATGATTATAAAATATAATGATCTAAATTACATCTCAAAAAACTGTGTTAAAAAATTAATCTATTTTCAGGTATGGGAGATTCCTTTTTAATCTGATGTGTTGAATAGCTTTTTAAATTATATTTCTGTGTCTAAACATTCTGTCGGGTGCCAGCTTATACAACTCACATTTTAGCAATTTACTTTCTGTGATTATGGAATGAATTATCTCTGGAAAATCAATTGTTATCCCATGAGTAATCAAGCCTTGATGGTGATATCAGTAGAATTAATCAATGCTTTATGTTATCTAAAGTGTCAGACATTTATCTGGAATATTTCATTGACCCAAACTGAACTTACTCTGGGCAGTGATCCTGTATAATATACAAAAACATATATACATTTGCAATTAAAAAAGTAAGGCTCCTCCATCTAAAATATTTTTTTTATCCCAGCACAACTTAAGGATATTAAAGCTATCTAGCATTTTTACAGTAATTAGAAAATCTTAATGAAAAAGAAATACTAATGTTGTTTATAAACTCTGTTCTGAAATACAATTTATTGATTGTTTCTTTCCTAGGCAAAAATAGTGTGGATTTAGAAGAATCATCAGCAAAGAGTGTGGAACCTAAAACCCCCAGAATTAAAGAAGTCCTTAAAGAACGGAAAGTTTTAGAGAAAAAAGTAGCCTTAAGCAAAAAAAGAAAGAAAGATTCGAGGTACTTATTTTATCTGGCAGCATTCCTCTGGTAACATTCCCCCGGCATGCTTTCAGAAGAGAGGCATTGACAGGGTTAATAAAGAGCAGCCATACCTTGAATGTGTGTGTCATTATCACATGTTTATGAAAACCATAGGGTTTCACTTCTTGTCGCATAATTCATTGTGTTAATATCTATATTTCAAAATAGTGTTTCTTAATGATTTTTGGAGGGTGGGTCCCCAGAAAAACGCACATGCATAAACTAGTTGTTTCTAGAATTTCAGAGTTCATAGCCCCTCTAGAATCTCAAGAAATATCTCCACTGTGGACATTCAATAACCACTTATTTACAGTGACTGCATGCATTTTCCAGGCTTGCTAGGCATTCTCTTCAATGGTATTCATGCATCTCCCCATAATCCAGAGGGCTGAACCAAATTCTTACTTATCATTATGTTATCATAGTTAATTCTATAAGAATTAGAAAGCTGGAGAGACTCTGAAAGTGACTCTGAAGTCCTTGGAGCCATAAGCTATGACCAGGTTGCAATTATGGACATTTATCACAGACTTCAAGGTAGCAGAATCAATAATCTGCAGAACTCAGAGGAGTCTGCTCTCAGTTTTCTTATTGTACCTCATTACTGTTGATCTGAATAAATACGACTACCATATTTACTCAAAAGATGGTAAGACGTTTGAAATCTAATGATAGCCAATAAAGTATTCATTTTCAAGCAACAAATTGGGAATTTTTTCAAGTATACTTTCCTTTAGTGCCAAGAGTAAGTTAGTCACACTGGGGATTATGTTTGCTTCTGTTGACTAAGATAGGAATTAAACTGAAATGCAGAGAGGCTTCATTTATGGATCAAGTGTTTATAATAAAGAAAAACGAAGCTTTTTTTTTTTTTTTTTAAACCTTCCTGAGAAACACTTATATTTGATTCAAATCAAGTTAATGTCTGACTCTTCCTTCTCATTTAGGAATGTTGAAGAGAATTCTAAAAAGAAACCACAGTCTGAAGAAGATTCAAAAGAAACTCTCAAGACAAGTGAGGTGTGTCTTAATTAATAAAACCTATTTTAAATTCTCTTTTGTTAGATGTAGGCCATTCAATCCTTTGGAGTAAAACTTAGAAATTCAATTTGCTCTTTTCCAAGTTAAATAAAAAATCCCTCATCTTTAGCATTCTTGAACTCCCATTCTATTATGGCCTGAATTCCTCATTTTAACTAGTTGATTCATGTAATCTTTTATTTAGTTAACAGCTACTTTTTCCTACTTTCCTTTCCCTCACCCCTAAGTCCCCACCCCTATTTCTTATACTGACAATAACAAAATTGCCAGTAATGATAATAAGAAAAATGGGGGGGTGTGGCGCCTGGGTGGCTCCATAGGTTAAACGTCTACCTTCCGCCCAGGTCGTGATCTGAGTCCTAATATCAGCCCCACATTGGGATCCCTGCTAAGTGGGGAGTCTATTCTCCCTCTGCCCCTCCCCCTACTCATGCTCCCTTTCTCTTGCTCACTCTCTCTTTCCCAAATAAATAAATAAAATCTTTAGAAAAAAAAAAAAAGAAAGAAAAGGGAGGGCTCTAAAATCCCTCCACCATAGCGGACCATCCATTTCGTTCTCATACACTCTTCATCCATAAATGTATGTAATTTTGTAGAGTGGATATAATCTTGCAAAATGATTTTAACATTCCTTCTTACTCATCTCATTTATTTTGTAAGCTTCTAACTATTATATTTAATGATTGCATAGTGTTTTATTGAATAGACATACCATGATTTAAGGTCCCATGGTGTAGTGGTTAGCACATCTGCCTTACATACCATGATTTAAGCATTTCCTTAGAGTTGAGCACTTAGATTACTTACAAGATCTGATCAATTGAAATAGTAAAAATTATGTTCAGTGAACGTTTGGATTATTTTCTTGGGGTAAACTTTTACTTTCACGGATTTAAATCCTTATTTGCCCTGCCATATTTGTAATTCTGAAGCCAAACTTTTTTCTTTTTCGAGTAAGCTCCACACCCAACCTGGGGCTCAGACTCATGACCCTGAAATCAAGAGTCACATGCTCTACCAACTGAGCCAGCCAGGTGCCCCTAAACCCTAACTATGTTAGGGAAAACTAATAATTTAAAGATTATTTGTTCGTAGCCAATAAATAATCTTCATTTCTTTATTTAGAAATTATAGGTATATTTATGAGTATATCCTGATGTTTTAGTGGAGTAATTTAAAATATTTAGCTTCATTTTGTGATAAATTTCTTTGAAAAAGTATCTCATAAAATTTTATTCATGTTAATTGGTTAGAATTATTATAAAATTAGGTTGATAAAATCGTGTTCTTTCTTCGATGAATTTTAAAGTGTTTTTTTAAGATTTCACTATGCCCTACTCCCGAGTTAGTAGAATTTCATTAATCTTTGTGTTAAATGCTAAGACAGTACAGTGATAAACTGACCCAGAGACACAGAAATCTTTCTGAGAACTTCACCCCATTATTTGAATCAGAATAATTATGTAGTAGTGAGACTGTACTAAAGTATATTTCATTCATTAATACTAATAATCTCCTCAGTGTCATACCTTGGGGCTGGGAGGAAGGTCAGATGTGCTCATCCGTCAGTGTCTTCCTTTGGTTATATAAACATACACATGCTTGGGGCACCTGGGTGGCTCAGTGGGTTAAAGCCTCTGCCTTTGGCTCAGGTCATGATCCCATGATCCTGGGATTGAGCCCCGCATCGGGCTCTCTGCTCAGCAGGGAGCCTGCTTCCTCCTCTCTCTGCCTACTTGTGATCTCTGTCTGTCAAATAAATAAATAAAATATTTTTAAAAAAACAAACATACACATGCTTTATATGTGATATGGTTAGTGTTACAGTGAGTTATCATGTGCATTTGAAACTTCCTAAGTAAAATGTCCTACAAGTAGCCTGGATTCATGAGGTTTCCATAAATAATTCAGGCTCCTAAATTAAAATGTTAGGGAACCTTTATTTATTTCAGTATAAAATTTTTAATTATCTTCATTGTCAGATATGCTTTGGGACTAAAAAGAATATCAGACTGTCATTTGTGCAGCTTATATTAATGGCTACTGGGTATTAGTGAGCTCTAATAATTTGAAGTTAAAGGCCTCCCAAATGCATGGACAGATCTTAGGAGAAATAACTAATTGTGCACAGATGTCTGTGATATAGTGGGAAGAGTCCCCAACTGAGAATGAAATCCTCTCAACTTGTTGCCTGGGTATCAAGTTATGGAGCCACTCTGACCTTCAGTTTCCTGGTGCATAAAATGAGGTCACCCATACTTACCACAGGCTGCTGGCTGAGATTAAGTGACATGTCACACATGACAACATTCAGCATATACAGTGTACCCAAATGTTAAGTTTAAATATAAAAGTCGATTTTAGTATTGCTCATATTTTAACATTTATTTTCTTACAGCATTGTGAAAAGGAAAAGATATCTTCTTCAAAGGATCTGAAGCATGTTCATGCAAAAAGTGAACCAAGTAAACCTGCCCGGAGACTTTCAGAATCTTTGCATTCAGCTGATGAAAACAAAAATGAATCCAAAATAGAAAGAGAACATAAAAGGCGCACGTCTACCCCTGTTGTGGTGGAAGGGGCACAGGAAGAGCCTGATACAAGAGATGGGAAAAGGCAAGCAGAACGGTCGGAAATTAGCACAGAAGAGCCCCAGAAACAGAAAAGCACACTTAAAAATGAAAAGCATCTAAAAAAAGATGATTCTGAAACAGCACATGTGAAAAGCCTACCTAAGAAAGAGACAAAATCTTCCAAGGAAAAGTCTGAAAAAGACAAGACTCTGTCAGAAGACAAATTATCTACAAAACATAAATATAAAGGTGACTGTATGCATAAAACAAGTGATGAGACTGAGCTTCATTCTTCAGAGAAAGGTTTAAAAATGGATGAAAATATTCAAAAGCAAAATCAACAAACGAAACTTTCTTCAGATGAAAAAACTGAACGAAAAAGTAAACATAAGAATGAAAGGAAGTTATCAATTTTAGGCAAAGATGGAAAGCCAGTTTCTGAATATATTATAAAAACTGATGAGAATGTTCGTAAAGAAAACAACAAAAAAGAGAGGCACATATCAGCCGAGAAGACTAAGGCAGAGCACAAATCAAGAAGATCAAGTGATTCTAAAATTCAGAAAGATTCTCTGAGTTCTAAGCAACATGGAATCGCATTACAGAGAAGAAGTGAAAGTTATTCAGAGGATAAGTGTGATACAGACTCAACTAATTTAGATAGTAATTCAAAACCAGAAGAGGTGGTTCACAAGGAGAAGCGAAGAACAAAGAGCTTACTAGAAGAGAAACTTATGTTAAAGTCTAAACCAAAAAGTCAAGGCAAACAGTTAAAAGTAGTTGAAACGGAATTACAAGAAAGTGTCACAAAACAGGTGGCCACTCCAAAACCAGATAAGGAGAAGAACACAGAAGAAATCGACCCAGATAGACAGCGGAAGTCTAAAGTTGAAGACAAACCTTCTGAGGAAATTGGTGTCGAAGTTGTATTGGACAGTGCTGCTTCCTTAGCACATGGTACACAGAAGGATTCTAGTCACAGAACCAAGTTACCATTAGCAAAGGAGAAATACAGGGCTGATAAGGATTCAGGCTCCTCCAGACCCGAGAGAAAGTTATCAGATGGGCACAAAAGCAGAACCTTAAAGCATGGTAGTAAGGAAATGAAAAGGAAGGAAGAAAATAAATCAGATGACAAGGATGGTAAAGAAGTTGACAGTAATCATGAAAAGGCCAGAGGGAATAGTTCGGTTTTGGAAAAGAAATTAAGTAGAAGGTTGTGTGAAAACCGAAGAGGAAGCTTATCCCAAGAAATGACCAAAGGAGAAGAAAAACCAGCAGCAAACTCCTTGAGCACTCCCAATAGTTCCTCTGTTCAGAAACCAAAAAAGAGCAGTGATATCACAGTAATGCCTGAACAAGAGCCAATGGAAATTGATTCTGAGCCATCTGTTGAAAATGTATTTGAAGTATCTAAAACCCAAGATGGCAGCAGTAATAGTTCTCAGCAAGGCAGTGACTCTGAAAATGTTACGAAACAAAAAACCAATATCATTCTAAAGGATGAATTAAGAACTTCCACAGTAGATTCAAAAACAGCAGCTCCAGCCTGTAAATCAGGACGTGGAACAGGAGTTGTTGGTAATTCTGAAAAGCATGCTGACCATAAAGGCACCCTTACCAAGAAAGTGCATACCCAAAGTGCTGTGTCCAAACTGAACCCTGGGGAAAAAGAACCCATTCAACAGGGAACTCATGAAACAAATACAGACTCTGAAACTAGTCATAGACTGTTGCCACGAGCCCCATCAGAAAATGATAGGACACAGAAGATTTTGAAAAACACAACCAGACTCACTGAAGAACATGTTGCTCAAGGAAATGCTGATCGTGAGCATTCCCCAAATTTAGATCCTTCACCGTTCTTAAGTTCAGTAACTGTGACCCCTCAGAAAGAATCTTGTGATGCAGATATAAGTCCTTTGATTGACAAAAGGACTGTTTTAGAAGGTGGCACAGCTAGCACTTCCCTTGTAGAGCAGTCTGATATTCCTAACCAAAGTTTGACTCTTAGGGAATCAGAAGTCCCTAGGACAAGTGACAGCAAAGAAAGTGGGGTAGTTTCCACAGTAGATACGCTGGCAAAAGCAAGCATGGATAGCAGAAGACACATTCCAGAAGGTTTCCAGCCTGCTGTGCTGCACACTAAACAAGGAAAAGTAATTGTGCCTGTTGGTAGCAAGTTAATGGATGTGAATACAGAAAATGAGAATGCTCACAAAGAAGGCAGCTTTATGGACATGGCCAGAAAAGAAAGTGACTTCAACACAGAGCCCAGTTCAAAGGAGACAACAAGAGCGGTACTAGAAAATGGCAAAAAGCATGGCATCACTGTTGACCCTGTGGTAGGCATGAGAACAGAAAAAGATACTGAGACCGTCAAACTTAAGTGTAGTAATGGCCCAGGTGAAATGGAAAACAAATCACTTGTGGTTGAAGGAAGGACTGAAAGTAGCGAGGTTGACACCAGTGCCAGAAGTAACGCTGCTTCCTCAGTTTTACAGCAAAGGAATGGAGAAACTGCTGATGGCACAGCCGGGTCTGGCAGAGCAGAAAAGACTTCTTTTGCCACTAGCACTGCAAGGAAGGACGAAGGTGTTCCCCTAAATACAGTAAAGGCAGGGGATGCCACAACCACTTCCTCAGAAACAGGAGAGGGTGAGGTGGCTGTGCCCTGCACAAGCATTGAGGCAGATGAAGGCTTCATAACAGGTGCATGCTCTAAAAACAATCCTCTTCACACTGGGGCAGAAGCCAGTGAATACACGGTTTTTGCTGCAGCAGAAGAAGGCGGCGGTGTTGTCACAGAAGGATTTGCCGAAAGTGAAACCTTCCTCACAAGCACCAAGGAGGGAGAAAGTGGAGAGTGTGCTATGGCGGAATCTGAAGAGAGAGCAGTGGGCCCTGTGACTGCTCACGAAGTCACGGTTGAAGATGATGTCAACAGTGGTGTGATAGAAGAGAAGGATGACGCTGTCACCAGTGCCGGCTCTGAAGAAAAATGTGATGGTTCTTCACGTACGGACTCGGAAATGGCTGAAGGAACTATTACCTTTATTAGTGAGGTTGAAAGTGATGGCGCGGTGACAAGTGCTGGGACAGAAATAAGAGAGGGCTCCTTAAGCAGTGAAGAGGTGGATGGATTCCAGAGAAATCTGACAAGAATGGGCCCCAAAAAAGAAACTGAGGGAACTGTGACATGTACTGGAGCAGAAAGGAGAAGTGCTACTTCTATTATGTGCCCAGTAACAGGCGCCAAACGACAGGAAGAGCATGTGGTTACAGGCGCAGCTGTGGCCCTTGTCAGTAATGACACACCACCAGGAACCAGTGCCCCCCAGGAAGGAAATGCTTCTGTGAATGATGGGGCAGAAGGCGAAAGTGCCGTCACCAGCACAGGGATAACAGAAGAAGATGGAGAGGGGTTGGGGAGCTGCACAGGTTCAGAAGAGGGCAGTGAGGGCTTTCCTCTAAGTTCTGAATCAGAAGACAACGGAGAGAGTGCAATGGACAGCACAGTAGCCAAAGAAGCCACTAACATACCATCCGTCGCTGCTGGGCCTTGTGATGATGAAGGAATTGTAACCAGCACTGGTGCAAAAGAGGAGGATGAGGAAGGTGAAGGGGTGGTGACCAGTACTGGAAGGGGAAATGAAATTGGGCATGCATCCACTTGCACTGGGACAGAGGAGGAGAGTGAAGGGGTATCAATTTGTGGAAGTGCCGAAGAAGGTGACAGTCAGATTGGTACTGCAGCAGGGCGCATGGGAGCAGAGGCTGGAGCCACCATCACCAATGCCAATGAGAGCAATGTTGACAGCATGAGTGGTGCAGAGAAAGGCATGAAACATAGGGAGATCTGCTCCAGTGCAAAAGGGATTGTAGAAAGCAGTGTAACCAGCGTGGCCTCAGGGAAGGGTGAAGTGGCACCAGTTCCTGAAGGTGGTGAGGGTCCCATGACTAGTGCAGCTTCAGGTCAGAGTGACAGTTTGCTCACCAGAAAAGAAAAAATTGATGACACCACAATTTCCACCGGCCTGGTGGGGGGCAGCTACAAGGTGCTTGCATCCAGGGCAGTCCCAGAATGTGAAGCTGGTCACACATCACCCAGTGGAAAAGAAGACGAAGGTATCATCACCTCAGTGGACAATGAAGAATGTGATGGCCTTATGGCTAGTACAGCCAGTGACAGTGTTACCAACCAAACTTGCTTAGCTGGGGGTAAAAGTCCAGGCAAAGGCTTGATGATTTCCACCAGTACCACGCATGAGTACAGCACTCAGTTAAGCACAGTCACAGGCGTGGAAGAAGGTCATTCAAGTGCGCTGAGAACCGGAGAAAATAAGGACGGCACCAGAATAAACATGGAGGAATTTGAGGCCCCCATGCCCAGTGCAGTGTCAGGAGATGAGAGCCAGCTCCCTGCTATGAGAAATGAAGAGAAAGATGAGTGTGCCATGATTTCCACGAGCATAGGGGAGGAGTTCGAAGTGCCCATCTCCAGTGCCACAACCATCACGTGTGCAGAAAGTCAGCAGCCAGTGGCCACCATGGAAGAAAGCACTCAGGACCCCGGCCTAGTGAGCACCGACGACTTCGAGGGGCCCATGCCCAGTGCGGCCACAGCGGTTGAGAGCCCTCTTGCCTCAACCAGCAAGGAGGAGAAAGATGAGTGCGCACTCATCTCCACCAGCATAGCAGAGGAGTGCGAGGCTTCTATTTCTGGCGTCGTCGCCGAAAGCGAAAAGGTGCGACCCACCACCTTGGGTCTGGAAGAGAAAGACGGGAGCGCCATCATCTCCACCAGCTCGGGAGAAGACTGCGAGGGCCCCGTGTCCAGCGCCGCCCCTCAGGAGGAAGTCCAGCCCTCCGTCACCCGAGCAGAGGAGATCAGCGACACCACCATGATTTCCACAAGCACCTCCGAAGGCCGAGAAGCAGTCATGATGGGCGCTCTCCCGCAGGACGACGAGCCACCTGGCGCGGCAAGGATGGAGGATTTGAGTGACGCCGCCATCATCTCCACCAGCACGGCTGAGTGCGTGCTGGCGCCCGCCGGCCTTGACAGGCTGGATGAGAACCCGCGGACTGCGAGTAGCGTAGATGGGAAAGCGCTACCGTCGGCTCACAGGATGAGCAAGGGCGAGGCCCCAAGGCCGCGCCTGATGTGCGCAAACAGCTGTCCACACTCTGGGCCGCCGGCAGGGGGCAGAGCCGCGGGCACCGAGGAGGGGCCCCGCAGGGTGGCATTCCATGAGCCCTCTGCTGCGGGCGGCCAGCCAGGGGCTGCACAAACATCGGAGGAAGGGTGCAGGCGGGACGGTTCCTGCGAGGTGCCGCTAGTGGGGAAGGGACAGAGTGAGAGCAATTTGGGCCTCATAAATGCAGCAGAGAGGAGTGTGTGGCTGAGCTCTGTTCAGAGAAGACGGGGGAGCCAGGAGGCGGCTACCGCAGGCCATAGCACCTGTTGGGCAGGAAGGGATCTGCGGAGGGGAGTGGACTCACCTGAGGATCTGGCGGGACCAGAGCAAAAGGCGGGGCCAACGACTGAGGACCCCTCCCTCGGGATCCACTGCTTACCAGCAGTAAGTCCTGGTGCTAAGAACACCAATGACGTGCTACCTGCCAGAGACACTGCAGTGGAGCCATCCTCCCCTGAGCAGTCCTGGCCCACGCCCCCCGTGAACACTACCACTGAATGTATTAATGGCCAAGAATCAGAAATTGGCCCTTGCCACGCGCTAGTCCTTCCAGCTGCCTACAATGTTGCTCTGTCTGCTCCAAACTATGAGCACGACCTGACTGTAAAGGGTGATCACAATGGCAAACAGCTGGTTCAAGGGTCCAGCGAGAAAACAGGAGATGGTAATGGCATGAGGAAATCATCCCAGGAAGAGGCAGACCTCAAGGTTCCTCCTGAAGAAAATTTGCATGACATAGGTGAGAATCTCTCCAATTGCACATTTTAACATCTCACAAAGATGATTGTAGAGTACATTTTAAACAGTCTTCCAAAAGAGGATTTTGGTTCCAAAATGTCACAAAATAATTTCTCAAATGGGAAGATTGAGCTTAGAAACTTGGGTTTAAAAACTGAAAACCTTAGACCCATTTTTCCTGTGCTAGGAGAGCAGAGGCAGGAAGCTGGGGGAGGGGAAGTCAGCCAGCCACGTGCAAGTTGGTATACTTTGACCCTCAGGTTTCTTGTGAGTCAAAATGAACACTACCTTACAGCAGCCCTGCGAAATGAGTATTTTTTTTTTATCATCCTCATTTTACAAATGAGGAAATGGGTTCTGATTGTTTAAATAACTTGCATAGTCCTTGGGGCCTGTTAGAAAAAAATTACCTCTGAGCTTCAGTTTTCTGTTGTGTAAGATGGGGACAATAGTAACAAACACCAATCCAGCCTTCATCTGATGTCCTATTGTCTTGTGGTATATGTCAGTTCAGTTCAGCTGGCTACTTAAAATCAGGGAAGCACTTTTTTTTTTTTTAAACTGAGTTTTATGTTCAGGTAAAATGAGTTTCTGATTTGAAATTTGAAAGAAAAGAAAAATGTTTCCTCCTGACAGGCTTCAAAGAGTGTCAATCTTGCTAGACATACTTGATAACTTTCAAAGGGGTAAGCTTTTGGGCTCAGTCATTCACTATGCCATACAACTTGGAACACTCCGTGCCAACTACTACTGTGCTAGGCTCTGGGAATGCAAAGGTAACTCTTCAAAATGGGAAACAGCTGTGAATCCAGCCTTGTATTTTAAGTAGGCAGTGACACTCTGGTGGCAGATGCTTAGAATCTTTGAGAACTCAGAGGGACATCATGGGCTAGACTTGAAGGGGTCAGGGATGTTGACTTTTCTACTCTGGCTGTATAAATTTTGGTGTCCTGGACTTTTAAACTGGAACAGACCTTGAATGTCATCAAATACAGCCTCAGGAAGCTGAGGCCAGTAGATTGAGTCCTGTTCATTCTAGGGACTTAAGAAAGGCGCCGTTAAGAAGTGTTCCAAGGGTTAAAATAACTTGAAATTTTTCCATTGAATTTAGCCTGGGTAAATTGAATGCTTTGTAGATTTTTATGACTTAACCCTTGCTACAGTCTGTTACTCCTTCCCCTCCCCACCTTTGTTTCCCTGAAGGAGCAAAAAACAGAAAAGGTTTTACCAAGGAAAAGCCTGCAGCCTCTTAGAGAAAGGAAGGATTTTCTCTGGAGGCTTCTGTGTGGGTGGGTGAAAGAACTGGAAGCCACAGTCACAGAGGGACAAGGGAGAGAGAAAGAAAGGACTACAACAGAGATAGGATTGAGTCTCCACCAGAGAAAATGCCATTTTCCTTTTGTCTGCCTCATGGCTTCCTAATTTGATTTTCAGCTTTGCTGTGTCAGAGTGAAGCAACAAAGTGAGTCTATTCATAAACATTTTCTTTGTTGAGAATATATAACAGTGGCCCAGAATATTTTCTTTTAGGGCCAAACTTGATACAGAACACTGTAGAAAAATATTTGGAAATGTGATGTCTCCAGAAATAATCTTTTGTTATTCTTTCTGGGCAGCCGTCTTAACAGCAAGAAACAATTTCACTTCCCAAAATGAGTAAATGACCCCTGCCTTTCATCCAAGATTTTTCATCCATATTCCTTTTATTGTTTTCTACTGATGGCAAAATAAAACAGCAGAGGAAGGGGTCATGGCATGCTAGATAATAGCATCCTGTTACCTTTTGATTCAGCATGTATTTTGTAAGCAAATTCTTTAATTGGTTTAATGGTCTGAATTTCATTAGGCCATGAAGAATCTCCACCGAATGTTCTGGGAGGACGAGCACTGAAAGGCACCTTGAAAACTAAGGTATGGCTGATAGTCCAATTATGCTGAGCTATAGGTGATATGAGTGCCATTTGACTACACGCAGATGTATGTGTCCTTAAGCATCATGCGGCTCCTGTTGCCAGTGTACTTAAGACACTTACACATTGTTTCTGTCATATCATGAGGCAGGAAAGCTAAGAACCTCAACAATCTCAGTAAATAGTGCCGTCATAGTTCCATTTTCTCAAACCGGTCAGCAGGAGTCACCTTCAGTCTCTTCTTGTCACCCCATATTTAATCCATTGCCAGTTCTTGCCCGATCTATTTCCAAAATATAACTTGAATCTCCACACACCCTTTGCAGCCTGACCTCATGGCACCCTCTTGAGTATATGAGAGACAAGATAGTAGTAACCCTGGGACTATGTACATGCAGAGGAGACTCCACTTACTAGCAGGAGCCATGGGTACACAGACAGGAGGGTTTGCAAGGAAGATATTGGAGTGGGGTTTTACAAGTAGAGTAGAAGTTTACCAGAGGAGAAAGAAACAAAAAGAGCCTTGCAGGCAAAGATGCATGTTCTAGACACAGAGCAGAAGGGCCAATTGTGAGCCATGGGCACTGCAGTGATAACAGCGTTGTGTGGACAAATGCAGACCTGACGAGGGAAGGGACATGATTAATGAGGGTCATGTGTGTCATTACTGATTTGGAGTTTAACTTTTAAAGCAACGGGAGAACCATTGATGGATGAAATAGATTGATTTTGTTTTTCATTTTCGAAAGTTGGCATGTATTCATTTTCAATTTTGCACAGACTTGAAAGTAGTCTTTTATGTTGCTACAATATGCTAGATGTTTTAATTAAGTTTAGGTTAGTCGTGACTTCTTGTTCTAAAAACCTCAGTTAACTTAGTTTTTTATGGTGCTTTGGTCTTTTTAGACATTTATACCATCGGAGGAAGAGAAAAACCATGAAATTCTAACAGCACCAGCAAGTCCATGTGGGAGAAAGCCAAGTGGAGTAGGTAAGCTCCTTTCCGTGGTGGTTCACATTAATTTCCTGGCCTATGGTTTTATCTTTTGTTACAGCTTAAAATCAATAACTGAGAGGTGCCTGGGTAGCACAGTCAGTGAAGCATCTGCCTTTGGCTCAGGTCATGATCTCAGGGTCCTGAGATCAAATCCTCCATCAGACTCCCTGCTCAGTGGGGAGTCTGTTTCTCCTTCTCCCTGTGCCCCTCTTCTCCACTCATGTTCTCTCTCACTCGCTCTGCTCTCTCTCAAATAAATGAATCTTAAAAAAAAAAAAAAAAATCAAAATAATAGCTGATTCATAATAAAACACCTGACAGGCAATGTGAATTTGCCTCTCACTTTTTAAAATAGGTTGGAGAGGATTCTTTACTATTTTATTTTTAGCATATACTTTTTCTCATCAGTTATCGGTCAGTTTTATGTAAGGTAACATGTAAATCTCTTATTTCCAAATAAGTACAGCAGAAAGCAAGTTGCTTTGAAGCAGACTCTTGCTCTTTCCCCAAAATGTGTCTCCACGCACCTTCCTGCCCTTCCAGGTGCTGTCACACCTCCTTTCCAAAAGCTAACTTACAGCCCATGCACCCACTCACACTTCTGCCTATTGGCCCTTGGACTCTAGCTGGGCCCCAGTGACCACTGGCGCTGCTGCCAGTTTGTACAGCCTCTTCCCAGTCTCTGTGTGCTGTCTTCAGGGTCTACTTGATGTTTTGTAGGAGAGAGCCTCTTAAGGCAGCAGCTCCCAAACTCAGGACCACTTTATACTCTTAAAAATTATTGAGGATCCTAGAGAACTTTCGTTTTGTGGATTATACCTGTTGACATTTACCAAATAACAAACTAAAACTGAGAAGGTTATAATATACATATCCATCCAATATAATTAACTCACTGTAGGTTAACATAAATAACACTGTTTTTCGTGAAAAATAGCCGATTTTCCCAAATGACAAAATGCACTAAGAAAAGCGACATGGTTTTGCATTTTCGCAAATCTCTTTAAATCTAGCATAATAGAAAGCAGCTGGTTACTCGTGCTGTTCCTATACTCAATATGTTGCTGTTGTTGTCTTGGTTGAAGTATATGAAGAAAATTCAGCATCACACTTAACATGGTTGATTTTAATAGCCTTTTCAGATAATTCTGGGAACATCACATGGCCTCTGGAAAATTGCATTGTGTACTCATGAATTTAAAAGGTGAATAACATCTTAGTATTTTGACAGTAGTGTGGACCTCGTGGAGCCCTTGAATGACGATTTCAGGAGCCCCAGGGGTCTTTGGACCGCACTTTGAGAACCACTGGGTTAGGGAAATAGAAATGAGAATTGTGACAATGGACAATTATTTCTGGTTTGTATTCTAGTCATTACGATATTGTCTCTTCTGATCTGCATGTTAACTAGGGGGGAAAGTAAAAGCAACTTTAGAGCCTGTCACCAAATTTATGCTATTTCTTTCTTTTTTTTTTTTTTTTTTTTTTTTCTCCCATGTTAAAATGTCCATGCAAGCTGCATAGAGCAGTCAGGGTGATTTTAGTTGCAAGTCACAAAAAAACCTGCAAATGTTTATAGGAAATGTATTAGTTCACCATCTTAGGCAGTTTAGGCTGTTAGAACAGAATTCCATAGACTGAGTGCTTAAGCACCAAATACTTATTTCCCTTGGTTCTAGAGGCTGGAGGTCCAAGTTCAGCGTGCCAACATGGTCAGGTTCTTGGTAAGGAATCTCTTTTTGGTTATATTTTCGCATGTATGCATGTAGAGAAAGAGATCTCCTCTCTCTTCTTATTTCCATAAAGACACTAATCCCAGCACAATGTTCCACCCTCATTATACTTAAACATCCCAAAGGCCCCACCTCCAAATACTATCACACTAGGGACTTGGGGTTTCAATATATGAATTTTGGGGGGCCTCAAACATCTAGTTCATAATAGTATTCACAAAATTGCAAAGTTCAGGCAGAGCATGATCCAAGAGCATGGTGATGTCCCCAAAGACCCATCTTGCAAACACCCAATTTCTTCCCTTTCCCTTAGACCCCAGTAGAGGTAATTGCTTTCTCATTTGTTAGTCTCTAGAGAAATATCTTTGTCCTCTCATTCCTGGCCAAAATCCCAAGACTTATTCTGATTCAGCTTAGTTACCTTTGTCCATCCTAAACTAATTACTTTGGCCAGATGAACGTACTTGCTGGTTGATTAAAAGTAAATCAAGTGCTCTGTTCCTGGGGTGAGAGTAGAGCTGGTATCCCTGGAAACACATTGTGCCCCAGACCACAATCCAAGCTCTTGGGGAAGGTGCTAGGAGAGCAACTATATGTTTACAATGTGATGACCTTGGCTCTTTAAATTATTCCCCCAACGAACATTGGTAAGCAAGGTAAGGGAAATTGAGGTAGAGAATGAAGTCCCTGTCTGCGCTCAGGGAGTTTGCAGAAATAACATGCCAGGAGAAAGGTGCTCTCTGTAATAAAGATACATTCGTGTCTGGTGGGGTCAGCTTTGCTGGGGAGGGCTTTTGGGAGGGCAAGGGTTTAAACTGAACCAATTTCTCTCTCCCCTTTAATTATAGAAAGTAAGACACATAGAAGTGCATAATCGTTTTCCCACTTCTCATGGTACCCTCCTTAAATACAACCCTTTATTTAAACAAAAATGTAATCATAGTATTTGTAGTGTTTTCTAATATCTTTTTTTTTTACTTAGTATATACAGATTGACTTCATTTGTTTTAACAGCTGAAAGTAGTCTATAACGCCTTTTCCCACTTGTTAGATCTTCAGTGGTCTCCAGTTTTATAGTATTTACTATTATAAATAAAGCTGCAATGAACTTTCATTATGTGTGTAGTTACGTGTTTCCCTAAGTATTTCCATGAAAGAGAATTGAAGGCTCAAAGAATATGTAAGTTTTGAATTTTCATAACACTCGTCACTCCCCCTAAGTTGGAACCAGATATGGAGGCATGAATAAGTTTGCATTAGGTGGACACAGCAAAGGGAAGGGCAGTGTGTAAGGAGTAGTGTGTATAAATCCTCACCCAGGACTATCTGGGGTGATCCGGGCAGGGACCTTCTAAGGCAAAACCATCTGAAGAGGTGACCTTTGAAGTATGTGATTTCAAAAGCCTTATAAACAGAAGTATCAGGCAGTCCTGGAAGACCACCCCCAAGGCCTGAGAAACCATTCATGCTGATGTGTTAAAACCGTAATGATGACAGATGTATTCAAAACCTAGATGTATTAGTTAAAACTTGTATATATGTGTTAAAGTACAAATAATTGAGCACCTAGGTGGCTTAGTTAAGCTTTTGCCTTCGGCTCGGGTCATGATCCCAGGGTCCTGCGATGGAGCCCCACATCCAGCTTCTTGCTCAGCAGGGAGTCTGCTTCTCCCTCTGTTCCTCCCCCCCCCCCCGTGCTCTCAAATAAATAAATAAAATCTTTATTTAAAAAGGTACAAATAATTAATAATCCCATTTGTTAATTGTCAAGAAGGTAACATTTTTGGATTCTGAAGTCCTTTGTTCCCACAGTTTATTCCAGATGACTTCACTATGTTTAGGTACGATTCAATAAGGGATCTACTTACGTAAAAGGAAGTTGTTTAAAAGAAAAATGTGTGTTCTGTCATTGTTGAGTAGAAACAGTAGACCTCGTACTTCAAGTTTCCAGAGAATATAAATAGACCATTGCTGTTTGAAGGAATAGAATCTAACTTTTCACTTGATGGCATTATTTTTAAATGAACCAGTGTCACTTTGCTGCTGAATAGTTACAGCAAAGGTCTACCTTTCTCCTAAGCTTCAGATGATCAACATAGGTAAATAGGTGCAGGGATTTAATGGACCACTGCCATTATTATAAAAATGTAGGCAACATTAATTTCTGTTGTTTTTCTGGAATAATGGCAGGCACAGTTTATAGAAAATAATTGGTCAGAATTTAAATAGTTCACAAGGCAGCTAGGCAATAGCGACATAGTCCTGCTTTACCTTAAAAAATTCTAAGTTTATTCTCTGTGGTTCAGAAACAATATTCAGTTTCCTTATTTCTTATTTTTGTTTTTGAACAGCCGAACTACAGAGGGAGCCTTTCTTGGTGAATGAATCACTTAATAATGTAAGTCACCATAATGGTTTGGGTTTTGTTATGGGGCTTGGTGTTTTGAGAGCAAATGTAAAAGGGCCATCTAGCAAAGGTGGTCTGTGCGTTCTTCAGGAGACAGGAGGCTATTTGTAGTGCGCTCTCCGCTCACGTGCAGCATACCAGCTGAGATACTCAGGCCAGTGTACAATTGTATTCACTGATGTTGGGAATTTTAATTGTTTTCCCCAAGAAAAAAGATCACTCTTGAAACATTTAAGGAAACAGAAGAAGGCCCAGATACCTCAGACTAGGAAACTCACCTCAGAATTACTAATGAAATCCTTCAAAGAACCATGAACTTTCTATTTTTTATTATTGTAACAAGTTTGATAATTGGATTACAACATCTGAAATTATCCTGGTGCTATAAACAAAACATTTTATTTTAAGAACTAAAGTTCTTTTTGTTTTTCTGGAAAGCCTTTATGAAGATACTACACTCTAATTGCCACATATACATATTCTTTCCCAGCTGTGGCTGTCATAATGTCTTTGGTGCTTGAAAGAAATTTTATGTCTTT
This sequence comes from Lutra lutra, assembly GCF_902655055.1. Lineage (NCBI taxonomy): Eukaryota > Metazoa > Chordata > Mammalia > Carnivora > Mustelidae > Lutra > Lutra lutra. The sequence goes on along the minus strand of NC_062279.1, from coordinate 150,564,586 downwards.
CTTAATGCACAGGGGACCTGATACCAGGAGAGAACATTCTGTAAAGTGCCTGTAAATTGCAAAGAGACACATTATTTCCAGTGTCCCAAGAGAACTCCGGGGAGCTCTGTGCACTGCCAGACATCAGAGGGCTATCTTCACCCCTTGAAACATCCTGCGTTATGGCTAGAAACTCTTATACAGTCAGCTGAGTAAGAGGAAAGAGAAAAGCCCACTTGGTTTGGTTCAGATTTACTCTCCTGTGGAGCCAGTGCTCCTCCTCACCTCACTACCCTGAGGACCCTGGCAGCTGCCTTTCCCCAATCTGAGAATATCACTGGCCTTTCCAAATATGCATGAAATTCTGTAACTAGGATTTAGAATGTTGTAGGAAATTCTGACTTCCCCTCGGTTAAAAAAATAAAAGTACAGTTGACGAGATTTGCCAGAGAGATGATGACAAAATGACAGAATCCTTTAGCATTTTTAAATAAAGAAAAAAGTCATGAGGATATGGGATGGGAAGAAAATTCATAGAATTCAGAATTTATTTATTTATTTTTTTAAATTTCTTACACTTTTGTTATAACTGTTCTAAAAACAAGGAGAATAAAACATAGTAGGATGATAATTTGTTAAAACGAGACTTCTTCAAAAGGAAGATGTTCTGTGCTCTACCTCTTGTGGATAAAATTTAAAAGAGCATGTATTCCAGCCCATTTCCACATTTCCTACAAACAACCAGGTTATGTCAGTTCTCTTACTTGTTTTTTCTGTGGTATGTTTAGGCCAAAAATATGGGCTCAAGAGCAAATGAAGAACTTCGTAGCAAATCTCCTAACAAAGAAGGTAAGTTAATGAATTTTGTAGTATTAATATTGGTTTTAATTATAGTTCCCATTTGTTGAATGCCAAGCCCTGTGCTAATTACTTCACAAATTTTCTCTTACTTAATTCATATCATTTGGTAGGTATTAGCAGCATTACTTCTGTAGCTAGGGAACCAAGGGTGTGAGGGGTCCACTGCCTTGTTCAAGGTCCTGCAGCTATTAAGTGGTGCCTTGACGTAAATAGCTACTAGAACTTTCTCAGTAACTTCACTGTGGACTTAATCCAATGGGAATACAAAATGTGTAGCTGCCTGAGGTTTGTACTGTAGAAGTTCTGTGTTTACTTCTGACAGGCAGTCTCTGGTAGATCAAGTGTATCACCTTTATGTCGATATTCTCCTAGGAGTCAGGCCTCATTCCATGAAACCTGTGGAGGCTACCAACTCCAGAGGGATACTTCTCCTCTCAAAAAGAACATAGGAATGTTGTTGATACCTTATTCCAAGAGTGGGGAAAGAAGTCTTTTTATAATAATATACCATATTTCAAACCAAAGTAAAGCAGCAATAATTATAAACAGTCATGTACTTATCACCTAGTTTTGTCATATCTTTAAAAGTGTAGTATATTTGCTTCAGGTGCTTTTTAAAAAAATATTACAGATATAGTTGAAATCACATATGCCTCACTGATCCCAGTCTCTCTTATCTCGCTCAAAAGGGAGCCACTGTTCTGCAATTGCTATATATATTTCCATAAAAAATATGTAGCCTGATGTTGCATAGTTTAGGAAGAGGAGATCACATTAAAGAAACTGTCTCCACCTTGTTTTTTCATTTGGCATTATGCTCTGAAATTGTGTCATGTTGATATGTATAACTCTAATTACTTTATTTCAGTTGCTCTTTGGTATTCCATTGTGTGAATATATCACTGTAATTCTCTTTTGCTTTTGTTGGTGGGCATTTGGGTCTTTTGCAACTTTTCCCAATTGCAGAGTGCTGCCGCACATGATCTTGTACCTCTCTCCCAATGCATATGTCATGTACCTGGAGCTTAGTGTGGAATTGCTGAGTTGGTGGGTACCTCTTCAGCTTTACTGGATGTGCCAAATTGTCCCTGGGTGGTGTACTCCACACCTTCTCCTTTTTTGGTTTTACCAGACTGGTGAATGTTTGCTAATCTGACAGCTATGAAATAATACCTCTTGTTTTCCTTGGATACATCTTCATATTGTGTTGCTCCATAAGCTGGAGGAAACTGGCTGTGAAGTCACTGTGCAGAGTCCAGTGACCTCATCCCTCCATAAACCTGTTTATTTACATTCTGCAAATGGGAATCAGGGAGCTTACGTGGTTGCTATGAGGACCCCGTCAAAATGACTTATAAAGTGTCCTTCCCGCTGCCATGCACACCCTAAAATAAGTATTGAAATGAATAAATACTTAACTTTTTTTTTCTCTTTTTTGTATTTATTAATCAGAAATATCCAGCGGCAGAAAAGACAGTGAAGCCTTAAGAGATCACAGTGTTGAAGCAAATCCTAAAGAGGTGGGTTTGCATAAGAAACTAAAGTATTCGTGTTTTGTATATAGTGCTTTTGTACAAAGGCCTTAGTTCTTTGTATGTATTAAAAATTAAGTGGCTCTCCATATCACTTTTATCTGTTTATACTCTCGTGTAGGTAATTATTGGTAACTATGTCCACATTGTAGTCAGGAAGGCTAAATGTTATTTCTTTCTTTCTTTTTTTTTTTTTTTTAAGATTTTATTTATTTATTTGACAGAGAGATCACAAGCAGGCAGAGAGGCAGGCAGAGAGAGAGGAGGAAGCAGGCTCCCTGCTGAGCAGAGAGCTGGATGCGGGGCTCGATCCCAGGACTCCGAGATCATGACCTGAGCCGAAGGCAGCAGCTTAACCCACTGAGCCACCCAGGCGCCCCTAAATGTTATTTCTTACACTGTCTTTCCTCAGTTCTTTGCTAGGCCACCGAAAGAGGAGAACGCTACCAATTAATTTAGGACATGCCACTGATTGTAAGACATATCTTGACTTCAGAGATGGGAAAAGAAGAAGCATGTTGTTGTTTTTTGTTTTGTTTTGTTTTTAACACATTTTAGAATGGTTGGAATACAGTGACTAACCAGAAACAGGTTCTAATGTTTTGTATGGATTTACATTCAAATACAATACAAAAAAAAAAGAAGACGACTCAACCTTACAAAATAAGTATCATCCAAATCTAGATGCCGAAAGTGTTACTCTAGATTTTTAAAAAACTTATTTCAGGGACGCCTGGGTGGCTCAGTGGGTTAAGCCTCTGCCTTCGGCTCAGGTCATGATCTCAGGGTCCTGGGATCAAGTCCCGTATCAGGCTCTCTGCTCAGCAGGGAGCCTGCTTCCTCTCTCTCTCTCTCTCTCTGCTTTCCTCTCTGCCTACTTGTGATCTCTGTCAAATAAATAAAATCTTTAAAAAAAAAAAAACTTATTTCAAAGACTAAAGCTAATAAATGTACTGTCATTTCAGTAGATTTGGTTCCAAATTCTGTTGACTTTAATATATAGTCATTCTTGATTCCAGGTTGAAGAGGAAGAAAGGCAGATGCCTAAAAGAAAAAGAAAGAAGCATTATCCCTCTTCAGAAGATGAACTGGGTAACATATTTAGACCATATATATTCCTTTTTCAGACATCTTAGAAGATCATATTATTTTTACATCCAAAATTTTGGGCCAATATCAAAAATTTTTGAGAGGAATAATTGCTTACTTTTACAGCTCTGGAGTCCAGTTTGTATCCAGACTGGCTTGGCATCTCCAGGGCTTTTTCTGAAGTTGATTTAGAAACTACATTTTTACCTGCAGAAGACCCAAACCCTGGAACTCAAACAGACCCACACTCCCTCTGTAACCTGTGCCTGGGCCCAACCAGGTGCCATCTAACTCCTTATTTTATATCATCAACAGATGCCCCACAGAGCTAGTGAAGCACGTTAATAAAAATTCATGTAATAGCCCTTGTGTGCTTCATACTGTTGATTTTCCCATGGTCTATAACAGTGCTCCCACAGAACTTGCCACAATGATGGAAATGTTCTTTTATCTAGTACAGCAGCCACTAGCCATGTGTGACTATTGAGCAATTAAATGTGGTTGGTGTGAATGAAAGACTGGATTTATAATTGCATTCAATTTTAATTACTCAAATTTCAGCAGCCACATATAGCTAATAGCTACCCTATCAGATGGTACAGAGACTTATACATTGATACCTGGCATGAGGTACAAATGTAACAAATATTTATTAAGTAATATGTGAGAAAGAAAGGAGAAATACTTTCCTTTTTTGGTTAGGAGCATGTAATTATTTTTTAATTCTTGAGTTCATATTTTAGGTACTATTCATGTTATTTTATACACATTCATAATAACTGTGTGAATTAGGCATTATTACCATTTTATAAATAAAGAAATTAAGATTCAGCAAGATTGTGACTTTATTCCCACCAAGTAAATCTGATTCCTAAACCCATGGTCTCAATCACTATGCTGTACCTCCTAGGTGGTAACCACATTCGGGAAGTTAGACATATCTCTGGGAACTTTGTATGCCCTAAGCCCTTACCATAGAGTCTTCTAGCATACTGGTATCAGCTAAGCATTTGTGGATTTTTTTATTTTATTTTTTATATTTTACATTTTTGGTTTTGCAGGGGCCACAGCAGTGTTCAGTGCTTAAATCACATGACATAAATACATTTAGAATAACTTTTCTCTTCACTGTATCACAAGACTAAAAAAGAAGTCTTAAACTGTCTTAAAATAGAACTGTGTATTTCATTTTTCATTTAGCTTTTATTCCTTTGTGATTCTGTCCAAACTGATTTACAGATGATAATCCAGATGTCCTAGATTCCAAAATAGAAACAGCACAGAGGCAGTGTTCAGAAACTGAACCACAAGATATAAAGGTATTCTTTCCACGTATTAATTTTAAGTTTTGGGGTAACCTAATTTCATCACTGTGAACACTTATTAAAATAATTCTTTTTCATTCTAGTATTCTTTGTACTTTACGTATCTCTAATATTCATTATATTATAAAATGTATATTTTTTAGGATCCTGCAGGAAAAAAAAATACTGTACTTTATTATTTTATACTGTAAGAGTGTATTAATTTCACAGTTTGTGTATAACCATTGCATAGGTTTCTGTTCAGTGATGTCATTGACTTCAGGCTTCTAGGTGCTTCCTTCCAAAGTGTCAGATGCTTTACCACAGATGTGCTTGTACCAAAACATTGAAATACAGTGATACATATTATGTTAAAGTTTTAATAACCTGCCTTCTCTCTACTTTACTTCCTGCCTCTAAAATATAAGTTGTCCAAGGATTGGCCTCACTCATTGCCTTTTTTTCATATGGTCTTATTTTCATCTGATGACTCAGGGAAGTGGCTCACAAATTTTATTTCTGCTCCTGCTCTCTAGGCCCAGATTTCTCCATTTCCTGCTAGATAGCTCTTCTTAGGCATGCTTCCATTTCTGAGACTCAGTGCTGCTCATTGTCTATTCCAAACTAGTTCCATCTCCTTTCTCTGTCTTTCCCTAATTTATTTTTTTCCACCATGTTCCAAAAGTGTTTAAGTTAGCTTATAGAAATATTCAGTTGAATTCTAGCTTACTAAAACCAGTTCAGAGTCTCTGTTTTCTGCCAGTGACTGATGAACTAAATAAAAAGTAGTCAAAGAATTTTAACAACCAAGTAGAGAGTCCTGTATCGTCATGAATTTCAATTGGTCATGGTGAAGGAAAGAAACAGGATTTTAACCCCATCCTTCCGCCTGCCCTGTCTAGAACAAGAATCCTGAGACAGTACTCTTTAATTTGGAGAGAGGCAGGAATATTGAAGGGGTCTCTTTTTATTTTCCCTTCAATATCATGAAAGTTTTTTAATGCAGAATTTAACTAAAATATACCAACCATTTTCACTAAGAAATCACATCTAGATAATGTTTTCAATGTTTATAAAACAAATGTTTAGGGGCGCCTGGGTGGCTCAGTGGGTTAAGCCTCTGCCTTCGGCTCAGGTCATGATCTCAGGGTCCTGGGATCGAGTCCCGCATCGGGCTCTCTGCTCAGCGGAGAACCTGCTTCCTCCTCTATCTCTCTCTCTGCCTGCCTCTCTGCCTACTTGTGATCTCTCTCTGTGAAATAAATAAATAAAATCTTTAAAAAAAAAAAAAATGTTTATAAGACAATTCTAATTTTATATTTTAATTTGTGTCGGTTGGGTTTGTTTTGTTTTTTACATACTATATCAGTATTACAGTACAACATTTTGGTATATCATGCTGAAAACTGTTTTGCAACTAAGTGTGAATGATTCAACTGTTGAGAGACCGTTGCTCTAAATCAGCCTACCCTGATACTCTGAAATTCTCATAGGCACTTTCCCTCTTTATCCCTTCCCCCTAGTCCCCTCCTCCAACACCCAATAAAGAAAAGAAATCTGTTGCAAGTTCCTATCAGTTCCTTCTTTGGAATTTCTCTCAGAAAGATAAAATACGGGATGAGGGAGGAAAAGACCGATTCTATTTTGCAGGGAGGAAGATAGTGCCCTTGTTGCTTTATGGTTGAGTTTTATCTCATTCTGTTCCACCTTCAGAATTTGTATCTCTTTGTATAGCTTCACTAGCTTCAAGAAAGAGTTACTTTTTAAAATTCTGCGACAAACTTATTAAAAAACAGCTAGAAATTTGTTTTTGAGATAAAAAGGAAAACCTTGGGGAGGACAAGTGAGGCAGGGTTAAGAAGCTTCTTGTATTGTTTAACTTCTCCACAGGAGGAGAACACTGGAGATTTGGAAGAATTATCTAAAACAGGTTCTAAGACAAACAGCACTGCTTCAAGGGCCATGGATGAAAAAGGTGAGTATACTATACAGACTTAGATGAATTGTTTTGAGATGAGACTCATCTCTCACCAGGCTTCATAGCCTAAACCGCGCCGACTTGTTTGCCCTCCCTTGAGAATGCACTTTATACTCACAGGGCTTGGGAATCATTTTGAATTTGGGTCTTAACCCAAAGTGTGCTTCTTATCAATTAGCCAGACTCCTGCTTGTTAACTTCTGTGGCATAGGCCCACGATGACATACATGTGCATGTGTGACTGGGGCAGTGCAGGACACCTGGGCAGGTGTGGTGGCCATGTGGCTGACTGTGGTCCCCAGCCCTGAACAGAGCTTTGCTGTCTCTGCAGACGAATACAGCAGTGGTGAAGCTGCTGGCGAAAAGACAGAGCAGAATGACGATGACAACGTGAAATCTCAGGAGGTAGGGGATGTCTTTTTTGTATCTTCCTGTTCAGATATTTAAGTACTAATGGCAAATAAAATGCATTAAGTGCTATTACCTAAAGTTTTTGTCAAGTGCTTTTGAAGTAGTTCATTTTTTTAGTGCAGTGGGACACCCTTTCATACTATGCATTTTATCAGTGTCTGTTTGATTAATTTTGGTCTCTTCATTTGCATTTCATCCAAACATTTGTTTGAGACCTATTTCTGTCAAGACTGCATAGGATCAGCCCAGAGCTGTACCTCAGTTGTTAAGTCACGTTCCTGTCCTGGCAGTGGGGCATGGCCGAGTCAGGCAAGTGTTTAGGTCAGAGAATCGGGCTGCTGAGCCCTGGAGTCTGGACAGGACAAAATGGGGGCAGCACAGCGGGATATGCAGAAGGCCTACAGCTGATGCCCAGTGGAGCCCAGTTTTGTGAGGCCAGGTGGGGGATTCCTGGAAGGCAGCAGGAACAGGCCAACCTCCAGCCCTGCCCCTCCCTGTCTCAGGGGATTTGCAGGGAGCCCAGTGCAGGGAGGAATCCACTGGCCTGAGACAGGCCCTAAATCAAGGGAGACAACCTATACAACAGACACATCTAGATAACCATTACCAAGTTTGTCTGACACCCTTTTTTAAATTTTATTTTTAAATTCAAGTTAGTTAACATGTATTATTAGTTTCAGAGGTAGAATTTAGTGATTCATCAGTTGCATGCAACACCAGCACTCATTCCATCAAGTGCCCTCCTTAATACCCATCCCCCAGTTACCCATCCCCTCACCCACCTCCCCTCCCACCACCCTCAGTTTGTTCCCTAGAGTTAAGAATCTCTTCTAGTTTGCCTCCCTCTCTTGTTTTTATCTTGTTTTATTTTTCCTTCCCTTCTCCTGTGTTCATTAGTTTTGTTTCTTACATTCTACCCAGTACAACTTCTTAATAGTTCCTATTGTTTTCTCATACTTCTGTATGAGAAGTTCAGTGGCCTCCTTTATTTTTCGTAAGGGATAACATTTGGTCACAAGTGACTAGGACTAAATCCAAATTTAAATGTGCATGCATACCGATTGCCGAAGTCAAAGTGGACACAAAATGCTCACTTCGATTACCTCATCATAGTTTCACAGTACAGTTCTCAGTGTTTGTCAGGTGATGGAATGCACAGAGAGAAATGAAGCACAGGGGTCATGTATTATTTTAAGTGACAGGATCGGAGACCTCTGAGGAGGGAACTCTAAATTTTTATTGCTTTTTTCCCCCTCCCTTTCCCCCTTAGGAAGATCAGCCAGTAATTATTAAAAGGAAAAGAGGAAGACCTCGTAAACACCCCTTAGAAACAGCGTTAAAAACAAGTGAGTATTTTTTGTGTTTTCGGTTCACACGCAAGACATTTTCAGGGGGTGCCTGGCTGGTAGAGTGTGCACTTAATCTCAGAGTCGTGAGTGCAAGCTCCATGTTGGGTATGGGGCCTACTTTAAAAAAAAAAAAAAAAAAGACATTTTCAAACTGATTTTCTAAGTGAGATTTTTATTTTTTGCTTTTTAGAAGAAGACTGCAAAACAGATACTGGCATTGTCACTGTAAGTAATTGTAACAGATGAGAACTCTGGGAGTTCTTGACCTGGATAGTGTATACTGCAATATTTGCATTTTCCACTACTTTATTTTTTCAAATATTAGAAAAGTATTAAAAGAATCCCTTAAATAAAACACTGAATAACCATTTAAATAATTTTTCAGTTACTAATGTTTTACATAAACAGTCTTCAGTCTGATCCCATCCTCACTTATGAGTTTGCTTATATAAAAATTATCTAGGGACTTAGCTTCTTGTCATCCTTGATTAAAATACAGAAAATGGTCGTTTTTATACGGTTTTTAGGTAATTGCTTCTTTATGGAAATCTCTAGTGTGTCTCACCTCTTACTACTCTCTGTAGAGTTCCTCTCAACAAACATACACTGATTTCAGTGCAGGAAAATCCTCAGTGACACTTTATCTTTTTAAACTTTATCTTTGACTCTGAAGTGTATATTCAGCAAAAATCATTGTATCAAGACTTCATTGCATGACAGCATTAGTAGAAGGACAAATATATGTCCAGTGTCCTAAAAGCAAATGAGGTTCCAGCCTCGGCTTTGCCACTTACTCCCAGAACTGTGATGCCGAGCTGATCATGTGACCCTCTTAAAGCTCCTATTGGACATAAAGTAGCATAAGAATACCTATAGTGCTCATCTCAATAGAATTATTACAAGACAGCAAAACGAAAGCACCATAGGCAAACACATTTGTCAGCACGTAAGACAGCATGGGGAATATGAGCAGTGGCCTGGCTGCGTCACCTCCTGTGCCCCTCTCCTAGGGTTGCAGTGGAATGGCTGGGGAAGAGGCTCGTGGGAGCCCTGATTGTCTTGTGGAAAGACCATGTGTTCAGAAGCATGGCATCTATATTTGCTTGGTATTCTTAATTAGCTGCAAAAGATAGGTTCCAAGTACTCTGCCTCCATAATAGAGGTCCTAAACCTGCCTTGCAGAACAGATGACTTTCTTTGTGATGATGACTAACTGCTGACTTCAGTTTTTTGTTGGTTTAAATTTAGGTAGAACAGTCTCCACCTGGCGGCAAACCAAAATTCACACAGACAGGTGTGTACCTAGAGCATTGCTCTGCATTGGATCCAAGGAAGGGGTGGGGGCAGTTGGCTATTGGGGAAGGTTTTAGAGTTTCATTGTTTTGCCATGAAGTGGATTAGAAGGTTGTCCTTGTAGCCCTGGGAGACTACAGCTATTGGCATTTCTTGTGATCTGAGCTCTTCTTGGTTTTGGAAGTGTCTAAGAAGCCTCCAGAGAGGAGGGTAAAGGCAACAAAAAGTAAAATGGGGATGACATTGCTGTGTCCAAATCATAATTTACTGGATATGTTTAAGGGAGAAATAGATCAGCCTGGGAACTAGGCACTCTTACCAGGAAGTTAGGAATTTACTCAAGAGCCTATTGTTCTCAGAAAAAGAAGAATTTTGAAAGCAGCCTGTGTAGTTTCTAAAGCCAGAGTGCAAGAGATAAAACTGTTTCAGTTATTTTTTGTCCTCATTCCAAGGAGAGAAATACTCCAAAATGTTGACAATGATTGGCCCTGGGTGGTTGGATAATGGGAACATTCCATGTTGTTAACATTGCCTGAATTTTCTGGAATTTTTACAATGTGTATATATTAATGTCTTGGTTAATTAAATTTTTTTTTTACATAAAAACAGCAAGACCGGGGCACCTGTAGCTAGGTTGGTTAAGCAACTGACACTTGATTTTGACTTAGGACATGATCTCAGGGTCGTGAGATCAAGCCCCATGTCAGGTTCCGTGCTCAACAGGGAATCTGCTTGAGATTCTTTCTCCCTCTCCCTCTGCCCTCAACACACACGCTCTCACTCTCTTTCATAAAATCTTTTTTCTTTTTTAAAAGGCAACAAGGCCTTTTGGTGAGTTTTAAAGTGATGGCATAGGCAAAAAAGATGAATGTGACACCTGTTTGGGGTAAAATAGTTGGTGCGATCAGGAAAGTACGTACATAATCTCACCAAGGTACAGCAAATACGTAATGTGGAAACCTTTCCACGTAGTTAACTGTGTGATCTTGTGATCATATTTCAGTTGTTCTTGTCTCTTGGAAAATTAAGGTTGATTTATTATCTTTTTTTACAAGGGGAAATTTTGCTTATGTTTGGTTTTTAACCAGTTTTTATTCATAATGTTATAATATTTTGAATCGATACAACGAGAAAGAATTATAAAGAAACCTTTATAATTGACCGCCCTTTAAGGACTGTAATTGGAGCTGTGCGGGTATGTTTGGGGTTGGGCAGCACTTTTCCAAGTCTGGGTAATGGTGACCAGTTACGACAGGCTTCTTCGCTGTGGCCTTCTTGGTGTGACTCTTCTGCCCACATCAGTGTACTGAACCTGCAAAAAGGGTGATACATGGACCTCGCCACCAGTGAGAAGTACCTTTGGGTTGTTGAGTGTCTAGGGAGCATCCCTGAACTTTAATTTCAAACAGTGCATTAAACTAAACTTCATTTTTCCCCAAGATACATTGTCAGAAAATTGTAACTTCTACAGAAAGCAAATATATAAAGAATAGGCATACACAACCTAAAATAAGTTAGATATGTACTTTTCTAATTGCTCTGATGTAACTGTTTATAGTCAAGAGAACTCTAGCTATTGCACTACTTATTAGTCCTGTGACTGAACAAATTACTTAAATCAAGTTACTTGAGTCTCGTTTTTCCTAACTACCAAAGGGATATCATAATGGAGAGGGAGCTACATAAGATATCAGTGAGATCTGTAATCCTGACCTGTGCGTCCTGGTGTGGTTTGAGGGCTCCGCAGATGTCCCTTTCCTCCTCTCTTTCTGGGTGCAGAGTATTTGATCTGAAAGGGACCATACAGGTGGTCTGACCCTTTTATCTTATGGATAAAAACTGAGGCTTGAAGAATTTAAGTAATTTTCTCAGATTGCATAGGTTATTTGTGAAAAGTCTGAAGTGCAAATCTGGAGGTCCTGACTTGTATTCGAATGTACTTTCTGCTAGGTATTCTCACTCAAACTCTGCTTGCCTGATACAAAATAATGATAAATTGTTAAACAGTACATTAATCAGCACTGGTACATTCAGAGACAATAAGGCAGACTGTTGAAAAGTTAATTTTATACTAAGAGAGTGTTAATGCAGACATTTTCCTTTTCTTAAAGATGAGTCCAATAAAGAAACCACGACCCTACAAGAAAGAGGTATAAGCAACGTAAGTGTCAGTTTTCTTATCAAGGTATGTCCTTTAGGTACTGAACAAGGTATGTTCAATTAACCATCCTTTCAACTTTAATTTTATTGCTTCCAGGACGATGGTGAAGAAAAAACAGTAGCAAGTGTGCGTCGGAGAGGAAGAAAGCCCAAGCGTTCACTCACTCTGTCAGATGATGCTGGTGTGTTTCTGGCACATTTCTTAATTGCAGGGTCTTATCATTTCAAAATCCCCTTTTTTAAGAGTTTTTCTCTGGATAAGGAAAAAATCCAGTGGGGCACAGTCAGTATTAATATTACATAAATATGTGTGAAATGACTCTAATCCCATGTCAGAAATGGTACATCCCAGATGCTTTTCTGAGTACATGTGAATTTCTCATGAATGCTGGCTGTGAACTGCCTAAGTAAACTATCCCAAATGTGTTTGAGATTAAGTTAAACAGTTGTGAATTGCAAGTGCTGAAACAAAAGGAAATGGAAAACCACTTCTTCTGCCTCCAAGTCCCTAATATCCTACATTCTAAACTCCATGACTCTCCTTTGGAAGTGTCTTGGGGAATTGTACAATCCAGGTGTTACCCTTCTATTTGAACAGAATCTTCAGAGCCAGAAAGAAAACGCCAGAAATCAGTTTCTGAAGACACTGAGGACAAGAAGGACCAGGATTCTGAGGAGGAAGAGGAGGAGGAGGAAGAGGATGAGCCCTCAGGAGCCACTACAAGGTCCACCACCAGATCAGAGGCTCAGAGGTAACGGGGGCAACAGAGAGCTTCCACAGGCCTTCACCACCTTCTCCATCAGACAGCAGCTTTGCCTTTCATGTGATTCTCTTTTCATTGACTCACTCGTGCCACAGTGTAAGCCATTTCCTTTCGTTTTATCTTAAGCAGAGAGCACATGCTCTTAGCCCTTGGACACTGCAGTTCTTCTTGGAGAAACCCGCCTTGCATCTTAAACGATTGTTGAGGATCACACCAGGCTTTGCCAGGTTCAAAGTGCCTGTTCAGTGAAACCCATTCAGTTCCTGTACAGATATTTATTGAGCCTCAGTAGCTATCTCAGATACTATTCTGGGCCCGTGGGTGAAAGCAGGTCCTGTGTATACAGAACAGTCCCTACATGTAGCACGCCCGGGTCAAGTGCAAGAGAAAAGGCAGGCATACCCATCACCATCATAGGATGCTTGGAATTCTGCAGTGCTATGGAATAGGTTGACATGTGAAATTGCCCATGTGCAACCATGTTTTACTAACATAAATTAATTTCATGTTTCCCAAAGTTTATTCTGCCAAACCCCAGTATGACCAGAAGCCCCTGGAAAAAAAGTGCCATGGTCAAATGAGTTTCAGGAATGCTGGTGAATTCCTTTTCCTTCTTAAGTCACAGCGCACATTAAAATATTAAGAGCCTGGCATAGTCCTAAAAGAAAGAAACCTGTTTAACTTTGAACAAATATTATTTGCCAATTATACCCCAACCGGTACCCATTAATATCAGTGTTCTTTTCCCACTGCCCATTTTGAGACATGTTGCATCCGTTTACTGTTTATCAATCTACTAAAGCAAAAATATTTTCCATTTCCAAGGTGATTCAGAAGTTGTTGATTTGGTATCATCTTTTGTCGTTTCATTAGCCATCATTAATCAAAAAGTTCAGGGACATTTATTTCATGAGTATCACTTACTATATCTGTCACCGAAGTGTAACAGTAATAATGTCTTGTGTTTATATAAAGACTTAAAATCAGCCTATTTCTGTTCACTTCATATTTGCATATTATTAGCCATTCATGCCATGGTTTGATTTCTCAAAAGAGTCAGATTTTAGAGCCACAAGACTTTAAGAGCTCCCACAGCTGAAGGTAAGGTGGGGTCCCATATTTGTTTTTAGATGGAACAACTCAAATAAACGGAAGAGACAGAAGCAAGTTTCCTGCTGATGGGAGAAGCTGGGGGTGCTGGAGCACACCCCCGCAGTACCACCACTCCTTAAACACCCACACAGAGGTCACCCAGGACAGCAGGGCCCCACTTCAAATAGTTTTGTAGGCCAAAAGGCCCCACTTCAGATAGTTGCGTAAGCCACAAGTAGTGGTGAGGTTGCCCTGTTAAACTTCCTTCTTTGAAAACAAATCTTATTTGACCTGTGATTCTGTAAACACCTAGACTGTCAGTACTCCTCCTTAACGGACCTTGAGAACTTTTGATTTGCAAATGGATCCTTTTCTCTTTGTTTAGATTCGTCAGCATCAGTTTCGGTTCCTGGGCTCTGGCATCTTCCTCATTGCAGATTCTTAGGGTTGGCTGGGGTCTTTATGGGTTACTGCCTCACTGTCTGCACCAGCAGCTCCTCTGCAAAGGTCTTTCTGCTTGCAGGTTCCTTGGGGACAGGAAAGCCTCCTTCTCCTCAGCATTCTCTTCCTTGTGTCCAGTAGAAGTCGGCCTCCCTGAGGCATCTGCTCTTATTCTAGTTCTGCTCTTGGGGCTTCTCTGCAGCATTTCCCTGAGCATTGGAGGGCAGCTTCCAGGTCTTCTGTTTCGATCCCCCTCCTCACTCCTGTTTGTTCCAGAATTTATCTGCTCTCCTCTGTAAGGAAGCACAGGTTCTGCACAGAGCGTGGGCTGATGAACTCAGAAGAGGGTTGCCCCACCTTATCCTGGGGTACCTGCTTCCACATGCACCCAGTCTCTGTTCCCTTGCTGGACCTGCACACTGGCTCAGCAAGTCCTTTCTCTTAGAGTTTCATTGGCAAGCCTGCTCTTCCATCCCCTAGTCCTTGTGCAGTTGCCTGCCTGGACCAGTTGCAGGGTCTGACCAGCTGGCCTTATGAATTGTACTGTTTTTTACTATCCTGGCCCTAGTGAGCACTTGAGGAATTGTCATCTTGTCCACCAGTGTATTGTTTATTATCACAGAGTCGTCTTTCTCTAAAATCATGACAAAATACCCTGCACAGTAAAAGCAAAGACACCGTCATGCAGGCAGTTAGTTGTGGATGACATCGGACCTACTTTTTACCAACAGTCCAGAAAACCAACCATTTTCTGCTTTTTTTGTCCCCATTCTCTGACTCACCCATGAGGAGCGTCGTCCTTTCTGAAGTGGCCCTGGGCCTGGCGTGTTCAGTATACCGCTGCCCGGTGTTTTTGTCATCTGTTTCAGAAGGCATCATAGCAAGCCATCAGCACGTGCAGCATCCACGTTTGGCAGCCCAGAAACCATTTCTGCTAGAAATCGCCAAATATTAGCAAAAGAGAAGTTATCTACCTGCGAAAAAGTTAGTAAATCTCCCCCATTAGGAAGGTAAGTCCCTGCTTACACTTGAAGTCAACTTTAATCTCCAGAGACTATTTTTGGTACGGTAATGTTTCCTTCCCAAATTCCTTTAAGATTTTTCTCTTGCCACATAACTGTCTTGGGATCATTGGTTTCCCAAATGGAAACCCACTCCAGAAGGCATTGGGGCCGCAGAAGGAATCTCAGGCCTCGTTTCACGCCCTCCTCCACAGACTTGCCCTTGAGCTTTGTGAGCCTTACACACGGACTCCTGTCCACCAGGACCAGAGGTGAAGCGTGTTTCTTCCCGAGTGTCCCAGGTCCAAGTACTTGGCTAAAGCGGCACAGCATGGCCAGTTGCGTCACAGCCCAGAATCGTTTCTGTTTTAGCCAGCATGTTAGAGAAGCAGTGGGGTAAACAGAGTAAAACAGCCACTTCCAGCTCAGCCCCTGGCTGGCTCCCACCGTCTACAGCCTCGTTCATCCTACCACTTCCCACAGGCTGCGCCCAGCCCTCCTTTGTGGCCTTGGCTTATGCTGATTCTTGAGTGCCCTTGCCCCAGCTGCTAGCAGGCCAGGCACTGCCATCCTTCCCACTCCCTCTTTAGGAGGCCCCTGCTGCTTTAGTTCCTCTCTGTCCTTCCTGCAGCACTACCAGCCTGCTGTGCACAGGATGGTGGTGTATGCCGTCTCTGAACTCTAAGCTTCTTTCTTGAGATGTGAGTCTTGTCTTACTTTCTGTACATTATAGCATCGACAGAGCTAAAAGACTCTTCACAGTGTACAAAAACAGTCATGATCTTCCTAGCATATGGGTAATGTAGTATGTGTTATCAGCCCCATGTTCTAGAAAGGGAAGCACAGTAAAGTGCCAGGCATCTTTCATACGCATTCTCCCACTTAATCCTCATTAAGTGAAATGTCATATTTATCCTTATTTTATAAGTGAGGGAAGGAATCTCAGGAAGGTCTGGTCCATATTTCTCAAAATGGAATTGCGGACCAGTTGGGGAAACTCAGTGCTAAGATTCTGATTCTGTAGGTCTGGGTGGGGCCTGAGAGTCTGCATTTCTAGTAGCTCCCAGGTGATGCTGGTGCCGTTGGTCACAGACCACACGTAGGGTGCAGGAAAGGGCTTGGGTGACCCCCCTGAGCTCAAACAGCCCGGAGGATGCACCCTGACCCCGAGCTGCTGTCCCCTGCTACATGGAATCTTGCACAGCACTGGCATGCCCACTGCTCTCCAGCCCTTCTCGGTACATGCATGTATGTTGAAACTGTATCCTATGCAGCACCGAGTGACTCGGTTCGAGTTTACTCACTTGTGCCGTCAGAACAGTAAGAAGACCTGTCTTATCAGTGCAGCTCCATCAGTCCATCTCTTGCAGTCTGGGTTTTCCAGGCCTTTTCCTTCATGGATAGAACTATGGCTGCTTGCTGATATGTGCCTTCGTGCAACATACTGGGGAGAGGAAAAGGAGTAATACCCAGCAGTGGCCCTGGAAAAGGATCCTAACAGGGACATTCATCCATGACTTGGAAGCTTTTTTGGCACCACTCACACTAAAACTCTGTTTCGCAGTACACTTGCAGAATGCTCACATTCTGCCTCTATCACTGCAACAAAACTTGCATATTGTTCAAAATAATGACTATAGCCTAGAGCTGGCAAAAGCCAGCAGGTAATTGACAGTGGTAAGCACTCTGTTGAAGACACAGAGTGCTGTGGATATCCAGAGAGCATCTTACTCTCTGAAGGTGAGGAAGGCTTGGAGGGCTTGCTTTTGAACTGGGACTTAAAGACAAGGATGTCTGCTAGATGGGAGGTATGGGGTGATCTCTAAAAACTCACATGCCAAAGCATGAAAATGTGAAAGAATGTCCTGTGTTTGGGAATGGCCGTATTTTGGCAGGACTGTATCCCAGAGTGGTTTAGAAGCTGGGGCAAATTATAAAGGACTTCGTGAATTCTCAGGGTGATGATCCAGAGGCATCAGATAATCAAGAGGAATATACGTATAAAAGATAAACAGGACAGTGACTTGATTCATTGGGGTTTCTGACAGGTAATTCTGGCAGATGGGAGAGCAGGGGTAGGCTGGTGGCAGGGAGATTGGCCAGAATGCTGCTCTGAAATTCCCATGCCTTTTCTAACATTGCCGGCTCTCCTCCGTAACACTGTCCCATGAGACCTGATCAGGCACCACTCAGACATAGTCCACAGTCCTCTATTCCCACTGGTCGCCTCACCTTGGGCAGCATGTGGAGGACTGACTGGCTGTTGATTGTTTTGTAGATAAAAGAACTAGGACCCAGAGAAGAAGGTAGATTTGACACAGGCCGGCACCGGGAGTGTGACCAAGCTGGAACAGGAGCACAGGCCTCCAAGCTCCTCTCGGGCCATTTGGGTGTGAGCTGGTCAGCAGATGACCAGTTAGCACTGTTCTTCTGTAGTCTCCTCTTCTATATAAATGTGACCCGGGTTTTCCCTTCCTGGCTCTCAAGTCAAAAACTTTCCCTGTTTTAAAGAATTCCCAAATTATTGAAGCCACTCCTTTCAGCTCTTACCACTATCTTGATTTTGGTTTACTCCAGATCGAAGGCCCAGCTCTCCCCTTCTAGCAAGCGCAGGAGGGAAGCCAGCCCTCCCGGAGCCCGAACCAGAGGCCAGCAGAGGGTGGAAGAAGCCCCCTCGAAGAAGGCCAAGCGGTAATCCTGGCCTCTGCTGCCCCTGGCTTGTTGGGGACACAGCCAAGAGAAGAGAATCAAGCCTTGGGGCCACAGCTTTTTTTTTTTTTAACCAGGGAAAGGACATGCATGTGCTCTAAGTTCCTAGGTGCAAGCTTTTTCTCCTTCTGTTTTAAACAGCTTTATAAACTATTGTTCATAGAAGATATTATGTACATTTATTTCAGATAAAGAAAAATAAGTTTACTTTGTATCTGAACTCAAAACAAAGTAGTTGTATATTTTAACATTTGAAATTGGGATTTCCCGATGTGACACATCACTAATGCAAACCCTTCCAGCCCATCATACACCAGGCTGCCTACTGGTAATCTGTGTACAGTATATAAACATGTAAAAATAGGTTGTATTTTACTCTATGTATGATGCTAATCAATGAACACTTTATTTATTTTACAGAGAAAACTTATCTGTGAACTTTACTATATATCTGTTTATTTTATTTTATTATTTTTTTTTTATAAAAAAAGGGGGGGTTTTAAATGCTATGCAGTCATTAGTAGAAATGTTTTAGGATGCTGCCTGCCTAGTAACTCTCTGAATATGATCTGGCAGGAAATACAGAATCTTCTCGCATGTATCCAAGTGAAGTAGTTTAGCTCAAGAAAGGGTCTGCATTGCTTCTCTGTTCACAGTTGTGACTGTTTTTAAGAATGTAACTTGTTTTTAGATTATGCTCACATCTGTGACTTTACTTCCAGCCCCACTGGTGTGAGAGGTTCTGGTTCAGGTAAAGTTACATCCTGTCACCTGCAGCAAACATGCCTCTGTCGTTGTTCATTCTTCCCCTCTGTGCTTTTCTGAGGCTTCTGCCCATTCTCTTTCCATATTGTCCTTTTCAGTGAAGGGAAATGCATCGAGATTAGCTCACTCATGTCTATCGAGCTTCTGGATTTTATGTTGTTTTATATGCAGTTATTTCAAGATAGAAACTGGCTTTATTGCCAGATTCTTTTTTAGACATGTTTTAACTCCCATATGAACAAACTGTCCAACTTAAGTTTTTCATAAAATTAAATTTTTCTTAAGATCAAATTTGTCTCTAGCAATGATGTGATGAGTTGCCAAATAATTGAGATTATTTTAAAATGTTTTGTTCATATTGTTTTATAATTAAAATTTACATTCAGTGTGTGTGAATTTTTTTTGACTCTTAATGTAAGGTGGATATTTCTGTCATTTTACATGGTTTCTTACAAGATTTTATATATAAATTATAAAATGTTTCCAAAACTTGAGTGGTAAGAATTTTTTTTCTATATTTTAAATTTTCTCCCTGTGGAAACCATTTCTTCTCTCCAAATACTTGGTCTTAGGTATATTGTTCCATTTTCACATTCAAGTATGAGTCCATGATGGCCTCCTGGTAAAAGTGAATGTTGGATCTGGAAGGGACCTTGGAGACAAGGAACAAGATGAATTTAACCAAAGCCCAAAAAGCTAAAGTGATTTTTCTTAAAGTTGGTCAGGAGAAGCCAGAGTAGGTCCCCAGTAGGTTCCCAGGCTCCAAAGTCCTTGACCAACAATCTCTGCCCTGTGAGTGTGAGGTTGGTTACACACCTGAAGATGTGTTCTCAGTGTGTTCAGTTTAGTCACGCCTGCTCTGAGCATACAGGGACCAAACAGTTGGGTTGTGAAGATATGTTACCTCTTAAAGTTGGAACTAAATATTGACACTGGAGTAATGAATTTTCTGGTGGGAACTCAACTAGACCATTTGGCTTCCAGTTGTTCTGAAACCCAGGTAGGAAAGAGATACCATCCTAGGGGGTACTAGAACTGCTGCAGTTTCTGGTCATCATGATAACTCGGTCCTGCTAGTATTTAGTAGAAGGAAGGTCAGGAAGGCTACACCTTCTACGCACTAGACAGTCTTTGCCTCCATAGAAACATCTATGCCAAATGCCCGTAGCTTCCCCCTGCAGACACACTGAGAAACAGTCCAGACCATTGCCATACTTGCCACTGCCTGGTCTCGGCTCACTGCTCCCCCATAAACAACCTGAATGCAAGGGGGAAAGCAGATGGGCTGTTGTTCGGGTTGTTTATGGAAGAGCAGTGAGCCGAGACCAGGCAGTGGCAAGTATGGCAATGGTCTGGAGTGTTTCTCAGTGTGTCTGCAGGGGGAAGCTACGGGCATTTGGATAGATGTTTCTATGGAGGCAAAGACTGTCTAGTGCACTGTAGAAGATGTAGCCTTCCCAACCTTTCTTCTGAGAAAAAAGCAGGGTTTTGGAGGGGAGGGAGGTGGGGGTTAGGTGAGCCTGGTGGTATGTATTAAGGAGGGCATGTATTGAATGGAGCACTGGGTGTGGTGCATAAACAATGAATCTTGGCACACTGAAAAAATAAACTTAAAAAAGTGATGGGACTAATTCCTCTTCAGCTGAAGCTGGTAGCTTACAGGCACAGTCCTTCCCTCCCTACCTCAGGCCTCTCAGCATTACGACCCTTGGCCACCACTGCCACCACACCACCTAGACTTGCTAACTATGGCTTGTCTTAAGCACTCCAACTAGAAATGGCCATCGTGTGACATTCCTCTACCTGACAAGATCTCACACTCAGAACAGTTGGTGGCAAAGTTGAGACTAAACTCTTCTAATGCTCAGGTCAGGGTTCTTTGTGTGAGACCCCATGAGAGGGAGCACTGATGCACCTCGAGAGCAGGCCCACCAGCTTAAAGACCATCATCTAGTGGAGATTTACCCCAGACATGCCTTGCAACTTATAAACCTAACCAATTTGAGATTGGGGGGTTGGTAAGTCGAATTTGGAAATACTGAATAGGTTTGCTTTCTGTAATTTTATTTTCATGTCTTTTATTCACCCTATGTGCAAGAGCACTTCACCACATTTCCCAAAATTACTACTTATCTATCATTCTATGATTGAGTCAAGAACAAAGCAGTTTTCATTATTCATGGACAGACACTTCTCACAGGGGAAGGAAATGGTTCTAGAGCCTCCATCTTCTGACTGATGAGCTCCTGTGTCATGCCCAGCACAGGGATGCAAGTCTCGAGGGGTGACAGCCCCATGAAGCAGGCAGCTGTGCTGCACTGGGATTGGTGTCCAGTCACGGGGCATGCTGGGGGAAGAAAATCTTCCTGAGGGAAGCTGGTGAAGGACTAACTCCTGACAGATGAGGAAGACTGGGTTTTTGGTTTGGTTTGGTTTTAAAGTATAAAATAGAGTTTTAAGCAAGGTTAGAACCTAGAGATGAGGACATTTTGGAAACTGAGGATCAGAGAGAACTAGAGGTAGTGACATGGGTTACTTTTACCACCAAGTCAACCTTCCAGAAACTTCTGGAGAAAATCCATACAGATAATCACTATATAGCTCTACGTCACACAAAATACTAGTCCCAAGAACTACTCCTCACACTGCAGCCCTTCTGCAATATTCATGGGACACATTAGTAGTACACATAAATTTCCAAGAAATCAGGTTAACTTTTTCCATCCTTACTAAACCTAAAACCCCTGTTTCCTCACCCCATTTGTGCACACACAAACTTAACATCCATGGACATTGGTGATACACAAAACTTTGAAAACTACAATCAGTTGTGAACAGCCTGTAAAGGTGTATCAGACCCCCTACTTTACAGTTGGGGGAGGTGAAGCCAAGAGGTTCTAGAACTCACTGTTGAGAACATACGCATTATACATGCTAGGACTGGAACTGAGATGCTGTGAGTCTCGTCAGAGCTCTCTCCACAGAGCAGCTTTGCCAGTGCCTGCCACAGCAGGATCTGTGTGACCTGTGGGCGCACGTCAGCTACCATTTTGTCACGTTATCTTAGTTGTATGCTTGACTTTTTTTTTTTTTAACAAATTATATGAAATCTGAATGTTGCTCAATAATGGTATTTTTGTTCTCAAAGTAATGTCCTAGTCGTAGGGGAAAAAAAACAACAACAACAACCATAGGCAACGATGAAAAAAAATCACTTTTATAAACTCACAAGTCAGATGTATTATTTCTTTGATAGCCAAAGACTTTTCTATTCCTCCAGACTTTTCTATTTAATTAAGTCCAGAACTCATATACTGTATTTCATCTCATCTAAGATGCTGTTGACAGTACACTTTATATACTCCTAAGGGGAAAAAAAACTAAAAGTGTGACACAAAAATTAATCACAGTCTCACCAGATGCATGAATCCATCATATCCACTTGCTGTTGCTTTGAAATGTCTTTCCTCTATTCCAGGGGATTTGATGATTCCTCTCACCATTAGCTGTTTTTTTTTTTTAAGATTTTATTTATTTATTTGACAGAGAGAGATCACAAATAGGCAGAGAGGCAGGCAGAGAGGGAGAAGGAAGCAGGCTTCCCGCCGAGCAGAGAGCCCGATGTGGGACTCAATCCCAGGACCCTGAGACCATGACCTGAGCCGAAGACAGAGGCTCAACCCTCTGAGCCACCCAGGTGCCCCACCATTAGCTGTTTGACTGGGAATGCACTGGATAATACCTTTGCGCATATATCAGGAACAAAATGCAACAGCCTCACTACCCTGGAATATCTTCCTTTCTTAGGTCTCAGAAGATCCTTGGTTGTTACATTGCAAGAAAAGATGAGATCACAAGTATTTCTTCAACACTGAGTATTGGCCTCCCTGATACAGAATGTATTTCTTGTTGCCAGGTTCCTGTGTACACAGTACTCCTGGTTTGTTGCCAAATTATAATGAAATCTATTTAAAGACATTTTAAGTGGTATTTAAAATCAAAGCGCATAGAATCAACGATGCACATAATTGACAGTAATATCAATAGTTAGAAACAGGAACACATGACAATGGTGATTATAGCCTAAGTGCTGCTTGTTCAGTAGCAATTTTAAGATACTTTCTAATTTCATGGGTGTTAAACTGTGGAAAGAAAAAGTGTGCATTTGAATTAATGAAATATGTAGATACTTCTTTTATACAAAAAAAAAGTGGTTACCTATCTACCTTTTTATACCCTTTTAAAAATATTATACAACTTTATGTAATATTTTTTAAATGATTTTAACTTTAAAATTTTAAAATTTTGATTTTAAAAAAAATTTTTAAATAGTATACAACTATATGGAATATTTCTTATAATCAAAAAGATAGAGAGCTTTTATATATATACATATACATATGTATATATACAAGTAGATAATAAAAATATTGTATATCTAATATGTATATATAAGCATAGATATATGTGTATATGCACACAATATAAGATTATATATATATAATGTATATATGTATATATAATATATGTATGACATATTATATAAACAACTGGTTTTTTTAAATCCCATTTACCTACCCTTCAGCTTGAGACAGAATAATAGCAACATCTTGGAAGCTTCCACATGTCCCCAAGGTTACCAACACTTTAGATACAAGTTTATCATTTTAACTACATATGTATACAACCCTACCCATTTTAAGTTGTGAATGTTTATACACCTTACATAAATAGAATCATATTTTAAGGATCATTTGAGACCTGCTTTTTCCTTTTATACCGTGTTTTGGAATTCATCTCTGGTAATGGGTATAGATCAGATTAGTGCATGTTCACTACTGTCTAGTATTCCACTGAAAGCCAGCATTGCGACATACTAAAGCCATTTCATTGCCTGGTCCTGGTCTTGGGGCTGTTCCCGGGTAAAGAGTGGTGCTGTTAGTATTCTATGAATATGTTGTGGACAGACCTTAATATCATTGTACATACAAAAAATTCTATCTGTAGGCACACTGAAATAAGCACAAGACAAGGCTGGTTGCTGCCCGAGGAGACCATAAGCCTGTGAACCAGAGGACCAGGTCAGCCATCCACTCTGTAGGCTAGAAGATCAATATGTCCCTCTTTTCCACACCAAGACATACCCAGCTTTCTGCTTCAGGGGTACAACTGCTGATGTCCAGGGTAAGCATGTTTTCAGCTTTGCAAGGTAATGTCAGAGGGTTTCCCAAACGTTTTAACCACCTTGTACTCCCACCAGCTAGGGACTTCTCTCCGTTGACATTTGGTAAATTTAGGACTTCTTGATTTTTGCCTATTTGGGTTTTTCATTTGCACAGGTTTCAAGAAGATCGAATATCTTTTCATGTATTTATTTTCCATCTTATTTCCTCTTCTGTGAAATGCCTGTTCCTGGCTTTTGTTCATTTTCCCATTTGGCTCTTTATGTTTTTCTTATTGATTTGTGAGAGTTCTTTATATATTCTTATATAAAGATATAAATATAGCGGTGCCCGGGAGGTGCCGTTAGTTAAGCATCTGACTCTTGGTTTTGGCTGGGGTCTGATCTCAGGGTTGTGAGATCGAGCCCCATGCCAGCCTCAGTGCTCAGCCTCTGTGGGTTTCCTTTTCCCTCTTGCTCTGCCCCTCTCCCTTCTGAATAAATAAATAAATCTTTACAAAAAGATATAAATATATATCTCTACGATTTGGGGCAATAACCTTTGTGTATATGTGTCATAAATACCATGCCCTCAAACACGCACACACACCACACACCACACACATGAAACACCACACACATACCACACACACACACCACACACATGCACACACACCATACACCACATGTACACACATATATGCACACACCACACATACACACTGCACACATGCAGGCCACACATACACACACACCATATATGCACTCAGCACACACACACATACACGCACCACACACATACACACACTGCGTACCACACACGTGCACACACATACACACCGCACATACACACCACACACATGCACACACATACCACACATGCACACACATACCACACATGCACATACACACCACACATGCACACCACATGCACACCCCACACACATGCACACAATACACATATTATGTGGTTTATCTTTCACTTTCTTTGTCGTACTTTTCGTGAACAGTTTTTAATTTGAATGTAATTGAATATAAATTTCATTTTGTAGTTAGCTCTTGCATCTTAATAGATATTCTACAAGTTTTGACGTTTCGCCTCTCACATTTAGGGTATGGAGAGGAAAGCAAGGGCTGTATTAGCATGAGACCCAGGCAAGCCAAGTATATGGAGAAATCGAGCCAAGTTCTCCCAGCCCAAAGCCAGAAGGCCTCTTGCTGAAAACAGCTCCCCACCTACTGTCTCTTGGGTCACGCTCCTCCAGTGTCAACTGGCCTCCCCCTCATCTGGGATCCTCTACCCACTGCCTCAAGGATGCCCTTCACTCATCTCTTGGGTCCCCTAGGCCTGTATCATACATCTTCAGCTGTTGTTTCCTCCCCTATTTCGATGAAGCAAGAGTAGCATTCTGAGAAATGGCCTCTGTAATAACATGAAGGACCAACTGTCAAATCAGACTCATCTGTAACAGAGCTCTTACCCAGCATCACGTGTTACTAATTAGGTCAAGGACACGCGTAGTTGCTGGGCACAAAGGAAGCACGGAGGTCTGGGCCAGGTCCTACCCCCTCAGTCCCTTCTCAGCAGGACACCCATGTGCCCTTATGAGTGCAGGTCTCTGAAAACCCCCTGCAGCTCTGTTATTTACAGGGAAGGAAGATGTTTCAATCATGCAACAGCCCTCCTCAGATGATTACATGGCTTGTGTGACCTTTTCAGGGAGCTATGCCCATAAATCACAGATTCCAAGCGGGGATTGTTTGTTCTGTTGTTGCTATAAGCAACCCTGGAGGGACCAGGTACATCCTGCCAAAAGCATTCCCTATCAAGTCTCCCACAGCAAGCACCATCACTTGTCCGCCTGGGGCCCCTCGTTAGCAGATTTTTAAGAACTTCCAGCTCCAGGTCACCTTATTTCTTCCTCGGGGCATCTCTCAGTATCGGATAAAGACCTGATGTTATTCATGTTCTTCCTATGACATTATAGCAAATCATTTGAGGCCTGTTTCATCCTGGTTCAGTCAGCTATGAGAAAACACATCAGTTACTGTAATGAATAACTCAATCTAGGGAACTGGCTTTGA
The DNA here is from genome assembly GCF_902655055.1 of Lutra lutra. Lineage (NCBI taxonomy): Eukaryota > Metazoa > Chordata > Mammalia > Carnivora > Mustelidae > Lutra > Lutra lutra. The sequence goes on along the minus strand of NC_062279.1, from coordinate 150,538,612 downwards.
TTCACAAGCACCAGAGTGACACAGATGGAAAACAGAGTAACATCAGACAGCCACCATCACCACTGTGTGGCTTGGGAAGCACAAAGGCAAGGTTGTGACTGGCAGGAGACAGAAAGAGAAGAGTTCAGGGGCTCAGACTCAGAGGGGTGCTGCCCGTGGGGCACTGGCCCCCCCGACACAGGACAGGGAGACCCATTCCAAGCAAGTGGGGCAAACTGGAAACTGAAGTCAACTGTAACCCATCAGCTGCCACCACTGGGGTGAAGAAATGTTGCAGGAGTGGCACTAACAAAAGAGTGAGCCAACAGGAAGCAGCAAGCCCCTTCCCCAGCTTCAGCCTTTGTCTCTTTTTAGTGCCTCCAATGACAGACTATAGAGAGCCAGTGGGATAGGCAGGAAGCCGGGCTGCAGAGAGCTGGTTCTGAACCACCAAGCTGAGGAGTCCTCCTGGCTCAGAAGCTAAGAATTCATAGCTTAAGCATTATCAACAATAGCTGGGGATGCCTGGCTAGCTCAGTTGGTTAAGCATCTACCTTCAACTCAGGTCATGATCCAGGGTCCTGGGATAGGACCCCACTTTGTGCTCCCTGCTCAGCAGGGATCTGCTTCTGCCTCTGCCCCTCTCCCCCACTCATGTTCTCTCTCTCTCTCTCTCTCTCAAATAGATAAATAAAATCTTTAAAAAAAAAAAAAAAACGAAAAACAATAGTCAAACTATGAAAAAGGTCAAGTGGCCATAGACAGATGAATGAATAAAGATGAGGCATCTGTACACAATGGACTATTACTCAGCCATCAAAAAGAAAGAAATTTACCATATGCAATGACATGAACAGAACTACGGTGTATCATGCTAAAGGAAATAATACAATCAGAGAAAGACAAATAATACATGATCTCACTCATATGTGGAATTTAAGAAAGAAAACAGATGAGCATATGAGGGGGCAAGAAGGAAAGATGGAAACAAACCATAAGAGACTCTTAACGATAGAGAATAAACTGTTGGGTTAATGGACATAGATGCCTGGGGGATGGGCTAGATGGGGGATGGGCATTAAGAGGGGCTCTTGTTATGATGAGCACTGGCTGCTACATATAAATGATTAATCACTGAATTCTCCTCCAGAAACCAATATTGCACTGTATATTAACTAAGTAAAATTTAAATAAATAAATATTTTTTAAAAAGCACAATAGCTTAATAATTGGCACATGCCACACTTCTGACTACTCACCCCCCACACCATGCATACATCCTGAAATTTCGGTACAGGAATGATAGGTGGCTTGTGCATTTCCCTCATTCTCTAGCAAGCTCAGCAATGCATTTAAGTCTGCAATCCAAGTGTGTATCACCTAGCATCTGGGTGTTTTGCTGCAGTAGGGCCTTGGTAAATTCCTACTATGGCATGCTTTCTAAAGTGGGGACTCCAAATACATGTTTCAAATCCTCTGCAGAAATCGCTGGTGTCCTCATTCACTCACTTTATATCTCCTGAAGGATCAGCCTCTCTGTGAGCTTCTAATAAATGTGTTCCTTATGACCACTAACAGAATCCTTGCAATATTTTTTTTTAATATCATTTTTTCAAAATGAGCTTATCATCAAAACGCGGACTTGTTTTTATTTGTGGAAACCAACCTGTCGGTCTTCACCAAGCCTTACTTGAAATAGTCAACATTTTTTTTCAACTGAAAGGAAATACTCCACAAGAGCTTGCCTTTTCCTGTTTTGGCTCATGTGTCCCTCTTTACCCTCAAACATTGTTGTTCACTTCATCTCTGTCAGTTTCAACTCCTCTGGTCCTTTTCCCAGAAAACACTACTGGAGTTTAAAAGGATATAGTTTGGCAGCGGAGGGTGCCTGGATGGCTCAGGTGGTTGAGCATGTGACTCTCGATTTTGGCTCAAGTCATTATCTCAGGGTCGTGGGATCGAGCCCCACTTTGGGCTCCAAGCTGAGTAGGCAATTTGCCCAAGATCCTCTCTCTCCCTCTCCTGCCCCTCCTCTCTCTCTTTCTCTAAAATAAACCTTTAAAAAAATTAAAATTAAAGGATATAGCTGGTCATTTTGAGTTCTTAAAATTAAAAAAGTAAATCTAACCTTTAAGTGAAACACATGTCTCAATAAATGTGTCCACCCTCCCACCCCCAGAACACCACTTCCTTGAATCTGGACTGATTGTAGAGCCACGGTTTGGGCAGGAGGTGCCTTTGCTTTTCTTTTTGTGTATTTCACTAAGAATCCTTTCTGAGCCTACAAGAGACACTTGTCTCCAGCCCAGTTCACCTGCGTTTGTGCAGGGATTTCTCCAAAGCCGCCTCGAGCGTCTTCCTTTGACAGTTCCCAGGACAGCTCGGTCCCATCTGTTCATCTGACTTTCCATTAAGTCTGCATGCTACCACGATCTTCTGTGTTCCCCTTCCTGTTTCTAGCCACACTTACTCAGACAGAATGACAGTTTGCTGTAATTCCTTAACATAAATCTCCCCAGCGAGCTTTCTCCCCTGCCCTACACCCCTTTCTCTGAAAGTGCAGCCTTCTGGCCCTTTCCCTTTCAAAGCCCAGTCCAAAATATCTCATAATGGAAATAAACATCTCTAAGTTAGGCCTCAAAGATGATTTAACAACAACAGAAGAAACTGAAATATGTTATTTGTGCTAAAAACCTAGGGGAACAGCTCTGTAACCGAAGATGATGGAGAACTCACACGTTTTACAGGGCAGGCCCCCTAATGCAGTGGTCGTGTTCTGCATGACCTTGAATAAGGCCACTTGGCCCCTCTGAGTCTCAGGTTCCACATCTATAACTAAAAACTCTGATACCCACCCCACCGGTCTCCAGCATTGTGTGAGGATAAAATGAGACCATTCAGGCAATCGATATTTGCTAAGGGTCTATGAGGTGCCAGGCCCCTCCTGGGTATTGGAGATGCAACCATGAGTCATTTAAAACACCGTGTTTACGATGAGATCCTTCCATGCAGCTGCATGTGGGATTAGACTGCTGATTTTCATTGCTGCATAGGATCTTATTCTGGGACTGTATCAGACCAGATTTATCCATCTATTCTCCTTCTCCTTCTCCTTCTTCTCCTCCTCCTCCTCCTCCTTCTCCTTCTTCTTCTTCTTCTTTTTTAGATTTTACTCTTTTATTTATTTGAGAGAAAGAGTGAACATGATCCAAGGGAGGAGCAGAGGGGGAGGGAGAAGGAGGGGTAAGAATCCCTAGCAGACTCTGCACTGAGCCTGGAGCCCAAAGCAGGGCTCGATCTCATGACCCTGAGCTCATGCCCTGAGCCCAAACCAAGATTGGGACACTTAATCGACTGAGGCACCCAGGTGCCCCATCCTTCTTACTCATAATGAGCATTTAAGTGATTTCCCGGTTTTTGGAAACTAGAAAACAGGGCTATGGACATACTGATATATGTCTTTGGCAAACTTATGTACACATTTCTGTTGGGTTGGTTCCCTTTCAGTCTTTTTTGTTAGGTCAGAAAGTCTCCGGCTGGAGCTAGCATGTGGCAACATCTCTCCACCACATGACAAGCTGTCCCTATAACAGGGAGCCAAACTCGGGCCCCCATCTTCAGCATCCCATTATATCTAGCTATTTTACTAACACTGTTTTACGGGCATCCAATATTTTTTCAGATTATATTTGGCAAGAGGTTCCTGGTGCTCCATTTATTTTTATACTTATATGTAAATATATGTTATTTATACAAAGGTTCTTTTGAAAATAAACATCTTTCAAGTTTAAAAAAGTACATCACTTAAATAAAGATGTTAAGTAACTAATGATTATAGGTGGTTTCGGATGGCAAAAAATGTAAAAATGGTGGGGCACCTGGGTGGCTCAGTTGTTAAGCATCTGCCTTTGACTCAGGTCATGATCCCAGGGTCCTGAGATTGAGTCCCACATAGGGCTCCTTGCTCTGTGGGGAGCCTGCTTCTCCCTCTCCTTCTGCCCCTGGTTGTGTTCCCTCTCTGTCTCTCCCTCTGTTGAATAAATAACTAAAATCTTTTTTTTTTAATGTGAAAACATATCAAACGATGGTAATTTTGGAAAAGCTATTCTAAAAATAACCCACACTTTCTAATTAAATATCTTTGTTTATCATCATTGGGTGGCAACTTGCCCAGATGAGTCAGTTTAATTAAAGACAAAGTGTTCAGGTCAGGTGCCTCAGCAAATCATCCTAAACCACTGTTATTTTTTATTTTATTTATTTATTTGAAAGACAGAGATCACAAGTAGGCAGAGAGGCAGGCAAAAAGAGGCAGAAGCAAGCTCTCTGCTGAGCAGAGAGCCTGACACGGGGCTCGGGGCTCGATCCCAGGACCCTGAGATCATGACCTGAGCCAAAGGCAGAGGCTTAATCCACTGAGCCACCCAGGCTCCCCCAGATGAGTCATTTTAATTAAAGACAAAGTGTTCAGGTCAAGGGCTTCAGCAAATTATCCTAAACCACTGGGTTTCCTCATTTCCAGGAGGAAAAAGTGACAACAGGTACAGGTGGGAGGGTCCCATCAGACTCAGAACGAAAGCAATATATGAGCTGAGCTCAGCATGTGGAGAACGGTATCTTTAAAAAAAGAAATGTACATTTCCCTTCTTCCGTGTTCTTTTTCGGACTTTGTGGGTCAGTGGGATCTCCACAATAAGTTACAGGGCACAAGGTGGGAGGTGGGAGAAATAGGAGCCAAGGTTGAAGGGGTTTCTTAGGAACATCACAGCATCACTTCGCTGTGTTAGGAATTAGGGAAAGAAGGCAGGAGAGCACCCCTAGTCATCAAAGCTTCCACCCACCCTTGACCTCAGCATCACCAACAACCTGAGCACCTCTGAAATCTTGACTGTGTCCTCAGATCTATGGCCATGGCTCTTTCCAACTCATATCCCTGATACTCGGGCTCCAGCAAGTATCTTACTCTTCCAACACTTCTAAGCCTAAATCTATCCTAAATCTATCCATCACCTTGCTCTCGTCATTATTTTTGCCCAGATCCAGCTTAGACTCCTTGGTTTCCTGATTATAAACCCTCCCCTACAGACAGCCTGAAACCCTGCCTGCTCTTGTTCTAAGTGGCCCCTTTATGCCCTAACCTAGGCAAATCCAACTGTCTACCCGGTCTACGCTGGGGTTGTTTTGTTTTGGGTTTTGGTGGTGGGGGGGGGGTGATCTTTTTGTTGTTGATGGTTTTTTGTTTGTTTGTTTGTTTGTTTGTTGTTTGGCTTTTGGGTTTGTTTTGTTTTACCCAGAGCAGGGAAACATTGCTGGACAGAAGCACACATCCATGCTAACTGGTCACACTTCAAGTTCATGCATGTGGGGGCGCCTGCGTGGCTCAGTGGGTTAAGTCTCTGCCTTCCACTCAGGTCATGATCTCAGGGTCCTGGGATCGAGCCCCGCATTGGACTCTCTGCTCAGCAGGGAAACTCTTTCTCCCTCTCTCTCTGCCTGCCTCTCTGCCTACTTGTGATCTTTGTCAAATAAATAAATAAATAAAATCCTAAAAAAAAAAAAAAAATAAGTTCATGCATGTGAATCTCAAACAAGCTCAGTCCTGCTCGGCTCTTCTACCTTACCCTGGTATCTTCCTACCCCATTGTCCAAAGTGACTACTTCTCACTTCCTCACTGCCACCACCCAGTCCTCCCTGCCCCACTGTCCACACTCATCTTGCCCATTCTGGTTAAGAGAATGAAATCAAGTAATAACATTAAGCACTTGGGGCACCTGGGTGGCCCAGTCAGTTAAGCATCCAACTTTGGCTTAGGTCATGATCTCGGGGTCCGGAGATCACGCCCCACGTGGGGCTCCTTGCTCAGTGGGGAGCCCGCTTCTCCCTCTCCTTCTGCAGTTCCACCTGCTTATGCTCTCTCTCCCTCTCTCTGTCAAATAAATAAATAAATAAAATCTTTATTAAAAAAGCAAACAAACATAAATCACCTGAACAGTGCCTGGCTCATGTGGTCAGTAAATGCCAGCCATCGTTATTATCACTTCATGACCTTGATAACACCTTCCAGCATTCTATTTACCGGAGATCAGACCTCTCATATTCTCAGGGGCTCCACTTCTGCAATTTTCTCTTTTCTCCTGAACTATTAAGTGTCCCTCTTTATTAGATTCTTTACACAAATACATAAATATATTCTAGCATCATCTATGTAAAACTGACATTCTAGATGAAAGAACCCTTCCACTCCCATCTCATTGCTCTGTAATCCTTCACCATGCCAACACAGACTTCTCTTGGCTTCCTCAAATACTGAACTCTCCTGGATCTTTCTACTGCACTGGTGATTCTTTCTCAGTCTCTTTTGTTGGGTCTCCCTTCACTGCTGAACCTGTTGGATAACCCAGGTTGGAGCTCTCTCTCATTCCTAGGTGACCTCACCCAGTTCTATCCATGCTACCTACTGTCTGAAAAATACTCAAATTTCTGCTTTTGGCCTGACCTCTTCTTGAAATATTATATTCACTGGCTGCCTTCACGCCTCTACATGGATGTCTACGAAGCACCTCAGACATAATATGTCCCAATGGAGCTTTCCTCTCACTCTCACCTCCAACAAGTCTCTCAAGTCTGTCCCACCTAGGTGAGCAGCAGCCCTACTCACCTGAGCCCAAGTCCAGGAGGTAGCTTGGGTCAATCCTTTTCTCTTGCCTCTCCATCCAATTGACTGCATGCTTCAAATATACTGCCAGGTAGTCCACAGAATGGTAGAAATATTTGCAAATTATATATCTGATCAGAGATCAATATCCAAAATACACAGAGGACTAAAACTCACCCACCACTACCACAAAAACAACCACTCTGATAACATGAACAAAACTGTCTACAAAGATATTAAGATGGCTAATAAGCCCACAAAAACAAGCTCAACATCACTAACCCCTGGGGAAACAAGAATTAAAACCACAGTGATGTATCACTTCATACCCATTAGCATGGCTACTATCAAAAACACAACACAACAAAAAATAGTAAGTGTTGGCAAGGCTGTGGAGAAATTGGAACCCTTGCTCACTGTAGGTGGGACTGTAAAATGGTGCAGCCATTATGGAAAATAATATTGGATTCCTCAAAAAACTAAATGTAAATTACCATGTGATCCAGGAATTTTCTTTCTGGGTATACACCCCAAATAACTGAAACCAGGGTCTTGAAGAGTTGTTTGTACACCCATGTTTATATCAGCAGTATTCACAATAGTGAAAATGCATATAAGCAACCCAAGTATCCACTGATGGATGAATGAGTTGTTTAATATGTAGTAGATACACACACAATGGGATATTATTCAGTCTTAACACAGAAAGGAAATTCTGACATATGCTACAACATGGATGAAACATGAAGACATGATGCTAAGTGAAATAAGCCAGTTGCCAGAGGAAAAATACCGAACGATTCCATTTATATGCAGGACTTAGAATAGTCAGATCCATAGAGACAGAAACTAGAATGGAGGCTGCCGAGGAAGGGGGTTGTTTCATGAATACAGTTCTAGGAGTTTCAGTTCTGCAAGAAGAAAATGTCTGGCAATGGATGGGGGGGATCGTTGCACAACAATGTGAGTGGACTTAATGCCAACGAGCTGCACACTTAAAAATGGGTAAAGTGGTAAATTTTATGTTATGCACATTTTACCATGATTCTTCTAAAGACATTGTTTAAAAAAAAAAAAACACACCCCCAGGGCACCTGGCTGGCTTAGTCTGCCGAGCATGCAACTCTTGATCTCCATGTTGTAAGTTTGAGCCCCATGTTGGGGGTAGAGGTTACTTAAAAATAAAATTTTAAGGGGTGCTTTAGTTGGCTCAGTCAGTTAAACGACCAACTCTTGGTTTCTGCTCAGGTCATGATCTCAGGGTTGGGAGATCAACCCCCACCTCGGACTCGGAGTTCAGTGAGGAGTCTGTTTGAAATTCTCTCTCCCTCTCCCTCTGCGTCTTCCCCCACTCGCTCTCTCTCTCTCTTTAAAATAAATAAATCTTAGGGGCACCTGGGTGGCTCAGTGGGTTAAGCTTCTGCCTTCGGCTCAGGTCATGATCTCAGGGTCCTGAGATTGAGCCCTGCATTGGGCTCTCTGCTCAGCGGGGAACCTGCTTCCCCGTCTCTCTCTGCCTGCCTCTCTGCCTACTTGTGATCTCTCTCTCTGTCAAATAAATAAACACAATCTTAAAAAAAAAAAAAAGAATATTACCAACATAGATGCCAAATCTGTCTATTTCCTCCTTCTCCAGCACCACCTAACCCAGGCCACCATCTCTGCATAGGATTCGCTAGCTTCTAGTGGGTCTCCCTGATTCCCCATTTGCCACAGCCAGAATCTTTTTGTTGCACAACAACCAGATGAAATTCATATTCCATTAGCTCTGTGCTTACAATCTTCCCGTGACTTCCCATCATGCTTAGAATAAAGTTCACGCCCTTGACTGTGTTTTATAAAGCCCCATGCCAACTCATCCTTGACCACTCTGCCCCTCCCACTTCACTCTGGCCACAGGAATGTCCTGCCCCCATCCCAGAGCACACGGACTCTCCCCACTGTACGTCCTGTGTAGTATTTTCTCCCTCGGAAAGTCTTATCCTCCATATCCCTTTCTGCCTCGAATCTCACTCCATCTAACGCAACCCCAAATCACCTTCAGCCACATCACTCTGCTTCCTTCTTTTCCCAGCCCTAACACCATCTGATGTCGCTCCGCTGCTTTCATTAGACATTTGTTTCTGAATGGTATTCCTCCACTAGAATGTTAATCTGTGGGGAGCAGTGCCTTACAGCGCCTTCAACCCCAGGGCCTAGAACCTCTCCTGAGACACTGTAAGCGCTCAGGGAATATTCGGTGAATAGGAAATGAATGAAGGGAAGAAACTAGAGAAAAGTAAAGAAGTTGGAACTTTTTGCAAGGAGAAACAGGCATAAGGGTTTGAGGCCCCCCAGGATAGTTACTTAGAGACAGGAATAGGATAAAATCCGAAGACTCCACTTGTATTTTATAAGCATCTCAAACTCGACACAAGCAATGGCATATAACATCTCCCTCTTTACCTACTCAAACTTGCTTCTCAGACTTACCCACCCTCCCCTCAATTAGCACCATCATCTGCCCACTGTCCAATAGACAGCCCAAATGAGAAAATAAAACCTGAGGGACAAGATGGGTTTGTTTGTAATGCCTGAGCTTTCTGATGTTTGAGGTGAAATACCCCTATTAGTCTCATAAAGAAACTAGCTCCTGAAGAAACAGGAAAACCTTCATACGGCCCCAGAAACACAGTGTGTGTCCTAAATCACCATCCATTGGGAGCCTGGTCGAGCACTCAGCCTACCAAGCCAGTATCCAGGAATGGAGGTGCTGTTAGGTCAGGAGGTCTCTGGGATCTCCCCACTGCAACCACTTCGATTCTGTAACTGGGCTCTTGGCACGCCCTGGGGGAATCCCATCTTCCCCTGGCCTTGAGTGCGGGGAGCCTCCAGTGGGGTTCCGGACGGTGTCTGCATGAGTTTTTAAAATGGAACACCTCAGCTATTACATCACTGACAATGCGAGACTGGGGAAACATAAAACTAAGAGCAAAACATGCCGTTTTGCGAAGCCAACATGTTCTCTAGAGGAGAACGCCATACACCCCTCAGAGGTGCCCGCTAGGTGGCACTCGTCCTCCACTGTACCCAGGCGGGTTCCGGAGCCTGTACAATTCTTTTTAAACCTGAGAGGCTTTTTACAGGTAAGAAAACGAAGCTCCAAAGTGTCTTTCGTGAGGCCGTATCACTGCATCTTGGAGCCTCGAGCAAACTCAGGTCCCCATATTTCTGAACCCAGCTAACTTCCATCACCTGGCTGTCTCCCTCTACACACGGTTTAGTTTATTGATTAAAATAAAAACGGTGTTTCTTTCTTTGTATATAACAAGGTTTGGGTTCAGATCTGCAGGCCTCAGAGTTCTTTATTTTCAAACGCTCGGAACAGAAAAATCGTCATATTTACCTGCCTGGGTCCTTTCTTTGATTTCCTTGAGTTACGAGCTCCGTTTCTGATGAATGAGTAGCACAGAAATTGGTAAGGAAGACTATGGGAAAGGTTTAATGAGAAAAAATGTGAAGGTTTAAGAAAAAAACAAACAAACAAAAAAACGATTAGAGTAGAAAACCCAACTAGATTGGCATTAGATAGTCGGATTTAAATCCTGATTTAGCCATTTGCTGATGTCAAGTCATTTAAACTCCCTGAGACTCGGTTTGCTCATCTATAAAATGGGGATAATCATGTTTTCTCCTAACCACACCCTCAGGGTTGTGCAGACTAAGTAAAACAATAGGCTGTGGCTCGTGGTATATTGTTGGTAAACGACATTTGTTTAAATACAGAACCTCCTTGGCCCATAATAATCCTCTCTTCAGTCTAATATACCTGAACCATCTTCATGAAAAGCCCTAGTGAGGTAGGGAAACGGACGATTTAGGAACCCAGGAGCCGGTGTCTGCTGGCGGGAAAGTGATGTGTAGCTTGAAGTTTGGGGTGCTGCGGCTGCTTCGAGCGCCCTCAGGAGCCCGCGGATGGGGACAGACGGTCAGTCTCAGTCCCGGGCGAGACCTCTGCCTAGACTTGGCCCTGACGAGCCTGCACCGCCTCCTCCTCTCGCCTGCACGTCAGTGCGCACGGTTCAGGAGCGCCTTGGAAGATGCCACACACAAGCCCTCGTTTTAAAGGACTGGGAACCCTGGTCTAGAGAAAGCAGGTGACTTCAGTCAAGGTCATCGGCGTCTGAGGGCCAAGTCCCGCGTGGCCTTCCACTGCACAGCCGCTGCGGGAGGGGCCTCACTCCCTGGGGCCTCTTCCCCGCACAGAAGACTGTCTCTCCTCCCCTCCTCTCAGACCGAGGACCGCCAAAGGCGCAGGTGGAAGGCGGCGGGGGCGCAGACGCGTGCTCAGCAACTTTCGGCGCGCGCCGGAGGGCCCGGGTTTCCCCTCTCCTGGCCCCCGCGCCTCTCCCACCGCCCTCCCATCTTGCGCCCGCGGCCGCCCGAGGCTTCGCTGCCCCGCAGCGCTTCGGGCCGGGGCCGTTCCTGGGGCGGAGGGGGCGCGGCACGCCAGGGGCGCGCAGGAACCAAACAGCGGCGGAGAAAGAAGAGAGAGGGGTGGGAGGCGAGAAGAAAGGGAGGAGAGGGAAAAGACTGGGAAAGAGCGGAACGTGGGGCCAGGAGGAGGGCTCGGGAGCGAAGCTCCCGAGGCCTCCTCCTTGAAGGCTGGCAGGCTGCCGGGGCTCCCCGGCTCCGCCGATTCCCGCGGCGGGCCCAAGCCCGAAGCGCGGCGCCAACGGAAGGTCAGGCGCGGTCAAGCAGCCGCGGGGTTCCAGGAGCTCGTGGCCACTCCCGGGGCAGATGGCCTCAGTGGGCTAGGAACGGGGCCCCGCTGCGCCCGCGCGGACGCGCCCCTTCCCCGCGGACCCCCGGCCCTCTGGCACCCGCTGACCTGCCGAGCCCTCGACAGACACCCCAACTCACCAGCCTTGACTCCGCGCGTGTCCGGGACAATCTCTGCCTACGACCACTTCTGCTCACCGTCTCCGAAAGCCTTTTCATCCCCACCCAGCCCCTTACTAGCAGCTTTTAGTTGTAGTTCCAGACCAGGGTGCTTACACACCTCCTGGCCCTGCCACTCACCAGACTTAGAGGTCAACAGCGGCGGCAGTTGCCCAGAGATGACACGGGTCTCTCTCACTTTGTGCCTGCTGAAGTCTCGGAATGCAGCCAGTGTCTTGCAGTCTGGGGACGCACAGAAAACGGACAACTCAAAACCTCCTCGGAACTGCATCTTTAATGCTTTGACAACCTCTGCTGAAAACTGTGGCAAAGGGCATATCCTACCGTGGATCGGGTTTCTTTTTAAAAATATATTGGTGGGGGGGGCAACTAAATAGTAGTTGCTATTTACAAGTAAGTCTTTGTATAGCCCCCAAACTTACTTATACTAGGTCATTCAGCCCCCAGAACATCTCCGTTGCCTGTGTGTGCGGAACTCACCCTATTATTTGTCCACACCAAACCCTCACCCCACAAAGGCACACAGTTCACACCTGTTCATCTCTCACCTTCTGGGGGACCTGTGTCAATCTCCCCCTAGACGTGATCCCCAGAGAGTAACAGGATGGTGGGGGAGGGAGGTAATTTATAGAGTAAATAAAGGTCAGCGGAGGAAGGAAAGGACACTCTTTCTTTTGAAACCTCTGAAGCATTCTGTTCTGTTTCCCTTCCGGCCTGAAGAGCATTCCGTTTCCTACATTTGCGTTATACTGACACCAAATTTAAGCACCTTTCCCTCAAAAGTGATGTAACTCTAAAGAGCTAGAAAGGACAATGATCTTTTCAAGTGAGAATTTGTAACCCAAGTACATTACAGTATCTGCACTGTAGTGTATTGGGGATGCAAAAAAAAGCATCATGTAGCTAAAATTCTGGAAAGTACAGATGCTGCAAAGCCCTCTTCCCCTCCAACACACCGAGCTGAAAACTATGAAGAGTGTGTGTATTTCGTACTGCAGTGCACAAGTACCACCAAAAAGAAAGCAACAGGGAGAAATGCTATTTATTTTAGTGACACCAAAAGCACCAATTTACTAAACTAAAATTACAGTTCTTTAAACTTATTTAATGGTTCAGATTGTGTCTTTAGTGTTAAGTTAAACCTTTGTAAAATTTATGGAAGGCAGTAAAGTATGTTACTCAAGTAAATTTTTTATTTAAAAATAATTAATGTAAATAAGTAACATGTTTTTATACTACAATATTTGTGTTTCATAGCTCGGTTCCTTCTATTACATAAAACAATTCATTACTTACTTTTTAAGAAAATTAATTTAATGTCGTCAGTTCAGAATCATGAGTACGGTAATTCCCACATAGTCCTTTAAACAAACACATATCTTTTCTAATCTTATTCCACTCACAAGTAACAGAATATTTAAATAACAAGTTGAAATATTTTCCCCTCCTTCCTGGTGTAAAATTTTAAAAACTCCAATTAAATTCAGTATTAACTATCCAGGGAAATGACAGCGCAATTTCCAGAAACTCTCCCAAAGATGACTTCTCATTTCTCGCCTGCCTTTAGTTCTCTAACTGTACCATCTTTTTCTTTTTAGTTCCTCCATAGAAATCGAATCAAGTAAAATAAGGTGAAGGAAAAAAAATATGTCTAGTGATTTTAATTATTTCAGTGAAAAGAATTAGCAGGAAGCCCTGAAACTATAAAGGTTAAAAAAAAATTTTTTTTGTCTTATCTTTGACCCTTCCTAGAAAACAGAAAACTGAGCGCGCGATTTACCGAACTGCGTTATCTTGGATTTCCCCCTCCCCACACTCCCACGCCTAGATTTCGACTCGACTATCAAATATCGTGTTCCACAAAAGCGCAGGAATGGGTGGATACATCTGCAGAGATAAGAAACGTGGTTTCTCAGACACCGTGTGTGGGTGGGTAAGCCTCCCGGTTGCTGGAAGATGCTTCGAGAACCAGGCTTGGGAGGAAAAGGGTTAAGCCAGACCCTGACTTTCTCCGCACAGCGTGCCCAGTTTTGTCTGTTAAAGTCGACGTCGCCCAGCTGGAGCCAGCCAATAGGCGGCCTGGAGGGCCCCGGACAACCCAGTGAAGGGCGTGGCCTGAAGCTGTCACTCAGCGGTGAGGAATGACACCCGCGCAGGAGGGGGGATACGGTGGAACGCCGGGGAACGAAAGAGAGAAGAAACAGATAAAACCAGAGCAGGGGGTAAAAAGGTGCCCCGCGCCTCTCAGAATCCAGAGGCCGCCGTCGCCGCCGCCGCCACTGGGGGTGGGCTCCGGAAGAGCCGGACCAACTAGGAAAGGACTAACCAGGAGCGAAATCCTGCAGCCAGTGAAGAGACCAAGGCGCAAAGAAAAAGTGACTCCGGCCGTGCGCCCCGGAGGCGCTCAGGAGGGGACTGCAGCCGCGGTGGGGGCCCCGCCGATCCGCCCCCAACATCCTCCGAGGGGGCAGACCCCGGCCCGCCCCTAAGGGCGCGAGGCGATGAGATAATCCAGCTGAGCTGCGAAAGTCGAGCGTCTGGCTCTGGATTGGGGGGGGAAGGGGTCTTCGGGAGGGGTGGGCCTCGGAAGTGGGGGTGAGGGTCGGCGCTGATCCTCGGCCAGAGGGAGGCGGGGGCTGCTGGGCCGCGCAGGAGTGGGCTGCTGGGGCCTCGCGAGCCGGCTCACTCGCGCTCCGGCGGCCCGCGCGCTGCGTCCAGCTCGGAGCTGCCCCGCGCCCCAGCCGCCCGGCCGGCCGGCCGCTCTGGCTCACGGCGCAGATGGCTGTGCGCGGCGCCAACACCTTGACGCCCTTCTCCATCCAGGCAATCCTCAACAAGAAAGAGGAGCGTGGAGGGCTGCCCGCGCCAGAGGGGCGCTCGGTACCCGGGGGCACCGCAGTGGCTGAGGCGCCCGCTGTCTGCTGCTGGCGATTGTTCGGGGAGACAGACGCGGGCGCTCTGGGGGGCGCGGAGGACTCTCTGCTGGCGTCGCCTGCCGGGACCAGAACGGCTGCAGGGCGGACCGCGGAGAGCCTGGTTGGTTGGGACTCGGACTCGGCGCTGAGCGAGGAGAACGAGGGCGGGCGGCGCTGTGCTGACGCGCCGGGGGCCAGCGGGGCCGGCTGTGCAGGGGGGACGCTGGACCTCGGCCAGCCGGTCTGCGAGCTGCCCGCCACCAAGGACCTAGAGGAGGAAGCCGCAGGCAGGAGCGACAGCGAGATGTCGGCCAGCGTCTCAGGTCTGCCGAGGCTTGGCGGGGAAGGGGGCCGGGCAGAGGGGCTGGCAAGGAGGGGAAACATGCCGAATGGGGTGGGCCTGCTGTGAGTACCCTACGCCCTGGGGCCCTGGGGCTGGCCAGGACCCGAAGCTCTTCGCGCTGGCGCAGGCTGCTCTTATTCTCTGGGAACCAAGCCCGAGAGAGAACCGAGAAACTCCTCAGAGCCTGCGTCCTGGGGCGAGGCCTGAGACGTCCTGGGGCAATTGTGCCCTAGACTGCGCTAAAAGAAAACCACTGCACCCTGCCTTTAAGTCCATCGCCAGTGCTTCGGCCCTGTCTATGTCCAAATCCCCCAAATCAGCGACAGAGAAGATCCAAAGGCCCGGAGACCTCGAGTAGTCAGTGCCATGGTCCCTGGCCCACAGAGCATAAATGCTCCCAGCTCCAGGTCCCAAGGCTCCGAGGTCCTCTGCTTAAGGATAGGTGGTGAGGGATACCTCTAAGTGGTACTGAACATGCATGTGCCAAGCCTGGGCTTTGGGGGGAGGGCTTATTTAGCTTTCCCAGACCCCAAGTTCAGGGAAGCTGGGATGGGCTGAGGACCCAAGACCTGGCAGCACACCCTGCAGCCAGCTGAAGGCAGGGGGGCTTAATGTGGGTCATTCCACAAGTAGCACGGAGAGGAACATCCCCTGCCAGAGTTGGCAGGTCCTTGGGTCAGAAAGACACCCCACACCCACTCCCCTGTGGGCTGGTTGCTGCTGTAGGCCTCACCCTGGCTCCAAGTAAATAATACTTGCCAGAGGCCAGATCTCTGAGCCTCTCTGCTAGGGTCTTGTGGGGAGATCCAGGAAGAGGCTGAGGAGCTGGTGTCAGATTAGGGTTCAAAGACGTGAAGCCGGGGCACCTCTCTCTCTTCCCCTCAATCTTCTCATTTCCTTGCAGAGAGAGAGAGACAGAACCCCACCAAGGCTGCTCTATTGCCACAGATCTCACACAATTCCAGGAGGTTGAGGGGTTGGGGGTAAGACTCAGAATACATCTGTCCGAGGATTTGGCCCCCCATCTTCCCCTTAAGTGCAGTTGACAGTGTGTGCTGCACCGATGAGTGTGTTTGAGCGTGAGTGTGCCGGTGGCGGGTAAACCCAGGGAAAGAGCAACCAAGAATTCCCCCCCACCCCAGAGCTCAGCGCTGAATACTTATAAGGCTTGTGAGGATGCTTAGGCCTGGTGGCCCCACATTACTGAGGGAAGCCTGGGGCCCAGTGAGGACAGGGAGCTGGATCTTGGCCACACAGAATTGATACAGCGGCGGAGTCCCCTTCCCGAGTGGGACAGGCCTAGATGTAAGAAGCTAGTGGAAGAGGATTCTGAGACCGGTCTATAAGGACCCGCGGCTTACAGACCCTCGCCAAGCGCTCTGCTGGGATCAAAGCGTATTTTCGTCCCCCTCCCCCACACCCCGCAGTTGGGGCCAGACCTCCTTTGTTTGCGGCGCTGACAGTCTGTTGTTTCTGTTCCCACTGGGGTTCGCAGGCGACCGCAGCCCTAGGGCCGAAGACGACGCTGTTGGCCCCGGAAGTGCACGCGTACCCGCGCTGTGCAGCCGAAGTGGCGGCGGGGGCGGCACGGCGGGCGGCGCGGAGGAGGAGGAGGAGCCCGCCGCGCCCAAGCCGCGCAAGAAACGCTCGCGGGCCGCCTTCTCCCACGCTCAGGTCTTCGAGCTGGAGCGGCGCTTCAACCACCAGCGCTACCTGTCCGGGCCGGAACGCGCGGACCTGGCCGCGTCGCTGAAGCTCACCGAGACGCAAGTGAAGATCTGGTTCCAGAACCGTCGCTACAAGACCAAACGCCGGCAGATGGCTGCCGACCTGCTGGCATCAGCGCCCGCCGCCAAGAAGGTGGCGGTGAAAGTGCTGGTGCGCGACGACCAGAGACAGTACTTGCCTGGCGAGGTGCTGCGGCCGCCGTCGCTGCTGCCACTGCAGCCCTCCTACTATTACCCTTACTATTGCCTCCCTGGCTGGGCACTCTCCACGTGTGCAGCCGCCGCGGGCACCCAGTGAGCCGGCCTGGGTCGAGGCAGCAAACTATCCCCGGGCCCCAGCTCCGGACGGCCGCAGACGGCTGTGCAGGTTGCGCTCTGTACGAGGGCGCCCCGGCGAGAGGGCAAGTGGAGGATGCAGTCCAGCGCAGGCTCAAAATCCAGGAGTGCGCCGTGGCAGCGGGACTGAGTCTGTCCAGAGGAGGCGCCTTTTTCTAATTTGAAGGCACCCTATGCCTAATTAGGAGGTACCCTATGGCCTAGGGTCCTTGCTCCCACGTTGCCTGCGTGGAAGCTCTTGGACATTATTTATTATCACAACAAAGTTGGATTTGGATTGTATCTGCCAGGACACGGCGTTTCCCTGGAGCGGAGAGAACTCCCGGATCCACATAGCCTGAATCCCCAGAATTTCAGGCTGGCTGGGAGCTTCGTGCAGTAGGCCACAATAGTTCATGGTATCCATGCTACCAATCTATGTTTATCTACGTATCTATTTTTTTTTTTTTTTGGAAATTGCATTTGTAAGGAAGGGGTGCAGAACCTTGATAGCCCCAAGGAGCCCCGAGCCATAGAGGGTTGATTTGAACCATGAAAGTTTTGCTTTTTGGGCCCTCTGCCCCCACCCCTCCGCATGTCAGAGCTGGGGTGTGGACGCCCTTTTGGGTGCTGAATGTAAAGAAGGGAGCTTCTGAGCACAGGGCTGGGCAGAGGCCCCCCAAAATCTTTCCTCTCCGGAGTCCACCACCAACTCGGGAACTTCCGGGAACCTGGAACCGGGAAAGGGCAAACCCAGCAGCCCTTGGCAGAAACTTTCTTTTATTTCTTTTTATTTTTTTAAAGGAGGTTAAAACTTGTAGCACTTTTCGGTTGTTTGTATTCAAATAACGGTTATTTTTGTATTCAATGTGAATATCCCTGACTGGCCTTTCCCCAGCGTACCCCGCACTTCAGATGCCAGGCCCTCTGTCTCTAAAGTTCCCCACGATTCCTGCATTCTGACCCAAGATTCTCCCATTCCAGCCCCTGTCCCTAAGACAGACGATCCTGTCAACATTGTTGCTTTTTGCCTCCTTAAGGGCACTGTGCACTCAACTAGAATATTAACTTTAAAAAGATTTGTGAAGTTTGGAAGCTCTGTTCGCTTTATCTTTCTTTTTCCTTTAATTTATAAACTTTTAGTTTCACATGCCCTCCTGGACATCGTGTTGTCTCTGAGCCTCTCTCTGTCCAGCTGTATGGTAAAAATGTCTGGGGCTCCTTTCCAACCACTTTTCAGTCCTGGACCAAGAATGTCTCCTCCCTCTAGGGAGCAGCAGGGCTGCCCACCGGGAAGAAAGTGTTTAAATCCACTAAGCTCAGGGAATTGCAAAGTAGGGGACTTCGCAAAAGTCACAACTGAATCCCACTGAATAAGGAGCAAATGGCTAGGATTCTCTCTCTCTCTCTTTCTCTCTCTCTCTCTCTTTTCCTCACGGGATTGGTCTCAGAGTCTGGAAAGCGTCCACAGCTGAACGCACAACCAATTTCAACCCCTACCGAACCTGCTGTCTCCTTCACCTGCCCACGTCCTCTCTGCTTTTGATTTTCCCAGCATTTCTGTAACTGACCCTGTCTTCATTTCGTTTGGAGAATAGACTAGCAAAAACTCGCCGAAATTCTGAAGGCTATAATAACCAGGTCTATAATAAGAGGTCTCTTGGGGAGGGTCAACTGAGCTTTGACCCTGGCAGAGTGCACATGGCCCTCTACATTGTTCCAGAGCGATGCCACTCACTCCGTCTGTGACATGGTCTCATGTGATCCACACGGAAGCCTAAGGTGGAAACAGAGGAGGACTAGGGCCAGGGTTATTTATTATTTACATTTTAAAGACGAACACCCGCCCCCATTGCACAACTCCCCAGGCTGTCAAGGATTCGCCAGAGCAAAATGCTTAGGCTTCACTCCTCTCACTCTGGGTCCCAGTCGAGCAAGGAAGAGTTAATGCCACATTGCAGGCCCAGAGGCCTCCAGCGGCCGGCGGGAGCCGGGAGTTGCCAATCCCAGGCCCCAGCTACTTTCAATTTTACCCCAACCAGAAAGGCCTACCAGCCCTTTTCCGGGTCGGCAATCTTTTCCAGCCTCAGGATTCCCAGGCCTTTGTATCCCAAAGTCCATGGCCAGGAGTCTGCGCCTCCCGCCCCCCTCCCCCGGCCCCCGGCCCAGTGACAAGTGCTTTTGGAGAATGATTCCTGCTTGTGGAAACAACAAAGCGAGAAGGGAAAGGCAAATGCCCTCAAGATGCACACGCCCTTACCCCCAAGTCCAACTACCTTCTAAATGGTTCCTGCAATCATTTTATTTCTTTTTGGCATGTTTTAATAATTCCATGTAAGCTTCATAATTAATCACGAATGCATTTTACTTGTAGAAAGTTAGAACATTTCCAATAATGCTAGAATTCCCTCCCTTCCTCTCTGCAGAGATTGCACTACTGAGGGGTTTGGGGGGAGGAGGCTTCCCCCCCCCCTCCTGAAATGTCATTTGGTTGTGACTGCATTCTAAGAGGTGAGTTTGTCCTCCATCCCTGCGGGTTTGAAGTTGAGGGATCTAGGGATTTTCTCTCAAGTAGGCCGGCGGCGCCCCTTCCCTTTCCCGTCCCTTCTGCACTCCCCGTCTGGACCAGCTATGCCGGGCTGGCTCCAGACGCCCGGGGAAGAATGACTCAAACGAATTCAGTTTGCCCCAGATTGTTGCAGTTTTGCTCTGAGCTGCCCCGCACCCGGCTCTGGCAGCAGCACCTTTAGATCCGATTCGTGGATTCGGAATCAGCCTGCGGGGCCAGCTGGGCTTCCGAAGATCTCCCCTCGCATTTGGAGACCTGAGACGGGTGCCTTTACCTGGGGCTCCCCCCGCCATAGACAAGGCTCCTGTTGGAAATCGGAGCTATTGCTTTCTGAATTTCCTCTTCCTTCTCCACTCCCAGCTCCGCCGCCGCCGCCACTGCTGCTTCTTTTTCTTCTTCTTCTTCTTTAAAGATGAGAAGGAGTCAGTTGAGCTCTTTGGCCTCCTTGCTTTCTGACGGAGGCTCTTCCTCCACCACTCTCTGTGCCCCTGGGGCGCAGTGCTCCTTGTTGGCTTGCTTGGGGCCTGATTTCCCCCAGAGTAGTGGCGGGCGGAGCCTTTGGACCTATTCACCTTTCATCGTCCTTCTGGGTCCTTAGCGAATCTCAGAGCTGACCTTGGAGATAGTTGGGTATGACCCGCACACTTAAATGGGTAAACCACGCCTGGAGGAAGAGCTGGGAAGAGGACACAATGTTACCAGCCCTGAAATCCATCCCAAGGAGTCAGGCTTAGCCCATGAATCTTCCTCTGGCCAGCAATTTGAGATCCATCTACTACCAAATATCACTAGTGTGTGTGTGTGTGTGTGTGTGTGTGTGTGTGTGTGTGCGCGCGCGCGCGCAACTCAAATCCCTGGCCTGTTGGTTTCGACTCTCCCAAGCGGCATCTAACTCTAACCCACTAGGTTGGAAGGGCCCTTAGACCCTTAGGAGAATCTCAGAAGAGCTGGGCCAGGCAGTGGGAGTTTGGGAATGGGTTGCATTTCAGGAAATAGATGCCTTCCCCGCCACTGAGAATCCAAGTGCTCTCGCCATTCCTCCGCACTAGCCCAAGGTAAGAGGTTGACAGAGAATCTGATTTTATGGGAGAAGGTCCGAGGAAGGCTCAAACGAGATATCACCTGCCCGGGATCCCGATCCCCTAGGGGCTGGGCCCCTATAGGGGCGGTGTCTGAGGGCTTCCGGGAAATAGGGAGCTTTTGCAGACGGGGAAACTGGCAAAACCTGGAAACACCATACCAAGCATCTCACAGAAGCAAGACGTCTTCCAAGGCCTGCAGACATCTCTCCGGCCGGGGATGCTGTGACTTTAACTCCCCAGCCGGCCGCCAAAGCTCTGTCCTGGCCAGGCGGCCACTCCATTCACGTTTCATCAGTCTTTGCCAGGAGAGGGTAGAATACAGCCTCGAGCACGTCCACAGAATTCAACTAGGCAGACGGAAGAGACTTCTGCCTCAGGGGAAAGCTGCCGCCACTGACAGACCCTGATTTGCGGAGAAATTTAGACATCTCCCCGAAACCTGAATACTGGCAGAAGAGGTCCTGGTCCGCAAAGGATGAGGAGGGAAGCGACGCCGACCCGCACCACCCCCCCATGCCCAGGCGCTGCAGGGCTTGACTGGCGGGCCACCTGCCTCACTCCGCTAACAATCTTAATTGGGAATCACACCGAGCTGCACGGGGACTGCAAGACACAGCAAATGTTTGAACGCGCTTTGTAAGTCAGAAAGCACTGAGGGCGGGTAGTTACACACGCTAGAGGCGCATGGCTCCTGCACAAGCCCTGGCCTCGAGGGAAGGCCGCGCCCAGAACCTGAATGTAGCAGGAGCTGAGGCTCTTAATCCGAGGGCGACCTGGAGAGCAGCCAAACAACACATAACAACAACAAATATCTATAACTACATTCGGTTGTTCGGTTGTCTGGGACACTACACGTGAAAAAGTGCTTCTGCATTCTGCTCTGCACCGTTTTCCTGAGGCAGCCTGAGCAGCGTGGACATGGCCTCCATTTTACAGTTGGGTAAACGGTGTCCGAAGTCACAGGCCATAAGGAGGCCTTTCAGGGTCTTTCAAAGTTCAGAAACATATTTTACTATTTGAGGCAGGCAGTGTGGATAGATAGTCCCTTAGAACTAGCATCTCCTGGTTTGGCTTTGGGGTGGTTGGATTACTAAGGGTGAGTGTGTTTTGAAAACCACTAAGCACTGTAAAGCTGGTATGGACTTATTACTAACGTTGCCATTATTATTATTATCATTATCATTATTATTATTATTATTACAAACTTCTGGGCAATGCTTAGTAAGCTGATCTGAAACAATCATCCTTAAATTCCTGCACCCTTCAGAAGTTTCCAAGTGACCTGCGGTGTGCTCAGCAGAGAGTCCCTTAGAGGGGTAGAGACTCCCGGCTGCCACCAGTTTTCAAGTCTCCTGATAAATATGTTTTTTAAAATGAAGAAATGCCAAAACAGGTTGCAAAAAAAAATTGTGTTATATTGTAAATGGTTACATCATGTAATAAATTAATTTTTTTCTGTAGTTACACATAGAAGTTATTCAACATAAACTAGGTTGCTCAAATCATTAACACATTTATAAAAGGAGATTGATTCCCAGGGCCTTTCAAGCAGGGGTGGTCGGTATGGAGTCCAGGTTAAGTTGAACGATGAACTTCTTTCAAACCTGTTGGGTGTGTATAAGGCTATACCACCTATGAAGGAAACGTCCAACGACCAAATTTGGGTCAACTGAGGACGCGAGAACTGGCAAACGGCCCTGCCGCCCCGCACCCCTCCCGGAGCGCTGCTGTTACTGTTACTTTTTGCTTTGAGGCGGGCAGGGAAAGACCGGCGGGCACCTGGCTTTTGGCAGATCCGGAGCTGACCCAGAATCTGCCGCACAAGCGAATAGCACTCATGGGTTCCTGTTGGAAGGTCAAGTTTAAAGGGAATACACAGTGGCGGCAGGAGCGGAGCCATCACTTTGCCCGGAGCCTCTGGCAAGTTGAGCTCGCTCCCGGGCTCATCCTTTCCCCCTTGCTGCTGCGACTGTGCGTGACAAGCTGCCTCCTTTCCTACTCCTCCCCCCACGCCCCTTCACCCCGGTCGCCCGGAGCCCACTCACTCCACTCTGCCTCCCATAAGCACCCTGTTTTGTCCCTGGGTGCCCTGCCCACAGGTCCGGTGAGGCCCCCCGCAGCCCAGGGGTTAGTGCGCCTGCGGAGCCCAGAGGGCGTGGTCTCTGCTTAGGCCTCAGGGTATTCAAGGAGCACCTACATCACTCTTTACTGTTTCCGCAATTGCAACAAGAGCTTCTGGCGTGAGGGAAACTTCTGGGGGCTTCTCAGTGAGTCCTTCTCCTCCCCAGCCTGGCCTGCTTCTGATTGTCACACTCAGGCCACCTGGCTGAACTGGGCTCCTACGACTTGGGCGTGTGCCCTATCCCTTAGGTGCTTGCGGTTCTAGACGTCTGGGAGACCAACGTGAGAGCTTCTCCCTGCAGCCAGCACCAGCACATCTGGGGGCGGGAAGTGGCCAAGTCGGGTTCAATGGCCTCCAGGATCCATTAAGTGATTCTACCTGGGTCCTGTGTCTACAGGCTGGAGGCAACTCTGCCGCTGACTTGATGAATCCTAGGCAATTAACTTCTCTTCTCCGCATCTATACTAAAAAAAAGGGGGGGGGGAGTATGAGATGCTTCTTAAATCTGAGCAATGTTTGGAGTCCACACTGACCTCTGGCTTGGAATGGAGGTAAAAGACAAAGTCTTTCTATTTTAAATAGTGAGCCATGCCCTTCGTGCGCAGATTTTGGAAGGAGGGTTGTTTTGCTTCATTTTTTAAAAAAGAGCTGGGTCCCCCAATTCCAGTACCATAGGTCTCTCCAAAGTTATTCTCTCTGCGCCTCCTTTGCACTTCCCGAGCCTGGGTGGGCAGCTGTGGTCCTCGGTTTAGACTTCTCTCCACCCACCGCCCTCCGGAGGTGGGAGGCCTGAGGCTATTCCGCCTCGGTGGCCGCATTGAGCCCGGAGAGTCCCCTGTCCTTGGACGGAAATCACGGAAAATACGTTAAGGAAAAAAAAAAAAATTAATGCCACTAGTACTTTCTCTCCCATAGTCCACCAAGGGTGGGCAGCATGCTGTAAAACAAGAGCCAGTAAACCGATTATTTTAATAAGCTTATTAACATTTTTGAATGGCTCCCCTTGTGTGCGCCAAGGCCTCCCTCGGTGGAGCTGCGGAGTTCTGCGGCGGGGTTTTCGGAGGTTTTTCCGCAAGGACACGCAGGTTACCCAGCCGGCGCTGCTGCCCTCTGCGCAGGGGGCCCTGTCCCGGCTGGGGCTGCCAGGCTGTGCGCACAATGTTTTCTCAGGACCTCGGTGTCCCCCGCTGGTCCATGCTTTGATGCGTGCAGCCCAAAAGGGCTACACAGGGTCAGAAGTCGCCAAAGAGCTCGAGTGACCCAATGCCGCACTGAAGTGTCCCCACAGCTTCGAGCAACCCACAGGGCTGGGGTTTTGTCCCGCCCCACTACATTTTTGCTCGTGTTTTTGCGATAGTCGTCCCCGAAACTGACACTCTTCCCTGAGGATCGAAAACTAAATAGTAAAATCTCCTCTCTTGGACAGGTGTCTCGGGTATTCCTGCGGACAGGGGAGGCTTGGGTTTGGTCCACATGCATCTTAGACCTGGAGCAGGAGTGTCACTAGGGTGATGACTTCTGGGTATCCCTCTCGGACGAGGCCTGGGACACTGCCCCTCTGGGGGAACTTGAGCGACTGGGCTTTGTCCCCACCCCCAACTGTGGGAAAGGAAGCTACAAACACGTATAAGGTGGTGACAACGAGGAGAAAGATCTTCGAGGACACAGAGCAAGTGAGAGAAAAACCAAGCTAATGGGAAGACCTAGCCTGCCCAAGTTCCCATGTCCCTTCAAGTCTCAACTTACAGGTCTCAGGCCTTCCTGAGTCAATCCTCCTGGGAAGTTTCAGTTAGATGTCGCTCCTGAAGCTGTCCCACCTACTTGCTGCAGTGATAAGTAATACTGGGTTCAGTGCAGAGCTCTAGCATGGTCTGACCTGGCCTTGCAACCTCTGGGAAGACAGGTTGGGAGGGCCTGCCCCCACAGGGACCCTAAGTGCCTAGCATGGAGCCTGTTGCTCTTGGATGTTGAATACATATTTGAAGCACTCATGAATGAGGATCAGAATCCTTCAGCTTTATCCTTGTCAGCCCCCACCACATCCCTCCCTCCTGGCTCCAAGTGCGTACCCACAGGTCTTGTTGAGAAGCCAGCCAAGGGCAGGAGGGCCAGCGGAGCTTTCCCAAACCTCATCAAGGTCTTCTTCTCCTGGCCAGCTGGGCGCCAGTCCTGGGGGTCTGAGCAGGCGACCCCCTCACGTCTTGGGGTCAAGCTCTCAGGCCTGGGGCTCAAATTCTTCCTGGTACCACCTTAGCTTTGAGCAAACTTGACAAATCATCTCATCATCTCGGACATGATCCTATTAAAATGTATACCATGCCTGACCGGCTGAGGGCTGAAAAACACCATGGTGTTGAATGAACCGTTGTACTGCTGATTTATATGGGGGTGGGAGCTGGGAGTGGGGTGGGAGAATGCTCCTGTTTGGAAATTGGAGAGCATTAGCTGCCCCACAGAGCTCAGAGCCAGGCCTGGTGGATGGGGATACCCTTGGAGAGGTATTTGTGGTGGACCTGGTGGTGAGACAGGCCTAAGGGGGGGGGGGGGCTCAGTGGCTCTGGGCAGAACTGCTTCACCTATAGGCCTTGAGGTGAACTTGGGATCCTACCTGCCCTCCTCCCTGTGTGGGCTTATGATCACACCTAAACACAGTGCTGCTAGTTGGGTAGCTGCTTTAGACAAAGGGCTCAAGTTCTCTGGATTCCCAACTCGGGTCTGGCACTCACATGTTTTCATTTTTTTAAATATTTTATTTATTTATTTATTTGACAGAGATCACAGTAGGCAGAGAGGCAGGCAGAGAGAGAGAGAGAGAGGAGGAAGCACGCTCCCCGCTGAGCAGAGAGCCCGATGCGGTGCGGGGCTCAATCCCAGGACCCTGGGAACAGACCTGAGCCAAAGGCAGAGGCTTTAACCCACTGAGCCACCCAGGTGCCCCATGTTTTCATTTTTTTAAAGAATTTTTATTTATTCATTTGGGAAAGACTGAAACAGAGAATGCATAAGCAGGGAGAGAGGCAGAGGGAGAAGCAGAATTCCTGCTGAGCTGGCTGCCCCATGTGGGGCTCAATCCCAGGACCTGGAGATCACAACCTGAAAGTAAGGCAGCCACTTAACCGTCTGAGCCACCCAGGCGCCCCTTCATATGGTTTTGTTTTATTTATTTTTTGAAGATTAAATTAGAGGTATTTGGGTTGTTTTTTTTTTTAAGATTTTATTTATTTATTTGACACAGAGAGATATAACACACGGGCAGAGAGGCAGACAGAGAGGGGGAAGCAGGCTCCCCGCTAAGGAGAGAGCCTGACGTGGGCTCAATCCCAGAACCCTGAGATCATAACCTGAGCCACCCAGGTGCCCCTTCACATGGTTTTAGATGAAAATTTCCTACTGTATAGTGTCTTATATTTCATGAATGTATTCTCCAGCCCATTTCCATTGAATCTCACTAGCAAGGAGTTCTGGTTCCATGAGTAACCCCCAAAGAGGAAGAAGGTGCTGTTGCCCGAGTGCTTAGCTGGAGAAGCTGAACCCAGGCGCTCAAGCACGAGGTCTTTTTGATTCTCCAGGAGGGAAGGCATTAAAATCTACCTCCGGAAAAACCCCATGGGGACAGAGCATGGATTTGGAACGAGGTGGTTGATGAAGACCCAAAAGGAGTTGCTCTGATGAAAATATGGAAAATTACCCCCATCCCCACGAAGATAAGGGGGTGTTCCCTGAACAGTAGTCACCATGAAATACTCACAACCTAATAGATAATATTATTTGCCAAGTTAAACAAAGACATTTACCATTTAAAGAAACTTACCTGTGGAAATGAGAAGGGATAGACAAGCAGTGTTGAGTGATTATAAAAACAATCAGAACAGAAGAACAGTTAGCCCTCATTGGAAACCTTGGCTGCAACATGTTCTGTACATTGTTTGCAACTGCAGTTGTGCTTTTAAAATAAATTCGGTATATAGACTTCTAACGCTTAAAAATGTACAGCAACTGCTTTCCAGTTGACTCCTTCTTTTTTAAAAACTATTTTATTTTATTTTTTTTAAGATTTTATTTATTTATTTGACAGAGAGAGATCACAAGCAGGCAGAGAGGCAGGCAGAGAGAGAGGAAGAAGCAAGCTCCCTGCTGAGCAGAGAGCCCGATGCGGGGCTCGATCCCACGGTCATGACCCGAGCCGAAGGCAGAGGCTTAACCCACTGAGCTACCCAGGCGCCCCAAAACTATTTTATTTTTTGAAAATATTTTATTTATTTGAGAGAGACAGTGCAAGAAAGCATCGTGAGGGTGGGTGGGGGGGCTGGTCCTCACTGATCAGGAAGCCTGGCCATAGGGCTGGGGCTTGATCCCGGAACTCCTAGATCATGACCTGAGCCAAGGTAGACACTTCACTGACTGAGCCACCGAGATGTCCCAAGATTTTATTTTTTTAAGTGATCTCTGCACCCAATGTGGGGCTTTTTTTTTTTTTAAGAGTTTATTAATTTGACAGAGAGAGACAGCAAGGGAGGGAACACAAGCAGGGAGAGGGAGAAGCAGGCTTCCTGCCTAGCAGGGAGCCTGATGGGGCTTCATCCCATGACCATGGGATCATGGACCTGAGCAGAAGCCCAAAAACTGATCTACCCAGGTATCCCCAATGTAAGCTTGAATGTACAACCTCGAGATCAAGAGTCTCATGCTCTAGGACCGAGCCAGCCAGGTCCCCTCCAGCTGATATTTTTCTGCCCACAATAACTTGCAGAAAAGTTTCTTAAAATAATTATTTTATAAGACGTATATTATTTATTTGATTTACACTAATTGTTCTCTGCAGTGTTTCCTAAAGGAAGGCCCTCCCTGTCGTGCTAGTCCTTCTGTTTGTGAGAGGCTAGTGTCCTACTTTATGATTCAGTCTAGAGAAGGAGTTGCAGAACTCACTCAGAAAGATAGCCACAGGACACATAGGGAGGAGAACTGGGGTCTTACCCTTCAGCACCAAGGGGAGGGCTCAAAAGAGCTGGCAGGGGAATTATCAACAGGGAGGTTTTTTTTAAGAGAAAAATATTTGCATGGAACTGGCTGACATCCTCTTTTTGTCTTTTATTCATTCATCCAAATATTAAGCCGTATTTGTTAAGCAGCTACTCTGCCTGAGAGGTACAGAGGAGAAAGGCCCCACACTAGTGGAGTTTACCATCTAGTGGGAGACAGAGATAGAAGTGCCAAAAGGAAAACGAAGTAAGTGTACGTTATCGCAGGGCAAGCACGGGGTATCATTTGAGAGATCAGTCAAGGAAGGTCACTGGAATGTTAATTTTTTTTAAGGAGGGTGAGGCAGTGGGAGAGGGAGAAAGAGACTCCTACCAAAGTAAGCTCCACACGCCCGCAATGGGGAGCCCAAGGTGGGGCTCTGGGGCTTGATCACACCAATCTGAGATCTTGACCTGAGCGGCAATCAAGAGTCCACTGCTAAACGGAAGGGGACACCCAGGAGCCCCTTGGATGTTAAATGTTTGTAAGAGCGTTTTTGGTATGTGCTAATCGCTAGAGACAAGTCTTTGCTGGACTCCGTCAGAAGGTCTCTCTATTCAGGCTAAGTCTCTGTCCTGCTATGCCCCCCCCACCCCCGCCGTTTAATTCCCTCTCTGAGTCTGCCCAATTCTGAATGTGCACCCAGTGGAGAACAGGCAGGGAGCTCCAGGGATCTGGTGTTCCCGCCCATCTTCCCCCACCTTTTTTTTTTCTTTTAAAGATTTTATTTATTTATTTGACAGACACAGATCACAAGTAGGCAGAGAGGGCAGGCAAAGAGAGAGAGGAGGAAGCAGGCTCCCCGCTGAGCAGAGATCCCGATGCGAGGTGCGATCCTAAGACCCTGGGATCATGACCTGAGCGAAGGCAGAGGTTTTAACCCACTGAGCCACCCAGGCACTCCCATCCTCCCTTTTGAACCACTCCTCCATCTCCCAGGGGAGGATCCAGGAGGCACAGCCCCAGGACCCAGGAGCCCTGTGGAATTGATGCCCCCATTCCCATCCCTAGTTCTAGGAACTGCTGAAACACTGAGAAGTTTCTGGAGGGGGCTGGGGTCAGCTTCTCCTCCGCCCGGCTGCGGCCCTCCAAGCCTGTCGAGGCCAATCATTGCTCTGGTAATCAGTGCTTTATTTAGCGCTTATTCTGTTTCCCTAAGTGCTTTCCTTGAATTATTTCATTCATTCCTCCTGGCAGCTCCATTACTATTATCCCACTTTGGGTATGGACCATACGCTGCGGCTATTGCTGGCGGAGATGGGGTTCGAACTAGACTGTCTGGCTCCAAAGTACTCAGCGCTGGCCATATTTCCGTTCTGTTCCCCACCGCAGAGCTGCGGCTGCAAGGATCCCATTTACAGAGGAGAAGAATGAGGTCCGGAAATGTCAGGGCCCAAACTAAATGTTTTACTGCCTTAGCTCATTTCATTTTCACCACTTCTCTGAGAGAGGGGATTCCCCAACCAGGAGCAAGGAGGACAGAGAACCAGGTAAGGGAGGGGTGGATGACCATGGCCTTGTAGGCAGAAATGGCAGCGTGGTGTTACGGCTTTGGAGGCAGAGCAGGCTTGACTCCCACTTCTCCCAGCTTCCAGCCCTTGGGTGACTTCCCTAACCTCTGACCCTCAGTTTCCCCACAGGAAGGAAGTATGGAGATAGAGGTTTGGTGGGAGATAAAGGGGGACAGTGTGGAGTTGGTGCCTGGCCCAGGGCAAACTCTCAGAGGTGATGTGGGTCCAGAGCAGAGCAGGAACCAGCCTTCCCAGGCTCACACTTGAGCAGGGGGAACCCATCTGCAAAAAGGGGAGAATCCTTCCCAAACTCCGAACAGGGCATATCAGGGGATAGTAAAGTGCCTTTTCATTTTAGGAGGACTAGACAGCTGCCTGAAAAGGAAGGTTTCTTATTCTTGGCTCCTTTACCATTTACCTCTTCTGGCTAACAGTGTGCGGTTCCTGGTGACACCAGGGATCCTTCTGGGCTGCTGGAGGGGGCAGGCCCAGGGAGGCAGCGGGGAGGACTTAGTGACCCTTTTCTTTGGTAGTGTTATAGAGAAGGGAGTACACGGTCTACCCAAGGCACAGGGGTTGCTCTGAGATTACCCCTCTGGGATTTGCAGATTCTGACTTCCTTTCTCAGGGATTGATTAGCAAGAGATCCTTAGCTCCACCAACCCCTTCCAGCGCACCCAGCCTCGCATTTCGCCGGGACCCAAAGCGGAGTGTTCTAGGGAGGGAAAAGGCATCTCCCAGGTCTGAGGATTTCTAGTGAGCTCCGGTGACGATGTTTGTTCGCATTTAAGCCTCAGGAGAACCCCATGAAGTGGGTGGGATTATCTCTCCTTTACAGAGGAGGGAGCGAAGTTCAGGAGGGTCAAGTGACTAGGGCAGGGTCACAACTTGCAAATGGTGAGCCTGGTACTTACCCAGGGGGCCTGTGGGACATCAAAGCTTTCAGTTACTGCTTGCGACACACCTCCGCGCCCCACTCCCTCCCTTGGGGTGGGGGCTGGGCGGCGGGGAGAGGCGGAGGAATCCCATGGGGGGCGACAAAGCGGGTATTAATTCTCTGGGCAGTTTCCTATTAAGAAAACACCCGGCTCTGGCCAGCCTCCTCCCTAGGGCTGCCGCTCGGCTGCCTGAAGGCGAGGCCTGTATATTTGTAGTTTGATTCCGCCCGTCAAGCCTAATTTCTCCCTACAACTTAATGGACTCGGCTTGACATGCGTAATGATTCCTAATCACGAACATTATTTTCGCTAGCGCGGAGACATGTTCCAGTTGTTGTGACAGATCGCGTTTCAGCCATAATGACGGAAAATTACCATTTCTAATTCTCCGGTTTTTGACACCTAAATCCACAGACCATATGTGGCAGCGGGAACTCTGGGCCCCACGGTTCTCCCTCCCCGCTGGGGCAAAGAGAACTTGTGGCTGGTGCTTCCACCCACCCGCTCAGCCGCGCCCAAAGCGGTGGAGCTGGAGGGGCCCTAGGGATGGGTCCGTCTTTGCTGGCTCCTCAGTCTTCCGGCCCCTCCCTCCGACAAGAACCCCCGCCACGCCAAGTACCAATAACAAAAACCGGAACTTGGCAGGGGCCTCAGAGACTGATGCATTTTAGGGACCCACTTTACAAATGGGGACACAGAGGAGCAGAGAGGGGAGTACCTCTTGTCCAAGATGTCAGGGCTGGTAATTGGAGGGTATGTTTTTCTCAAAACCATCTCTGGAATTCTGAGCAGGGAGGCTTTTGTGTCCCTCAGCCTGAGAAAGGAAGACCTGGCTTTTTCTTTTATTTGCAAGCCTCAAAATCAGTGAGGCGAATCTTTCTAGGGAACACTGGGGTAAGCTTAATGCAGAGGGAGAGGTTGAGGCACAGAGAGGTTAAGTAATTTGTCCAGGAAGATAGGGCCAGTGGAGATGGAGTCGCACCCAGAACTTGTGCTTTTGACTGCTTTCCAGACTGATGCAATTCACCTTGATCACTCATATTCATCGCTCATACCAGCCAGGTACAGATTATTATTCCCACTTCTCGTTGTGAAGAAATTAAGGCCAGGAGGCAGAAAGCTAAAACCAAGATTTTCCTGTCCATATCTCAGGTGTTGCTCACTTTAGAGGCTCAGTAGACCAAGCGTATTCCACTTTCAGCCAAAATCCTCCAGTTTGCTTCAAGAGTAGCTTTCCTTGTGCTTCTCCCATCTCCCCTGTTTCAAGTGTGGGTCTGAGGGAGACCCTGAGGATAGAGAAGTGAAGAGATACAGCCCCTCTGCCAGAGGTTCCACAATAAAAATGGCTCATCACATAGGCCCAAGGGGCCTGATGTTGACCAACGCACTTGGTTCTACAGAGGCACGAAGGTCCAAGGGACGAGTTGCATCTGCTCAGAATTTAATAACCGGACCTCGTGCATATTTCACAGAACCTCAGAACCATTCTCTGTAAGATGGGGTTGAAAATATTCACCTACCGAAATGACTGGGAGATTGGTAAAGGCCTCTTATCCAGGCACTGGGGAGGCTCCAACCTTGACTGGGGCTCTGTTCCAGCAATCCCAAGATGCCGCTGTGCCACTTCCCGGTGGTGGGAAGGGATGCTGCTATTGCTAAGAAAGGGGGAACGCTACTGTTGCTAAGGAACGCAACCCAATCATATAAGGAAACCCGGAGCTTCCCTAGGGTGTGCAGGTGAATCCCAGAGGTTATCTGTTGTCCCCACGGAGCCCTGAGCCAAGGGTGGCATGAGGGCCCAGAAGTACACAAGTCCCTGCTGCACTCTGCGAAGTCTTCTCTGGGAGGAACCACCAGAGTTTGCAGACACTGCTCCAGTGTAAGCGGCGCAGCCAGACTACGCACCCACTCCAGAAACAACTGGAGAAGAGAAAACAAAAAAACAAAAAACAAAAAACAACCCAAAACACAACACACCAAGGTCTGAAAGCAGGTGCGATTCTCCGCCTCCACCTTACCCCATCCCAACCACTTGTGCTCCCCCCGCCCCCACTTAGCTCCCTGCTGAATTTACCGCCTGGCATCTGTCCCATGGATCTCGTGGGTCTCATCATGCTGAACACCTTCTCCCCCACCCCACCCAAGGTCTGCTGTGGACCACACTCCATCACTGCTGCAGTCTCAACTCTTTCTGATCCAAGGACTGAGGGGATGCCCAGAGAAGGAGTGGGAAGAGGATGCAGCCCAGGTGTGCCAACCAGTGTAAATGCTAAATCAGCTGGCTTCTCTGTCACATCTGCCTTCACGCAATCCCCAAAGTTGGCCTTTGTTGATTAAAAAGAAATGTGTTAAGAATACATTTTTTAGACATGAATAAGTTTGAGGCTTCCGTGGAGGAAGGCTGAAGATAATTAGCTATCATGACAACTAGGAACTTGTTTGTTCAAGACCCAGGCCAGCCTGAAGCCAAAGTGGGTGTTGTCCACTGTGATTTCTGGGTTTTGGTTTCTTTTTAAAAGTTAAAGAGTAACAGACCTCCCTTCACCTTCCTGAATGGAAGGCACAAATGGAAGGGTGGGTTTGAAAGTGCTTGGTAACCCCCAGAGTATGCAAAGAGCCCTGAGTGTAGCTGATGCACACTTACCTATGAAGACCTGCCCAGAGGCTATAGAGAGCCCCTCTGGACAGGATAGCCATCCTGTCATTCAGGTTCCAGGCACAACTTTCCAGCCTCAAACCTACAAGACCTGCATCGACTGCTCATTTTACCAATTTAGAGACTGAGGCCAAGTTTGGGGGTGGTGGCTCTCCTCTTTCCTTTGGGCTGGTTGTGCTTTAGCTCTATAGAGAAGCTCCATCAGAGAGGACATCCTCTAATTAAAAAGAGAAAGAGAGAGAGAGAGATACATAATGGTGCAGTAGCTTCTAAGCAGAGGAATCTTACATTTTCACATCCAGTATAGAATCATTGATAGCCAAAGTACCTGGGAGTCAAGCCCAATTCTGTCTTTTACTGGTCAGATGACAGTGGGCCTCAGTTTGCTCATCTGTAAATTGGGGATAGGAATAGAACCTACCTTATAGGGGTTTGCTTAGCATTAAATGAGTTAAAACTTAGAATAGTGCCTGGTATATAATAAGTGCCCAGTTCATGGTGCCCTGGGTATGATAAGCAATCAGTACATGTTAGCTGTTTTCAAAGATGCCATGGCTCGCATGTGAAGGAATCCCAGGTCTTTGCTTGGATTTAAACAAACATTTATAGAGGCTACCATTCACTGAGAGCTTAATGAGCCCTACAAAGAGATGGTGTAAGTGTTGCCTGGATCCCGGGCGTTTGGAGGGTAGCCTGGATGTCAATTTCAGCCCTGCCATTTCCTAGCAAGGTGACATTAAGCTAATAGATACTTAATCTGTTTGTGCCTTGGTTTTTTATTGTGTAAAATGATTTTTAAAAGGTAGAGGTAAAGCTTTATCTCACTGCCTAACACTCAGTAAGAGTTCAATATTGTTAGCTCTTATGAACTGCCCTTATAGACACTTATACTCCTAGTATAGAGGGAGGTGACATTAATTGTTTAATGCTCTGGTAACTAACTGGGTGTGATCGCTCAGAGACAAGGACTTTAGAGAAGACCTGAACTCAAGGCTGACATGACCACTCACAGTTGTGTGGCCTTTGCACCCATTACAGCCTCTTTGACCCAGCCTGCCAAGTCTCCAAGAAGGATAAGGACTTCCATTAGCAGCAGAGACTCCAGAATTTCCCAATAGGAAGGGCTGTGGAGGCTTGGGTCAGTTGTAATTGTGTCTTAAAGGTGTTCTGTCAGAACAAGCAGATTGACTGAAATTGGATGCTGTGATCCACTGGAAGAGACACTTCAAGGCCATGGCGCTTGCTGCCGCTGGTTGTCCAGTCTACTTTTTTTTTTTTTACATTTTTTAAAAATTTCTTTTCAGCGTAACAGTATTCATTGTTTTTGCACCACACCCAGTGCTCCGTGCAATACACGCCCTCCCCAATACCCACCACCTGGCTCCCCCAACCTCCCATGCCCGCCCCTTCAAAACCCTCACGTTGTTTTTCAGAATCCATAGTCTCTCATGGTTCACCTCCCCTTCCAATTTCCCTCAACTCCCTTCTCCTTTCCATCTCCCCTGTCCTCCATGTTACTTGTTATGCTCCACAAATAAGTGAAACCATATGATAATTGGCTCTCTCTGCTTGTCCAGTCTACTCTTAAAGAGGAAAATGCTATGCTAATATTCCTATTGTAGTCCCGTCAGGTCTGTGGGTGGGGCAGGCAGGCTGAAGTCTGATAGAGAGGGGTTCTTGCTAAATAGTCCTCCACAAAACACCAGTGGAAGGGCAGAATTGATCTGGGGTTCATGGACTCCTTTTCTGCAGGACAACTGATCACAAATCCTGATTACTTACTAGATCTTAGGAACCACATTCAATATGCCTGCAGGGTTTAAAAGGTCCACAAAGCTTCAGGACCTATTTTGTAGATTTAGAATTAGAGCAAGTAAAATATTTAGCAATGTGCCTAGCACTCAGTCCTGGAAAAATTGGGGGCCCTTATTATTAAGTCAGATCATAACCTGAAGTGAAACGGCCTTTGGGGACTTGTTCACAGGAAGGTTCACGGTGCATTTTTAAACCTTTCCAGCTGAGCTTTTAAGAGGCTTGTGGTGCAACTTCTGTCCATCTCACTGAAGGCCATCCTGAGACTGAGAGAATTTTTCCACTGGAATTCCCTAAGATATGAGTCTATCTAGTAACTCATTTCCGAAGAAGCGAAGCTGGGGCCTAGCACCACTTGCTCCAACTCTCTGGCTCGGGTCCCCGGTGCCCAGCGCTGTTGCTTCCTGAGTTTGGGATGAATTGTGTGGGCGGCGGCACCTGCAACTCCTCTGCGCGGCTCCACTGAAGTCTGCGCCCACGGTTAGTTCTAGGATTCCTGGACGGCGCCGCGTGCCGGGCGCACTGCTGGATCGCCTCCCGCGACCCAGGACCCTGAGGTTTGGGAGAGCGAGCAGGATCTCTGTGCTTTCGGCTTTTCGGTCCCGTTGCCAGGGGCCGACGGTTGGCATCCACCTGGCTAGCGCCCAGCATGCGGGCTCCTCCTTGAGTTCTTTACCTCTGCATCCCTTGCTTCTGATCCTTATGGAAACGTCGTTGTCAAGACTGATGGGTATCACGCTGCGCTCTGAAGCCGGAGCATGGTAGTGGCAGCTCAGAATTTGTTGAGCTTCCCAGAGGGGCCAGTCACCCTGGCAAATTATCTACGCCCTTTCAATGATTTGTCACATCCGTTCCATGAAGGAGGTATTGCTATTCTCCCCATCTTACAGCTATGAGGACTGAAGTACAAAGAGCTGAATTTTTCTCTGGTCCTATAGTTAACCAAGCAATAGAACCTGGATTTGAACCTTGATAGCTCGCGTCTTTAACCACGCCTCTACGCTGCTTTCTGCTTCTGTGCCTCCGGCCCAGAACGTTGCCCGACATCTGATAGTCTTCTCTGAATATTTGTGGAGAGAGGAAGGCATTGTAACCCATCGGTTATGGATGATGAGCAGGCGGACAGACTTGCCGAGCTAACCCCTGGCTGGACGGAGTCTGAGACCACGCTGGCATGTGTCTTCTCCTCTGCGTCCCCGGTGGACTCCAGGATCTGAAACAGGGCCGCTAGCCTGATACACCCTGCCTTCAATACCTGGTCCTTCAGTCCCAAGCAGAGCACAAACTTCTGTGAATTAGGGCTATTGGCCTTGCGCGCAGAGGACGCTGATTAAATTTTATTTCTGAGAGCTCCAGTCGGAAGGCCACCCTATTACCACCAACTAACCGTTTCCCCGGCTCCCCAAACACTGCGCCCTTCCAGGATGCTGGAAGCCGAGGCTCGAGCCCCGGGAGTGTAAAACGGGTTGGGCCTGGAATCCAGTCCCAGGTTGTTGTCTGGAGCAGCCGCGTGGGTGGGGTAGGATGGTGACTGGCGTAAGCCCCGCGTGAGTGGAGTGAAGCCGGGCGGGGGGAGGAGGCCCCGCGAGGGTGGAATGAAATGGGGTAGACGCCGCAGCGCAGTTTTAGTTGGATGGGATCAGGTTGAAGGACGAAGCCCGGGCTCTCACGGAGATCACCTGGCCCCTATGCAAAGACGCCCGCCAGCGGGTCCTTCCCCCATTCCGCAGGACAAGTTGGGTGAACTAGCCCCTGCCCTGAAGCTGGGTGTTCCTTTCCGGCCCCTGGAACGCCCCCCCACCCCAACGCCAGCAATCGAGGTTGGGGGAAAGGTGGAGGGGAGTCGGTACGCGGGAGCAGAGGCAGGAGAGGGGACTCTCTCCAAATACTAGCAGCCCAGTGCTCCGTCGGACAGCGCATGAACGGCGCACAGCCCCAGCCGCGCAGGGCCGCTGCCCACATGGGGCTTTGGGCATCCACACCCCTCTTTGTGCTTCAGGTCCTTCTTCTGTAAGATCCGGCTGGTAGTATCTCTCTCCTTCCGAGGCTACCCGCGTTTCCGAAACGAAAAAGCTGCGGTCGGTCAGGGCCCAGCAAGCCTCCCAATTTCAGCGCGAGTAAAAATTCAACGGGGAGTGTGCTTGGTTTCAGTGGGTGAAGGTGAGGCCCAGAATCCTCACTTTTAGCCCACGGGTGGTCCTGGTGCACATGGTTTCATGGACCTCACAGGGAGATGCCGCATGTTGCGGGGACCGGTAGGGGCGTGCAGTGCCGTACGGCCGGCCTGGGCTTGGTCAGCGTGTCCCGGGGGCCAGGGTGCTAGACAGCTAGAGATCCATCCTTGGGGAGGTGACAGTTTAGCAGTTGAGAGTCGGACCTGGGACCTGGGACCAGGACTGTGCGTTTAGGCCACTTCGTCCAGCGAGGCCTCCCCGCCGCGAAGTCTGCAGCGTCGTGAGCCGCCACCAAGCCGCAGTCTCCCCAAGCGCCTTCGGCCTCCGAGTAGCTGTCGCACGGTTGAGTCTCGTGGCTCACGCGGTGCGGGGCCGGGGCAGCACGCGGGTTCCCAGGTCCGGTCAGGGGAGGGAGCGGCAACGCGCTGCAGCTTTGCTGAAGCCCCGAGCGCTTTGGCGAGCGTCCTGGCCCACAGTCAATCCGGAGACGAGGCCTTTGCCAACTTTGGGGATGGGGGGGGTGGGAGGCAGTCACCAGCTGGTGAGTATGAGGTCGAGGTTTTCCTTACTCGGGTCTTGCCGCGGTTTGTCCCGAAGCACATCAGCAGTCTGGGCCCCGCTGCCGCCGACTCGCGGAGGCCCATTCTCTTTGTAGAGAACAGGAACATCGCTTCCTGCCAGCCTGGGCGGGGGTCAAGTCAGGCTTCCCAAGCAAGCGGGTTTGCGCCTGGCCTTGCTGCCAAGAAGAGCCACCTGCGGAGGCCGCTGGCGAGTGCCGAGCTGAACCCACACCTGGAACGTGCTCCTCCCCAGTTCCCTTCTCAAGGCGGGTCTGAAATGAAGCGAGAGGCTCTGCCTCCTCCCTTGGGTACAGGGCAATGAAGTTGTTAGGGATTCACAAGCAAACAGTGTTTGCTCGCCTTTACCTATCCAGGTGAATTATTTGCGGTGACTTCTAATTTCCTTCCCCCAAAGAAAACCATGTCCTCCCATCTTTCCACTTTTTTTTTCCCTTTAGCTTAAACGCTTATGAAAAAATTGATGGAAAAACATCTTCAGTGGCCTTTGGGTTCTCCTAGAAAAACAACCAAAACCCAGACCTCACTAGTAATAGTGAAAACCTTAAAATTCAGCTCTTTATCCCATGCTTCCCCAGTTTTCAACTGACAACTCAAGCATGTTTGGACTTCAAATGTCAAACTTGATATCTGGCTGTTTTACAAAGATGGCTTGGCTGAGAAATGACAGAAAACATGAAATGTTAATTCTGACAGATAGGGGATTCTCCTTTTTCTTTTCCTAAGCTGGCCATGGCCTTGCTGAGTGACCATGCTAGTCACTGAAAATTTTGTGTCAATATATTGGCAGTTAATAGGAGGAAAAAATAAGGTAGAATATTGAGCTAATGAAATTCAGTAAGAATACCATTAGAATTTTCCCTTATTCGTCATTCCCCCTTGGTTTCTTTTACATGGAATTCCATATAAAACACAAACTATTTATATAAAAGTTTGCAGTGTTACATTAACCAAAAATACAGGGAATGAAACAATTAGGGAGCACATATAGGCATATTAATTATCCCACCTTGCACTTGCAGCTGTATGTTCTACATGGCATTTTTCATTACTACATGAGCTGTTAAATGTATAAAGTAGGTACATTTGTGGGCACATTAACACACTATGAGAACTTGAACTTGTTCATTTCCTGGCTTTTATGGGCCTGGTTGGGCTGTATGGGCTTGCTTTACACAGGCTCACATGCCCTGAACTCCCATTGACTTCTAGAATCCCCACCTCCATGGACAGAGGGAGGCAAGTAGAAAATGGCCTGGTTAGGTATAAGCTGGTGCAATCTGTGTTGTCTTGGATGCCTAAAAGCTGGCCCCCACAGTGGCCTAGGCCCCAGGACAGGAGGAAGCTCTTGATTCCGCTGGAAACTGGGCCTGGGCACCTTTCTTCAGTCAGTCTTCTCTTCAGAGATCACATGGCAAGTGCATCATTATATTGGAGGTGGTGTTTGGGATTTTGTTTTGTGTTATTTCGCCATTGCTTTGCTTTGGCTGTCCTCCCAACTTTACCTTACAGACAGGAAGCCTAAATTGAAGCTGCCCTAGCCCCTGAACAGGGTATCCAGTTCCCTTCTTTAAAGCAAATGAGCTTGAAATAATTGTCACACTCCATGCAGATAAGCCACCTAAGATTTTTATCGTGGGTTTCTCTACTCCTTTATTTGTAACCATAAAACAAAATAATTTTCATAAGATAATTAGAGATCTAGAAATGAGTTGCTCAGTAAAGAACAGGTAGATTGGCATAAAAATAATCTTGGGTCCTGATAGGTGTTGCAATGTAAGTAAGTTAGTTCATATTACTTGAAAAAGCATAGTTTGTGTATGCAAGAGAATGGGGAAAAAAAAACCCACTATATACCCTTACTTTCCAAATACACACACACACACACACACACACACACACACACAGAGTTTTGTTTTGTTTTGTTTTTAATCAGGACTCTCCCCCAAAACAGTAGCTTGTTTGAATGGAGAACTAGAATAAAGAACAAGGCTTGAGAATTCTACTTGATGGTGGACAATGGGAAGAAATTTCAAAGTCAGCTTCAAGATAAATCTTGAAATAAATACTTAAAATACAATTTGGTTTACATGCAAATGACATAAGAAGGAAGACAGCACAATTATTTTTAAGATGGCAAAGGCTTTGAAGAAATGTGAAAAATGTTATTTGTCACTTTAAGCCCTGTTTACAGAAACATATAACCAGATATTTTGGAGGGAAACACTTGACATTTGTGTGTGTCTGGAGAGGGGAGGAGTATTTTATAAATGATCCAGGTTTTCACATTTTATCTGGTGGATATAAGCAGTCTGCGTGGGATCAATTGAAATTTGAGCTGAGGACTGATAAAGTTTTACAAGATGTAACTGACCATTTTGGTCTAAAACTGTTCTATTTAATTTTTTAATATGATCAAGTCGAGCAGGGAGATAACTATCATTTTGGAGAGCTTCCCATGTGCTAACCACTATGCTAGATGCCTTACAAACATTATTTCCTCTTATGATAATCTTTGATATTATCCCCACTTAGCAGATGAGAAGGTGGAGACTTGGAAAGTGTAATTAACTTCCTTACAGTGGTATGGATAGTAAAGAGTGGAACAAGGATCAGTTGACTTTAACATCCAAATTTTAGCCACTACTCTAAGCTACTCCCTCCATTGATATGAATAGCCATGTTTCACTGAACAGACATGAATTCACAGAAACTTGTGCTTAAAAAAAAAATGTTTACTAAATTGAATGGTTCAAGTTGAAATGGAAGAATTGGCTATGAACTTAGACTTTGAGAAAAATTACCTGGCTTTCCAGAAGGTGGTCTTATTTGCTAGGCCTAAAATGTTTTACTTTACTGTTCTGTTTTGAAATGTTATTTTTTGGAACAAAACCAGTGGTAAGATTCAGAAATGGAAATGCCAATATAAAGGATGAAATGCTGGAATCTTTTCAAGTTGTAAAGCAGAGAGAGCTCAAGTGGAAGAATTAATATGTATAGCGGTTTCGTAGCTGAGCATTTCATATATCTGACAGACTTTACATGGCCTCTTTCTGTTGGAAACATTTTTCTTTAACATTTGTTTGCTAAAAAGTGTAACTCCAAGCGCCAAATTCTCTGGCTTGTGTACTGAAGATATTCAGCTTTTTGAGTGTTAAGAAGAGCTGCGAATTAATCCCCGGGAAAAATTCCTTCCATTTCCAAGTCTGCCAATGCAGGATTTTCAGAAAGGATAGTTGACCAAGGAAATTAAACTCCCTTTTACTATGCAGATGTCAAGAAACAGCATGCTCTTCAAACCAAAGCTATGAAACACAAGAATTTTTTCTTCACTTTGAAATATATTTTCTTCTCGCGTTTGGTATCTAAATAAGTTTGAATATCCTCTGAAAGGTTTAGTTTCTTTGTTCTTTGCTACGGTGTGGTACTGATTTTTTATAACCCAGCAACAATACCATGTAAAGGAAATTCAACATTTCAGTTGCAATATCCAATTCTCTAAATGGAAAAAGAGTAAACTGGAATTAACATACACACCATTGAATGTTGGAATTTTAAATTTGGTCATAATTGTCCCAGTCCTTAGAAATAGCGAAATTATTTTGTGGTTAAATATTCTTTATTTAATAGTATTTATAGAATGTGGTCGATGCTGGTTGCGCAGGTTAATGTGCTGCCTTTTTAATAGGGAGCTATTGCTACTGACTTACCTTCCATAAGGCATGTACTTGGATTTGTTTTTCAGTGCTGTGAGCACTAATGAAGGCCAATTTAAAGCAATTTTCTTGAAGATTGCTGCTCAGCGCCGTCTGACTTGCAATTTCAACACTTACGCCAGGCAGGACGGTGTGGCAAGAGGTTAGTAAATACAATTATATTAACATTGGTGTTATTTTTGTTACTAAGAGTTCAGTTATCTGAAGGCAACCAGTCAACTAAAATAGACTGAATATATTCAATGCATACATTACACCAATAACCCTAGCATTTTAGCAAACATTGAAACTAAGTGTCTGAGGAAGAGACAGCATTTAAGTATTCCTGTTCAGCCTAAGCTTGCCCTGAGTTGATGAATGAGGGCAAAATATCTTTTTTTAAAAACTCGAAACTGTGATAAGTGAGTTCTTTGGCACATTTAGATGTGTCACTTGCTGTGTTTACCATGAAATTATTATACTGTCAGGTTTTTGTTTTTTTTGTTTTTTGTTTTGAGAGGTGAAATTCTTTTGCTCTGTTAGAGATATGATAGTCGTTTATGTTTTCTGAATAAGGTGTAATCTTCCAGAACGGACTTATCAGCACAGAATTGAGTGGCTCAGTTGGACCTACAGAATTCAGACAAAGGCTAGTTCAGTGATCTTTGCACAGTGAAAATTCAGTGGGTCCCTCTAACTCAGTGGCTTCATTATTAGGAAAATAAAAGAGAGAAAAGATGACTTTTACACATTCATCTGTCATTTTGTAGCCTCCCAGCCATTTTCAGGTTTCACTTTTCATTTTAAAAACAAGTCTCATATGCTCCCTTCCAAACTGTTTAATTCACTGCTGGCAACTAAAGAGAAAAATGAGGCATAAATTCCTTTTGAAAATTTAGCAAGTTACCTGCATTACTGAACATAATATTGTATAGGACTTAATTGAGTATAATGTTTTATACCTTAAATTCCTTTGAGACCAAAATGAAAAAATGTTCTCTTTGAATCAAAAGATAAAAATGATTTTAAACACAATGACTAAAATATGGTATTTTTTCTTCTTTCTTCTTTTAAAATTATGTCTCCTTGTCTAAGAGAGAAGGCAAAGTTCCAGGGAGGAAAGCTTAAGGATATCTAATATGCAATCAAAACTAGTAGGTGGGTATTTGGAATTTCTTTTACAATTTCTGAACTGTAACATGAAGATTATTTGATTTATCAAAGACATTTTGTGGAACTTAAATTGAAAAGAAAATAGATCATGCATACTAGGTAAATTTTGGCATTTGAAGAAAATTACTTAACTTTTTTCCTCCAAGCATCAATTTATATCAACATATAAAGATGTGTCCTTTTATACAGATGCCACAATTATAGAGATAATTTAAATAAAATTTAAAATGAGGTCATTTGAATTTCCATTGTTGTCAGTGATTTCCATTTAGTTCAATAATTCAATTTTTAAAAAATTTGAATAATGCCAAGGAAAATCTGGATGAATTTTACACTTTGGGCCTTTTCCCGCTAGTTTGTTTTGACTTGTTTATAATGGAAATACATTCTTTAAAAAAAAAAAAAAAAGAGGACGTTAAAGTTGGCATTCAAGGCTTCTTTGAATGTTAAAAAAATGAGATACTTCACAAGCATAATGTGCATTTTCCTGGGGCTTGCTTTGAAAGAATATCAGATTCATATTGATAGCAAACGATTTTAAAAGACTATATTACAGTGTGGCTCTTATAAAAGTGTGAGAACACATCCTCTCTCTCAGAGTCTCTCTTTGTTTTTCCATTTACGTGGAGAATAAGGAAGTGTGTGTAATTTATTACTATTAAGGAACTTTATGAATGGTCTTTCTCATATTTCCCCCTTGGAAGCCATTAGATAATCTGTTTTTGTAATACTGAGTCAAACATTTGGTTTAATATTCTTTTTCAGAACAGACCACATAATCATAGGATTATTAGACATGTCATAATTTTTAGAGGTGTCTTAAACCCATGCACGGTTATTCCTGTGCTGAATTTCCTAAAGTTACAATCTTTAATTCTTGTTCTCAAAAGCAAACAAACAAAAAATGTTACCCAAGATGCACATAAAACATGCATTAAAGGCGTTTCCTACTCTATGTTTTTTTATTATCCCTCTACCTTACCACCCACCAGTGTTGTGGATTTAAGAGAGTCGACATAATTGAGTAAGTAAATTACCAAAAACCTAGGCAGCTGTTGCAGACACCTAGCAATTGGCTGTTGGTTGGTTCTAATGTTCTCGTATTAGCACATTAAAACAAGCAGAAAGGGGGCTCTTAATTACGCCTTGCTTTATGGGAGCACAATAAATTCCTTTTGTTGACCTTACTGCAAAGCTCAATGGTGTTTTTGTGCAGTGTTGAATTAAGAGATATCAAAAGTCATAGATTGAAGGATTATTCTGAGCATTTCAAGAACGTGTAAGTAGGTAGTAATGAACCCCCAGTACAACCAAATCT
This sequence comes from Lutra lutra, assembly GCF_902655055.1. Taxonomy (NCBI): domain Eukaryota; kingdom Metazoa; phylum Chordata; class Mammalia; order Carnivora; family Mustelidae; genus Lutra; species Lutra lutra. The sequence continues at coordinate 150,495,089 of NC_062279.1, read as the reverse complement.
GCTCCTCTGAATGCGAAAGTACCCGTTATTCAACATTTCAAACTGACAGCTTGTAAATGTAAATTTTATTAAATGCACAGCAATAAAAATTTGTAGGTTTCTGTCACTTTGAATTTTAGTGGCTCAAAATGAGGCCTCTAGCCTTTTAAATCACAGCAGGTAAAAGCAGAACTCTCAAGCATTCAGCATTTTAAAACGGAACCTTTTTCAGGTTTCACTATGTGCCTTTGCTCGCATAATATTCTTTGCAACATTCAAGAATGGATGTGTTATGTCACTTAACAGGCTTGCATTTTCCACAGCCTTTCTATCACAGTTCACAGAATGTTTCTCTGGCAACCTTAGGAGAGAGGGAAGGAGATAAGGGAGGAAAAGAGGGGGTGGTTGCTTAAAAGGAAATAAAGAAATTAAAGAGATAAAAAAGAAAGATAAATTAAGAAGGATATAAGAAGGTGCATCATATTAATGTTTTACAGTATGAACTGATACATTTTTTTTCAAAACTAGTTAAGCTCCTTCTTATGGACATTATGGAAACTATAAACTTGGTTAAAGTCGTATAAAATAAACATATAATGAGAAAATATTGTGGGGAATACAATCTTAGTTAAAAATATCCTGAGGACCTCTAAAACCTAGAAGGAAAATTTAAAAAAAAAGCATAAAGGCTCAGTTTATTGGACAAAATGATGATTGGTGTTTCATTTAAGGAAGTCCGATGTTAGATTTAAATAACAATTGTTTCCTATGTTCTAGCCTTGCTTCTTAACAGAAGCAGCTCAATTCTCTAGTTGTCCTTTGGAGAAGTAGTTTCAATTGATAACCTTGTCAATGTCAGAATTTAAACATAGTGCTTGAATATGCAGTTTCTCAAATAATATGTTTTACTTGGTGAATATTGTTGCCATAAGTGACTTTTCTGATGAGACTTATGAGAAGGCATTTGGCCACCTGCAGTTGTTAAATATCCCCCTGGGACTTTTTCTAAGAGTTGAAGTATTACGCCGTGTTTTGGCCACATTCCAGTTTGGGCTAATGGCATTCGTCCTTTCGAAGTTTCCTTTGCAGTTTTAATTGGGTCTGACCCTTTTCTTCACTTTGGGGAGCCTTCCCTCTGCCCCCAAAAATGTTCCCCATTCTGGCAGAAAGAGTGAAGACAGTCATCCCTTCTTCGACTAAATTTCTGAGTGTATTAGGATGTTCTGTACATGATCAAAGTAGCTAAAGGTGAATTTCAACACTGTGCATGTGTAAGTGTTAGAAGACGTTTAGCATTTCTAAATTATAAACATTATTTGGTGGGTGCATAGACTCTTTCTTCAAAAGATTTTAATTTTAAAGTATTTAAGGGATGACATAAAGCAGTTATTTTAATCTCAGAGTTTCAACAGCTCATTTTCAAAGTGGTGGAAATCAAGAATGCTTTATGATAATAATTTATACATATTTAAAGATTGTGATTACTAAGATAGGAATCGCATCTTGGGAGGCTAACTTTCCTTTCTGTATGAGAAGTCAGAATCCTTTCTTCAAGACATGTGTGGATCAGCCAACATCCTACTTGAAGCTGTTCCAGTTTTAATAACTCTTGCCATTGTTTCATACTGAATGAAGACTAGAGTTAAGCATGGAGTACTTACCAGTCACATGGTTCTTAAGTTTTCCTGAGCAAATATGCTTAAATTTGAGAGGTGGTTACTTTTGAGAATATTTCTATTTCTGGTTTCTCATCTTGCCTTATCACTTCTGGCTGAATCTGCTGCCAGGGTCAACTCTGTCTTGTTAGGATTACCAGTATTTGGGTGGATTGCTGTCCAATGGGTGGAGGTAAAATAAACATGGACAAGTGGCCTTAAAATCATGGAATGTCAGAGTTGGAATCTCAAGGCTCACATTCAGCCACCTTATTTTAACCTACTTCATGTTCTTTTTCTATTTTTATTTCAAATTACATTAGTAATATATGACTACTAAAAATATATGTTATATAAAGTAAAATAGTTTACTCTCCCTTCATCTCCCTCAATCCTAGAACCTTCCCAGTGGTGATTACTGATGTTACTTTGGCATCAGTCCTTCCAGACACAAGTGTATTTTCTTTCTTTATTTTTTTTAAAGATTTTATTTATTTATTTGACACCCAGAGAGAGATCACAAGTAGGCAGAGAGGCAGGCAGAGAGAGAGGGGGAAGCAGTCTCCCTGCTGAGCAGAGAGCCCGATGCGGGGCTTGATCCCAGGACCCTGAGATCACTACCTGAGCAGAAGGCAGAGGCCCAACCCACTGAGCCACCCAGGTGCCCAGAAGTGAATTTTTTTTTTTTTTTAGATTTTATTTATTTATTTGACAGAGATCACAAGTAGGCAGAGAGGCAGACAGAGAGAGAGGAGGAAGCAGGCTCCCCGCCAAGCAGAGAGCCCAATGCAAGGATCGATCCCAGGACCCTGGGATCATGACCTGAGCCAAAGGCAGAGGCTTTAACCCACTGAGCCACCCAGGCGCCCCAACAACTGTATTTCCATACATAATTTTGTTTTATGTGATTTATTGCAGATATAAATGGAATCATACCATACTTCTTATGCAAACTTTGACCTTATAGTATTACTTAAAGAGCTTTCCATATTGGTACATATAGATATACCTAATTCTTTTTGATCGGGGCTTATAAATCCATCCTATTAAGCACCTCTCAAAATTTCATTATTATAACCATGTTCTTTGCCCCTCTTTACATACATGTGGGATTTATTGCAGTGGAGCAAGTAACTGTGAACTGTGCCAAAATCCTCTTATTTTATAATTGTGTCCCCCAGCGTCCATAGAGATGGACTGATTTGCCTTAGGACTGGTAAAGCCAGGACTGAAGCCCAGATCTCCTGGTTCGTAGTTCACAGACTTTTCTGTGACACCATATGTGGTGGCTACTTGGAGTCTGCCCGAATCCTCTGTTCACAGAAAACGCTCCCCTCCTCAGAGGCTGGGGCAGCAGCTTCTGGCAGCTCATGGCCTCAATGCTCACAGAGGACTGCCCTTGGCTGCAGGAGACTGCTCTGGCCAAGGTTATGCCCTTCTCCCAGAGAGTGTCTCATGGTGAGCGACTGGCTGATTTAAGAATACAAAGATGTGGCTCTCCTCTTTCCAATTGGGACAGCTCTTAAGAGCCACACCAGCTTTCGGAGCAACCACTGGAGTGGGCTGAGGCCTCAGTCACAATTGCAACAGTGTTCAGGTCAGCTCCTCATGCTGTCCAATCCTGACTTCCTTCTGGGAATATCTCGCTAGAGCACTCACCAATCAACCTTTTGCATGCAATTCTCTGGCTCAAACTCTGTTTTCAAGGAATCCTGTCCAAGAAACCATACGGCTTCATGTATATCTTCCCAAAATATGAACTTGGAAGTTCATAGGCAGGACAAAAAATAATGTTAAGAACTAGGTAGTGTCAACAGGCCCTGGGATTCCTGTACGCTTTAAGACTACGTGTAAGCATGCAAGGCTAAGCATTGCATAGAAATGGTCCTAGAAGAAAAAGTGCAGAAAGAGGAATGAAGGGGGAGATGTAGAGATGAGAGGAGCTTCTGTAACCATTTTTGGAAGAGAGAGGATAAACATTAGTAAATAAACAGACATAATAGAAGGAGAAATGTTGTTCGCCACAGTACCATTTTTAGGGATAGAGCTATCTTTTAGGGTAATGCAGAGATTCCTGTGATGCTCTCCCATTTCCCAACCTTGCCCATAACACCCTCAACCCAGATATGCAGGCATAGGCTGGTGCCAAGAGCTCAGAGGATAGAGAAGGAGAAGTCTAACTAAAGTTCTAAGGGAAATCAGGAAGAAGGCAAATGAAAAGAGGGTAGCTGGGTGTTGCTTATAAAAGACAAACAGGAGGGGCCTGGGCAGAAAGGAGGTTGAAATATAAATTTGAAGGATAAGAAAGTCTGAAGGAATTTCTGCCAAGTTGTTCCCTATGGACTATGCAATTCAAGACAGCTTCTGCTCACCCTTTCTCAGGTTAGTGTCCTTCCCTACCAAGGACTTTGTCCTTAATGGAAGCCCCCAGCTTTCATTGATTAGACTTGTAATAGATCCCTCGACCCAACTGGAACAGTGAGAAATTTGGAATTGGGATTCAGAGAGAGAGAATTCATCTGTGCATGCAATTGGAATTACAATAATGTAAGCCTGGGAACTGAGGCATGGCTGTCTTCCAGACAAGGAAGCAAAGAGTACCAGGCAACTAGAGTGGGATACATTATATACATAGAGAAAAATAAATATGAGAGACAGGCAGAGTACTCTCTTTTCTGTATGGATTTCTAGGTCTTGTTTAAAGTGTTCTGGGAGCTTCAACTCCATTCTTTGATTCTATAGGAAACTCCTGTATCCTGATAATTAAGTCTAGTTCAAGTCACATTTTACTATTTTAATCAAAAGAGTTTTCTGGGGCACCTGGGTGGCCCAGTGGGTTAAAGCCTCTGCCTTCGGCTCAGGTCATGATCCCAGGGTCCTGGGATCAAGCCCCGCATCTGACTCTCTGCTCAGCAGGGAGCCTGCTTCCTCCTCTCTCTCTGCCTGCTTCTCTGCCTGCTTGTGATCTCTGTCTGTCAAGTAAATAAATAAATAAAATCTTAAAAAAAAAAAAAAAGAGTTTTCCATTTCTGGGTTTTTTCATGTGAAGAAAATGGAAAGACTTACTCAAAAAATAAATGCAGCCCCATATTCATTGCAGAATTACTTATCATAACTAAGACGTGGGAGCAACCTAAGTGTCCATTGATGAATGAATGGATAAAGAACATGTGGTGTGTGTGTGTATATATATATATATATATATATATATATACATATAATGGAATATTACTCAGCCATATAAATGAAGGAAATCTTGCCACTTGTGACAATATAGATGGACCTGGAAGGCATTATGCCAATTGAAATAAGTCAGACAGAGAAAGAAAAATATTGTGTGATCTCATACTTATATGTGGAATATGGAATCTAAAAGGAAACAAAAGGAAAAAAAAAGAAATGGAGCTCATAGATACTGAGAACAGTATCTATAGTGGTCACCCAAAGTGGGGGGTGGGGGTGGACAAGGTAGGTAAAGGGTGTCAAAATGTACAAATTTCCAGTTATAAGTTGACTAAGTACTGGGGATGCAATGTACAGCATGGTGACTATAGTTAATGATACCATATTTTGAAAGTTGATAAGAGAGTAGATCTTAAAAGTTTTCATCACAAGAAAAATAAGTGTAGCTATGTGAGGTGCTGGATGATAATGAGACTTATGTTGTGGCTATATTGTTTTACACCCAATACTAATATAATGTTATGTGTCAATTATATATTGGTTAAAAAAAAATCTTAACTAGGATATTGGTACCAGAAGTTGGGTTGTAAACAGTAGTCCTTTAGAGAACATGTAGAATTGGCTTAGCTGAAATGATATAAGATGAGGTAAATAATGAAGATTTCTCTTGAGTGGGACAAGAAAGTAGCTTGATTTTGTTACATGCAACTGTACAAATTTGGCTAATGATTGCAGTGGGGAGAGGAAAAATACCAAGGGAAAACCATTTCACACATTCCGTTAGAGATCAATAGAGAAAAGAAATGGGCATAGAAAGGAGAATCCAGTGTTTTTATCAGGTAAAAATGTTCAGGAAGTGAACTGGTAACAATATTTATGTCTTTAGATGAAGAAAATGTTAGGAAGAAGCAAAGCCAAACTTACATTTAAGTCTGACTAAATATGAGCACTTACAAGTGAAAAAAGCAAAACGTAGAATGGTGTATATCCTATTTATGTTAAAAAAAAAAAAATGAAGGGGTTCTATGTTAGTTTCCCAGGGCTGCTCTAACAAAGAAGCACAAACTGAGGGCTTAAAACAAAAGGAATTTATTCTCTCACGGTTCTGGAGGTGAGAAGTCCAAAATCAAGGTGTTTCCAGGGTCACACTCTCTTTGGAGGCTCCAGGGGAGAATCTTCCCTTGCCTCTTCCAGCTCCAGACATTCCTTGGTTTACAGCACGATCACTCTAATCTCTGCCTCTGTCTTCAGGTGGCCTCCTCCACTCTCTGTTCTCAGTATCTTCACATGGCGTTCTGTCTTTGCTCTCTCCTCTTCTTATAAGAACCCCAGTTTTATTAGACGAAAGCCCCACACCAATGACCTCTTTTTAACTTGAGGACATCTGCAAAGAACCTGTCTCCAAACAAGGCCACATTAACAGGTGCGGCAGAGGAGGCAGGGAGCTGGATGGTTAGGACATTTTTTTTTTTTTTTTTTTTTTTTTTTTTGGTGGAGGTAAACAATTCAACTCCAGATGGGTTGTGTAAATACACCATTATTCAGTAGACAAGTGTTTTTCAGACTGTGGATATTTTAGCTCCTATCTTGCAAAAAGAGTGGCAACAATGTCTCCTAGTCTAGGTACTCTCCTGCAGCCTGTGCTTGCCACTCACTCCTCTGTGGATACATGGAGTATAATTCCCCCTTCCTGGAATATAGGCCTGATTTAGTGACCTGCTGCAACCAGTCACATACAGCACAAGTGACATCCTATGACTTCTGAGGCTTCACCAGAAGAAGCTTTGCAGCTTCTGCCTAGGTGTTTGGGAATGCATGCTTTCTGGTCACACCTTCTCAAGATGCTCCCCCTGGGAACACAGCCACCATCCCATGAGGAGCCCAAGACACAGTGAGAAGCTGCAAGGAGATGCTCCCATGACAGCCCCAGCTGAGCCAAGTCTTCAGGTCATCCTTGCATAGGATCCAGGCATTGAATGAAGAAGCCTGCCGATGACTCCAGACCCGAGGCCTTTAGGTCATTCTCAGCCATTTGATTCTTCCCAGCTGTAGCCCCAGGCATTGCAAAACAGAGAGAACCACCCCCCTGCTGTGCTCTGCCCAAATTCTTGACCAACAGAAACCCTAAATATAATAAAATGGCGCTTGTTTCCTGCCACCAGTTTGAGGTGATTTGTTATGCAGCAACAGTAGCTGGAATACCAGGTCACAACTCATTAATGGGTTAGAATATGAATGTGTTGGGGCACTAAAAATTAAGCCAAGAATTAAAAATTTTGTATTTTGTATCTTGAGATTTTACATAAAAACATAAATAGCATACATTTGTTGTTAAAGTTCATAGTGAAATATCTTAAGTTAGAGGTGCCTGGGTGACTCAGTTAAGTATTTACCTTCAGCTCAGGTCATGATCTTGGGGTCTGGGATGGAGCCCTGTGTCTGCTTCTCCCAGTCTGCTCTTCCCCCTGTGTGCTGTCTCTCTGTCTCTCTCTTTTAAATAGAAAAATTTGAAAAAATCTTTAAAAAAAAGTTTCTTGGGGCACCTGAGTGGCTCAGTGGGTTAAGCCTCTGCCTTCAGCTCAGCCATGATCTCAGGGTCCTGGGATCTAGCCTGGTATCCGGCTCTCTGCTCAGCGGGGAGCCTGCTTTCCCCTCTCTCTCTGCCTGTCTCTCTGCCTACTTGTGATCTCTGTCAAATAAATAAATAAAATCTTAAAAAAAAAGTTTCTTAAGTAAGATTGCCAGTATAGCAATGAATACCTGTGATAGAGGGAATCCTCTTACCAACCTCAAATAGAAACTTTCAATATTTTAACACTAAGTGTAATATTTGCTGTAGGCTTTCTATAAATTCCTTTAACAACATAGGAGAGTCCTTTTTATTTCTGGTTTGCTTAAAGGATTTTTTTAAATTTTAAATTTTTGTTTATTTTTCAATTTTATTTATTTATTCATTTATTTATTTTAGTAATCTCTACACCCAATGTGGGGCTCAAACTCATGACCCTAAGATCAAGAGTCACATGTTCTTCCAACTGAGCCAGCCAAGCACCCCTAAAGGATATTTTTTAACCAGGAAAGGATGTTGAATTCTTCTGAATTGAAATCCTTTTCTCCATCAATTGAGATGGTCATACTTTGTATCCTTTAATCTTTAAATGCAGTATATGATAGTACTTAATTTTATGGTGTCAAACCAACCTTATATTCCTGGGATAAGTGCTACTTCATCATGATTTGACACCACTTTACTCTATTCATACCTTTCTTTCCCTGGCTTATATGCTATTATTGTGATGTATTTTAATCCTACCCTTTTAAATCCTAGAAGCTATGATAATGATTATTATGATTATATATTCAATGTCCATTTTTTTTTTTACCCACGTAGTTATCACATTCTTTGTTTTTCTTCCATGTCAGTCCCTGTGGGATCATTTTTCCTGCTTAAAGTGTAGTCCTTAAAATTTTCTTTAGGTTGCATCTAATGGTGGTTAACCAGTTTTATTAGCCTGAAAATATCTTAATTTTATCTTTTTCCCTGTGCAATATTTTCTCTGTATATAGAAATCCAGAAGGATAGTTATTCTCTTGTAGAGCGTTAAAGATTCCATTCCCCAGTCTTCTGACTTTAGCTGTGGGTCTTGAGAAGTCAGGGGTCAATATACTACTCCTTCAGTGATAACTTGCAGATCCTCTCTTTGTCTTTGAAGTTCTGTATTTCCACAGGATGCATTGGGGTGTGAATTTATTTTTATTTAACTTGTTTAAGATTCACTATGATTCTTGAATCAGTAAATGAATGTTATGCATCAGTTTTTAGAAAATTCTTCCCCCCCTTTATCACCACAACTCTCCCCTCATAGCATCCATCCTTGTTTCCTCTTCATTGTGTTCTGGACTCAGAGTAGATTCCTGATAGATCTCTTCACTTTATCCTATATGTTTCTCTACTTTTACTTAATATGCTTTATTTTTTCCTTTCTGTGTTGCATCCTTAATACTGTCATCTGGACTATTCCCTAATTCACAAATTCTTTTATCATCTGTGTCAAATCTCCTTGTGTTTTTAATCTCAATTATTTTAATTTTCAGGTTAAGAAATATCATTTGATTTTTTTTTATATCTGCTATGCTATTTTTAATAAATTCCTCTTCCTGCAAATAAATTGAAGCTTTCAGGCTTACCTTTTATCTCTTTAAACATACCAAGCAGATTTTCTTCATAATCTGTATCAATAATTCCATTATATTAGTCATGTAGGTCTGTTTATGCTGCCTGTTTTCTCAGCTGATTGTCATTTAGAATGCCTATTTCTTTGTGTTGCAAGATATCTTTATGAATTGTTTATTTTTCTTGGAAAACTAATTGTGGAGATTTTTTGTGGCATAGAGTATGGGTGTCCACCTCCAGAAATGATTTGTTTTTGTTTTTTCCATGTGCCTAAGAGCACTAAGGTTGGAGACCCAGTTTAAGCTAAATTGATGGGTTGAATTTTATCAGTTATATAAGTGGCATAGCTCTTCCCTCATTGCTTGTCTTTTAACTTTGTTTACAGTTTTTTTTTTTTTTAAGAATTATTTATTTATTTGATAGAGAGAGAGAGAGAACAGGAGGAGGGGCAAAGGGAGACAAGCAGACTCCTCTCTGAGCAGAGGGACCTTGACATGGGCTTGATCCCAGGATTTCAAGATCATGACCTGGGCCAAAATTGAGATCAGTATGCTTAACCGACTTTGAGCCACCCCGGTGCCCCTGTTTACAGTGTTTTTTAATGAACTAAAGTTTTTTTTTTTTTTTTTTTTAATTTAAGGAGAGCGTTAAAGCTTTCCTTCATCATTTTGTTTTTACTCCTAAGAGGTCCTTCCCTACTTAAGTCATATGTTCTATACTTTTTTGTGTAAAATACTATAAAGTTTGATTTTTCTTTTTTCCTTAAAATTTTTTATTTATTTATTTTTTAGATTTTTTTTTTAAATTTAGTTGACAGAGATCACAAGTAGGTAGAGAGGCAGGCAGAGAGCGAGAGGAGGAAGCAGGCTCCCTGCTGAGCAGAGAGCCTGATGCAGACCTCGATCCCAGGGTCCTGGGATCATGACCTGAGCTGAGGCTTTAACCCACTGAGCCACCCAGGCACCCTAACGTTTGATTTTTCTATCTGTAAATTATTTTTATTTATAGTGTAAGACAGAACACATTTTTCTTTCTTAATGAATATTCGGTAGTCCAAGTGCCAATTACTAGGTAATTTATCCTTTACTTGCAACTTAAAGTACTATGCTTTAGTGTATGTATGAGTCTGTTTCTGGGTTCTCTATTCTGTCCCATTGGCACCTTTATCTCCTCACTGTCTGCTTAACTTGTTTTTCTTTTTCAAAATTACTTGACTACCAAATTTTAGGATTGTCCTGTCAAGTACCACATGAAAACCTGTTGGAAATTAATTGAAATGGGGTAGAATTTATGTAGATTTGGGTCCACTTTACAGTAACAACTTTTCCAAATTTTTGAGTCTTTCTACCCATGAATATAGTGTATATCTTCATTTTATTTCTTCAATGATGTATTATAATATTCTCAACAAAATTTTTGAACACTTTCTGTTCCTCTTTACCTTTGTAATTTTTGTGTTTGCTTGTGAATGGTTTCTTTTTTAAAATTATACTTTTTACTTGATTTAGCTGGTCTTTAGAAATACCATTAGCAGGGGTGACTAGGTGGCTCAGTCAGTTAAGCATTTGACTCTTGGTTTCTGCTCAGGTCTTCATCTTTGTGTTGGGAGATCAGGCTCTGTGCTCCACAGGGAGTCTGATTTCCCTCTCCCTCTCCCTTTACCTCCCCCAAGCACTCTTTCTCCAAAAAAATAAATAGGGGTGCTTAGGTGGCTCAGTCGTCCACATTGAATCAGAAAATTAAAGACACCGAGCTGAAACTATGGCATAAGTGACTTCAGGTCTTGAAAAGACAAATGAATTAATATCTTTCACTCTTAGATAAAAAGTGCATTCAGCAAGAGTCCATATTAAGGATTTAAAAAAGACTCTTAGAAAATGAGGAATAGAGGGAACTTACATATTCTGTTTAAAAAAACTCAAAATCTTCAAAATTCTTACAACCTTCATCGCACTTAATGGCAAAACTATTGAAACATTCCTAAGTTGGGAATAAACAAGAATGCTTACTATTCAATACTTCAAGTGGAATAAACATTGAAAAGGAAGAGACAAAACTGTCTCTGTAGATTATATGATCAACTGTATTGAAAAGTCAGGGAAACATTCTAATAAGCTTCTAGTACTAAAACACTTAGAGTACTAAAATATTCTAACAAACTTATAGTTCATTAAGTTTGCTGATTATAAGATCAACATACAAAAAATACGGTATTTCTTTAAAAAAAAAGATTTTTTTATTTTTAAATTTTTTTTAAAGATTTTATTTATTTATTTGACAGAGAGAGATACAGCGAGAGAGGGAACATAAGCAGTAGGAGTGGGAGAGGGAGAAGCAGGCCTCCTGCTAAGCAGGGAGCCCGATGTGGGGCTTGATCCCAGGGCCCTGAGATCATGACCTGAGCCGAAGGCAGAGGCTTAACCCACTGAGCCACTCAGGTGCCCCTAGAACTATTTCTTTTAAGATTTTATTTATTCATTTGAGAGAACTCGAGCAGAGGGAGAGGCAAAGGGAGAAGCAGACTCCCCACTGAGCAGGAAGCCCAATTTGGGGCTTGATCCCAGGACCCTGAGATAATGACCTGAGCTGAGGTCAAGCACTTATCCATCTGAACCACCCAGGTGCCCCTATAGAACTATTTTAACTAGAGTCTAACTGATAGGTGTGGTAGGTGGCACCTAAAAAATATGTCCATATTCTAAGCTCTGAGACCTGTAAATGTGACATTGTTTGAAATATATCTTTACGGATGTTATTAAGTTAAGGATCTCAAGATGAAATCATTCTAGATTATCTAGGTAAGTTCTAAAACTAATGGCAAGTGTCATTCTAAGAGGCATACATAAGAGGAAGTTGGACTCTTTACATGGCCTTATTTTCTTTCTCTCTGTATCATGCAGCCACAAGCCAAGGACTGCCTAGAGCCACCAGAAACAGAAGTGGAAAAGTTTTCTGCACTAGAGTCTTTGAGGGAGTGCAGCTCTATGGACAGTTTGGTTTTGGACTTCCGGGTTTCAGAACGGTGAGACAATACATTTCTGTTGGGCAATTTTTTATGATGTTCCTAGAAAAGTAATAGAGTAGGGATTCTTTATTTATTCTTGTTATTAATTGTTTCTCTATTTTATATGTTGCGAACCTCTTCCATGAGCCTCTTGTTTTTTAAATAAGTATGCGTGATCATCATCTCTTTTCACATAGTGAGTCCATTGTCTTCTAAAATGCCTCTGAGGTTTTTTTTTCACCAGAAGGATAGATAGATAGATAGATAGATAGATAGATAAAATTTATTGATAGACAGATTTTATTTATTGTTGTAATTAAGGTAAGGGTGGAGTCTTAGCAGTCTCATGGAAAGGTATGTTTCTTATTAGAGACACTGACAGCAGAGTAGTCTCTTGGCAAAAACGAATCAACTCTGAAGTTTTTATTATTGATGGTACCAAAAGAAGGTAGGATTGTACTTTCACATGGAACACAAAGACAGGAATTTTGTTATTCTAGGAGAGTCAGAGAGGGAAAATAAATCCATAAGAATTATGGAAAATACGTTACTGGAGCTCAAATTCATTCAGCATGTGCTCAGGTAAAAATTCTGTGTGCATTTGTGTGTTCATGCACGTGTGTGTGTGTGTGTGTGTGTGTGTGTGTGTGAGTATCATTGTTTATACTGTTTAAGATGTCACCCTCTGTAATTTTCTGTACCTTCTTTTCTTAGTCTGAGCTATAACTTTGTTTTTATAAACATTTACCTTCAGAATGACTTAAATCTAGAAACTCTCAGCAGATACATGGTGCTGCTAATAGTTATTATGCTACCAATATCAATAGATCACTATTCAGTAGCTCAAAAATTAAGTGCATTATCTAAATAGAAAATTATTTTCAAGATTTTTAGGATAAGGTATTGGAATGCCATTATCTCCAAAAACACACATCTTCCCCCAGCTTCAGTCACCAGTAGAGGATCTTCACATGCACTCATATTAGTAGGTATTTTTCTCATTTGCTTGCAAGAAAAATGGATATTTTGAGGGCGGGCTTTGGAGAGAAGAAGCTGGAGTCTCTTAGCTTAGTGTATCACACAGTGGAGCTCCGAGACAGGTATTTTTCCCTCAAGTACTTCAGCTGTGACCTGAACTACCAGAGCTCAAATTCAGCATAATTGCAGCACAGCAAGGAGTCCCTTCTGGAAACCAGCTGCTTGATCAAGGATTCATTTATCAGGAGGATTATGACTCCAAACATTTTTCTAAACTGTTGTGGCCATTTAAAGGGGAAAAAAAAAGAGAGGAGTCTGGGGAACTAATTAGGAAGGAGTGGCTCCCCTCCGAGTCTTGACCTTAACCCCACTGAGAAACTATGGGATTTACTTTACCTAAGTTAGAAAAGAACATAAATAGTTGGCAAAAATGCTTTGTGGTATGAGTTCCAGCAGGTAATGAATTGGCCTGATTCAGAGAGAGAGAAACACAAGAAAAACTCCAAATGCTTTAAAAATAGCAATTAAATGTATTGCTATGGCATATTATTATTTTGCACTTATTCTCCTGATTACAAGTAAATAAATAGTGATTAGCAAATAGACTATAACATGCAAACCATTTTTTTTTTTTTTGTCTTTGGTAGGTTACAAAGTTTTACCACAATTCTATCATTCCCTTTAGTGCAGTGTGTTTTCTCTATGCACATTAATGCCCTTCATTAATTTGGAAAATCCTCAGGCATTGCCTTGCAGAATATCACTTCTATATCTTCTCTACCCTGTCCTTTGCCAACTCCTGTTGAATGTTGTACCTTTTCAATGTATTCTCCATGTTTCTTAAACCCTATTTCTTTTCTTCTTCTTCTTTTTTGGGAGGGGGGTATCTCCTGAAATATTTGCTTTACATTCTGGATAATTTCGTTATATCCACCTTCCAGTTACTGAGCTGTTTCGAATGGACAACTGATTCCATTCACTAGGAGTTCAATTACAGTGACTGCAGTTTTCCTTTCTCAAAGTTCCATTTATTTTTAAAGACAGAGTGTTCACTTCTGAAAGTCTTTGGTTGTGTGTTGGGAGGGCTTCATAGAGTTTATAGTCTACAAAACCGATAGACTCAGAAATTTAGCTTCTTTGCAAGTCCATGTCTACTATAATAAATAAACTGTCAGACAGCAGAAAATATAATAATCAAATTAACACAAACAAGGGCTTGAGCATCCTGTATAGTTTGCAGAGTTCTTTAGCTACTGGTATTTAGTTTGATCTTCACAGGAATCTTATGAGGTGCTCATTCTTATTTCCATTTTATGAGTAATGAAACTGAGGCACTGAGACTTACCCAAGGCCTTCAAACTAGTAATAAGTAGAGCTGAAGGCATACCTATGCTCAATGCCTCTCAATCTAGTCCATAATTTCCCAGTATATATCCTTGAATAATTTTTGTGTATTTACCATGGAATAGTGGAGGGCTGAGTAATTAGGAAAAGGTATACTTCATTCCATTATCTAAAAACTAAACAATCTTTGGAAAAACCTAATGAGGCTTAGCCAAGATAACTCCAAATGTTTTCTCAAAATGACAACAGATTTTCAGAATTACCCATCTTTTCCTTTTTTTTTTTTTTACTATTTCTTGCTTAATTTTTTTCTACTTTATGTTCTATACAGCAATTTACAAAATTTTAAGTCTATTTGGATCATTATAAGGATGAAGTCCGATGATATACATCCAAGTTCCTCATAAGGTATCTGGTTCATGATGGGCATTCAAAAAAGGAGAAATTTTCAGATTATTTTATTTGCAAAGAAAGTGTACTGCTAATCCAATGAAGTCATAATTCATCTTATATCCCTTATAGCATGTATCTGTTGGGGTTCTCCAGAGAAACAGAACCACTAGTGTTCGTGTGTGCGTGCGCACGCCCATGTAGAGGAGATGGAGAGAGAGACAAAGACTGATTTTTAAAGAATTGGCTCACGTGATTGTGGGAGACTGGTAAGTCTGAAATTTGTAGGGTGGACTTGCAGACTAGAAACAGACAGGATTTCTTTGTTGCCATCTTGAGGTAGAATTTCTTTTCTAGGAAACCTCAGTTTTTGAAAATTAGTCATCACACAATGTGTAGTATTAATCTATGGCTTTGTGTAAACAGAGCCTATATCACAAGTTTCATTGAATTTATTTAATTGTGTTGTTAGGAGAATGTTTCTTACATATCACATCAACTTTAATTTTTCCACATTTAGCAAGCAAACTTATTTCTTCCCTTTGCTCACCTTCTAAAAAAGATATTTGAAAAATATTGGCATCATTGACTTAACTGTGTAGCTTGCCATGGTGACTGCTTTTTGGCAAACTTCATTTGAATATTTATATTCTAATGGGCTTTCCTGATATCAAAATGAGACACTTCAATAACAGATATATAGAGTCCTAAGTACTGTATATATATTTTCTTTTTAAGATTTTATTTTATTTTTTTACTCTTTTTTAAAGATTTTATTTATTTGAGGTCAGGGAGGAGCAGAGGGAGAGGGACAAGCAGACTCCTCGCTGAGCATGGAGCCCCACAGGCTTAATTCCAAACCTCAGAGCATGACCTGAGGTGAAACTAAGAGTCAGGCACTTTAACCCACCACAACACCCAGGTATCCCTTAAGATTTTAAGTAATCTCTACACCCAACTTGGGGCTCGAGTTCACATTCCTGAGATGACGAGTTTGTATGCTCTACCAACTGAGCCAGCCAGACACCCCTGTATATGTATTATTGATAAGCTTTATAATAACCCCATGAAGTAAGTACTATTACTATAATCTCTATTTTATAGAGGAGGAAATGGAAACTCAAAGGATTTAAATGATTTGTCCAAAGTCATAAACTTGACTACAAGTGAAAATCAGATTTGTTTGAATCTAGGCTATAGCTTCAAACATTATGCTTGAGCAGCTAATTCATGTTCTTATGGTACTAATTTATTTATTTTAGTAACAATATCCAAGGCACTGGGACATCCTTAAGTACATTCTGAGTAAAAGCATTTTTATATAGTAAGACTGAACTCTTAATATATGTAGGAGAATTTAGGCCTTTTTCATGAGAACTTTTCTACAATAAGGATCTAAGTATTGGAAAACTGTCTTAAATACTTCTAAAATTTCTCTCTTGGAATTTTTTAGTTTAAAAGTAGAGTTTCTGACATAATGTTTTATGCAACCTTAGTTCTATACAATATCAGTAAAGAATACTTGGAAAAGGGTTCTTTGGTTAAACAAGTTTGGGCAATTTGGAGTTTAAAAAGTCCAAAGAGATTGTTTTCTTCAGTATTTCTCAGAGTATGCTGTGCTCAAGGTCACGGTTGCTTTGCAAATGTAGGATAGATATAGTCACTTTAAACTTCATTTGAGTAGCAATTCATGGGACTAGTATCCCCAAGAACACACTTTTGGGAAATGCTATCCCAAGGTTAAGATAACACTTTATAATATCATCTTGCTTGTTGGAATGTTTTAAACCTACATTTAACAAAGTAGATAAGCTGGAAACCCAGACAGCTGAGGTACACCACCGGTAAAGCAGTTATGTTCTAGAGGAGAGCTGTGGAAAGCAAGGTTTCAGAAGGGATCAAAGTAAAGGATATTATGCCAGTACTCTCTATGGAATCTGGAAATGCGGAGTTTCCTTACAATCACTGGCTTCTCTATGCTGGTCCTTGAAGGTCAGGGAAATTCACATTCCCAAAGCTCCAGCAACCACGTTTCAAATAATATTTTGCATTTGTACCATAACTTCTCTATTTCAAAAACATGTCTACACGTATTACCTTATTTAACCATGTCAGACCCACTGGTAAGTTGTGATAGGTCTGGTTTTCACAGCTGTAGAGGTGATTTGAGAATTCTCCTGCTTTACAAATTTTTGGTTTTGTCTGGAGCTATGCTTGAGGAATCAGTGAAGCACATCCCTAAGCAATGAGGCAGAACTGCGGACAGCTGGAAATTGCAGCTCACACACCAGCCTGGGGTCCCCTTGCCAGCAAGAGGGTGGTGTTGTTTTTTTCCTTTTCAAACAAAGGCTCTTAGATGATTATGAAACTGGCAGGTTTTCTATATTCGTGGAATCTACTGATCACATCACAAAGTCCTCATCTGCCCACAGTGAAAAGGACTGTAGCTAACTAGTCTTCTGTTGTTGTTGATATATTTTTTCAGGTTTTTGTTTCTGATTATAACATACATTCATGCTCACTATAAAAAATTCATATACTGCAGAAATGTATAATATGGAAAGTGATAGTTCTTGATAATCTCATTATTATCAATGACTGTCAAGAACATGGTTTTTATTCTTCTAGATGTAATTTTACTATTTATTTACTATCAGATGTATATATATAATTTCTTTAAAGACTTATTTATTAAGAGAGAGAGTGAAAAAGACAGCGTGGGAGGTGGCACGAGGGAGAGGGAGAGAGAGAATCTCAAGCAGACTTCCCACTGGGTGCAGAGCCTGACCCAGGCTAGATCCCAGGACCCCAAGATCATGACCCGAGTTGATATCCAGTTGGATGCCTAACTGACTGAGCTATCCAGGTGCCCCCATATATATATTATGTATACATATATGAAATTTAAATTTAATTTATTCTTAAATTTAAATTTCATATATGTATACATAAGAATATATTATATATAGGAATATATTTATTCTTAAATATAAAATATTTTATTTTAGAATAAAATAAAATATTCTTTTATTAAATAAAATTATTTTATTTAAAGAATTTATTCTTACATATAAAATAAATTTATTCTTAAATTTAAGTTTATACATAAATTTATACATATATGCAAAATATATACATATATACATATATGCATATTTATATATATATATATGCAAAAATTGCACTATCTTAAGTGTATACCCTAGTGAATTATAGGAAATTGGATATATCCATGCAACCATCACCCAAATAAAAAAAATAGAACATTGCCAGTACTCCAAAAGCTTGTGCCCTGATCACTATTTTCTTCCTTCTCTCCCAAGGTAACCATTATTTGACTTTGAATACCAGAGGTTAAGTTTTTGAACTTTACATAAATAGAATCATGGAGGATGTACTCATTGGTCCCAGCTTCCTTTCCTTCCTCATGTTGATGAGC
The DNA here is from genome assembly GCF_902655055.1 of Lutra lutra. Classification (NCBI taxonomy): domain Eukaryota; kingdom Metazoa; phylum Chordata; class Mammalia; order Carnivora; family Mustelidae; genus Lutra; species Lutra lutra. Next base: position 150,476,943 of record NC_062279.1, on the reverse strand, counting down.
TCCTTCCGCATCGTAACATGTGGCAACTCATTCATTTTAATGGCTGCATAATTTCTCATTGTGTGAATATATGGCAATTCAACTGTTGATGGACATTTGGAATGGTTCCAGTTTGGGGGGGATCATGAATAATGGTGCTATGAACATTGTTGTGCATGTGTTTAGATGCATTTTGGTCAGATAAGCACTAAAAAATGACATTGTTGGACTACCGGATATATATTCAGCCTTAGTAGATGATGCCCAAAAAGCGGCTGAAATGGTTACAGAAATTCATACTCCCACTAACAGTGCATGAAAAGTCGAAATGCTCCACATCTCCAACACTTAACAATGCCAATCTTTCTAATTTTAGCCATTCTGGTGTGGGTGTAGTGGTAGTTCATTGTGGTTTTTCCTTCAGAGTTACCTGATTACTAATGAAGTTAAGAACCTTTTTTATGTTATCATTTTGTGAAGTGTTTATTCAAGCTTCATGTCCAAGATTCTATTGAGTCATTTGTGTCTTTTTCTTATCGAAATAGGTATATTTTCCAATTCTAGATGCAAGTCTACTGTGAGTTATATGTACTGAAAATATTTTCTTCTACTCTGGGGTTTTCTTATTTTACATTTTAAAAGATGTCTTTTGATGATTGCAATTTAAAAATTTTAATGTAACTCATTTAATTAACTTTTCCCTTAAAGCTTGGTTTATCTTGTGTCTTCTTTAAGAAACCTTCACGTAGCTCAAGATTATGAAAATACTTCACTATGTTATCTTTTTAAAGCTTTCTAATTTATTTTATTTATTTATTTTTTTAAAAAGTGAGCTCTATGCTGAATGTGGGACTTGAACCCATGATCCAGGGATCAAGAGTTGGGCTTGAACCCACCCTGAGATCAAGGATTGCATGCTCTACTGACTGAGCCAGACAGACATCCAAATAACTTTCTTACTTTAGGCTTAGCTTTACAAAATGCCTGGAATTGGTTTTTGAATATGGCGTAAGGTAGGAGTCAAGATTCATTTTTTTTTTTTTTTTTTAAGATTCATTTTTGTTCTGTATGAATATCTAATTGGCCCAGGACTATTTATTGCAAAGAGATTCCTTTTCTCAGTGTTCTGGAGTGCCACTTTTATTTTTATTTTTTATTTTTTTATATTTTATTTATTTATTTGACAGAGAGAGGGAGAGATCACAAGTAGTCAGAGAGGCAGACAGAGAGAGAGGGGGGAAGCAGGCTCCCTGCTGAGCAGAGAGCCCCATGCGGGGCTCGATCCCAGGACCCTGAGATCATGACCTGAGCCGAAGGCAGAGGCTTAACCCACTGAGCCACCCAGGCGCCCCTGGAGTGCCACTTTTATGATGAGTCAAGTAAAAGTATATGTTTTGGAACTGCAATTATATATTTTGAACATATTCCATAGTCATCTCTCTATTTTCTATCCCACTGTTTTTGTGTCCTTCAGTGGGGGTACTGTCTTCTGACACCTTTCTGCTCTCTTTACCTATGTTTAACCTGCTATTAAATTAACTCGTTGGGTTAATTTCAGTTATTATATTTTTTATTGCTACTTTCCATCCAGTCCTTGTTTATAGTTTCCACATCCCTAATGAAGTTTTCAGTCTTGTCATGTAAACCCTTACACATACTAGCTCACTATCTATCTATGTATTTATTTATTTATTATTTATTTTATTAAGATTTATTTGAAGCTTTATTTATTATTAAATTTATTATTAAGATTTATTTGAAGCTTTATTTATTATTTATTAATTTATTTATGTATTTATGTATTATTAAGATTTTATTTATTTGACAGAGAGTGAGAGAACATGAGCAGGGGTGTGGGGGGAGAAGCAGACTGTCTCCTAAGCAGGGAGCCCGATGCGGGGATCCAGCCCAGGACTGTGGGAGCATGACCTGAACCAAAGGCGGCGCCTAACCTACTGAGCCATCCAGGCACCCCACATACTAGCTATTTAAAGTCCATGTTCCACAGCTCCATTATCTGGATCTCGGTGGTATACTTCTATAGTTCATCATTTCTTTTGACTTTTAGTCACAGAATTCTTGCTCCTCATATACCAAGTTTTTGACTGAGTGACAGAAATTGATTGTGAAAGATTTTAGTGATAATCTGATAGTCCTCTAGGGAAGATATGGATTTGTTTCTGGTAGTTCAGTTAGGGCACCAGCAACGCCCGGTTGCTTGAGTCCTATGAGGGACTAAGATAGTACAAAAATTGACTTTATTTTCTGTGGAGATGATTTCTTTCTGGTTCACTCAACTCTTACTTCTACAATGTAGCTTTTCAGGGTCTTAAAAAACATGGGAGCTGGTTTACAATCCTTGAGGTGAGCTTAACTGTGGTGTATGTTCAGCGCTCTGCTCCTGGCTCTAGGAGGCTGTTCAGAGCCCTACATACCTATCTTTCAAGTGGACTCTTCAATTTGCAGATACCTTCTGGGAAGAGTGGCCCCAAGTTGGATTCTGCTTTTTGGGTTTCCCTTCTCCTTTAGATCTTTGGTAATTTTCTGATAACTTCAAACAAATGAAAAAAATATTATGGCTAGCTTTTTGAGTTTTCCTTAGTGGGAAGATTAGTCCTAATCATCTAACCTATTTTTGCTGGAAGCTTATATGATCCTAAATGGTGCTTTTTGCCACATGGATACTTCAAATTTTATGTACACAAATCATCAGTATTTAGTTTTTTGACTTGAATTTTATGAAATGTTTACAGGACCTATTTCCACTCAAGGTTATAAACATTTACCCTTCTTTTTTTTCTTTTGCTCGCTGCCAATGGCAGGGGATTGGCGGGGTAGAGAGAGTTTGGAGTGTAGGAGGAGGCAGATGTGTCTTTCCCCACTGCCCCGTTTTTAGGGTAGTCCCATTAACGTTCTTTTAATAGTAACATTTCACCTTAGCAGCGGAAGCTGATTCTTTCCTGCTTCCTACTTCTTTCCACATTCCTAGAATCAGTCTCATTGTGCTCATGTGGAGACACCACAACACAGGAACAGTTTTCTCTTCTCAGCAAGGAGTTCCAGCTCTAGGGAGCCCCTGTGCAGATCTTCTAATGCATGGCCAGTAGCAGCCAGTGGAACTCCGCCCTCAGAATTCTCTAGCTACTTGACTTCTTCCTCTGTGTCCCTGGAGCAGAACCCCAGTGAGGCAGTAGTCTGGATCCCGGATCCTCAGGCCTTCTCCTGCAAGCGTCAATGTTATGATAACTCCTGACCTCCTCCCTTTGTCTTCTGGGTCTTGTGGTAGTAACTGTTTCCTGTGGTATCTACCTTGTTGTTACCTCAGTGTCCCCCACCCCCCCTTTTTATTAAAGTCCTTCAACATCATGTAACTAGTTCCTATGTTAAATTCTCTCTGATAACACAATTATGTAGCTTCTATTTTCTTGACTGATTAAGATACTATTGGACTTCTTAATTTTTGCCAGTGTAGTGGGTATGAGATGGTATCTCATTGAGCTCTTTGTGTGTGTGTTTCTGTGGTTATACTAAGGAGGTTGGACATTTTAAAAATATTTTATTTTATTTTATTTTAGAGAGAGAGAGAGAGAGCATGTGTGAGGGGGGAAGGCCAGAAGAGGGAGAGACAGAGAATCCCAAGCAAGCTTCACGCTCAGCACAGAGCCAGACACCATGATCCCAAGGTCATAATCTGAGCCAAAATCAAGAGTTGGATGCTTAACTGACTGAACCACCCAGGCACCTCCAGGTTGGACATTTTTGCATAAGGTTATCATCCATATTTCTTTTTCTGTGAAACACCTTCTCATGAATTTGCTGATTTTTCTACTGGATTTTTGTTTTCTTATTGATATGTAGTTCTTTGTAGATTCTAGATATCAGTTGGTTGTAAATTTTATGTGGTAGAAATATCTTCTCCCAGTTTGTGACTTCTACTTTCCCTTTCTTTATGGTATCTTTTCATGGAATCATTTTTAATTTTAATGTGATTTTCTTTTTTTATATATAATATATAATCTTTTATGATTAACTCTTTGTGTCTTGTTCAAGAAATCTATTTCAAGAAAAATAGTCACTTAAATTATTTAAATTTTGTTTTTCACATTTAGAATCTTAATTCCATTAAATTGTGAGAGAGGGCAAGAGAGAGATGAGAGGTAGGATTCCAGTTTCATTTTTCTATATGGTTTCTAACTACTACCCTTTTATGTACTATCATATATATTGTGTCAAATATCAAAGTTTCATGTAAATGGGAGCCAATTTTGTGGCTCTTCATTTTGTTATAATGGTCAATTTTTTTATTCCTGAAATAACAAATACTTTGTACCGTAATTACTAAAACTTGATGCAAAGTCTTGGTATCTGTAAAGCAATTTCTTTGCCCTTATTTTCCTGTAATATTAGAATATCTTCAGTATTCTTGGATCTTTGCCTTCCATACACATCATTTCAATAGTCCATGAATAATTTTATTAGAATTGCATTGACACTGTAGGTCATTTGGTAGAACTGATATGTTTGCAATATTGTATTTCTATGCATGGACATGGGATATTTCATAATTATTTAGTGTTTATTTACTGTCTTTCAATGTTATGTAATTTTTTCCATATACATATTTAAAAGGTAAATTCCTAGGTATTGCATGATATAGTTGCAATTGTAAATAGCGTCTTTTAGAAAAATTATGTTGTCTGTTGATCCTCTCATTTCTTGCCCTTTCCCTTAATGTTCCTCATTGTTTATTCTTTTGGATGAAGTTTAACATCATCTGCCATTTAAAAGAGTTAGGGAGGTTTTAATTGAAAGTGAGCTTAATCTATTTGTGTGGAACTAGCATGTTTATAATGTTGAACAAAACACTGTATGGAAACTGAACTTTCAGTGGACACTACTAGATACAAGGTATGAACCACTCCAAGAGCAAATCAACAAATCTAGATGTTACAAAGGTGTATCCAAAAACCAGTCCCATGATTATGAAATGACCCAGCCACCTCAAGGCTGTAAAATGTAGAGGGATGATTTTTGTGTGTGTGTGTGCATGCACATATGTGTGTAAGCATGTGCTTGTGTGTGAGAACGATGTTATTTGTGGACTGGGGTTTTCTTCGGGGGAGGGGTGAAGCATGCTGTAGAGCATTATTCATAATATCCCCAAACTGGAAACAATCTATTTGTCCACCAATTGTAGAGTGGATAACTAAATTGATGTTAATTCATACAATGGAGTAGTACGCAGCAATGAAAAAGCACAAACTGCTACTGCACATAACAATGCGGATGACTTTCCCAGACAATATTTAGTGAAAGGAGCCGGATGTCAAAGAGTACATAGTGTATGGAATCTCTTCACATAAAATTCAAAACCTGGTACAACTGATTTATGGTGCTAGAATTCAGAATGGTAGTTACCCTTGGGGAGTTAGTGACTGAGAGATGACACAAGGGAACCTGCTGGCATTCTGGATTGTACTATATGTTGATCTAGACGGTGGTTACATGTATCTGCAACACATTTAACACACATACATGCACACATGTATATGTGTGTGTGTGTGTGTGTGTATTTGTATAACCAAGGGAGAAGAGAATTTCAGGAAGAGAGCCTTCTTCCTCCCTCCCTCCCTCTTTCTTTCTTCTCCTTCCTTCCTTCTTTCTCACCCACCCTTCCTTCCTTCCTTCCTCCCCCTCCTTCCCCCCTTCCTTCTTTTCCTTCCTTCCTTCCTTCTTTCCTTGTAGGAGTTCAATCAACCAATACATCATCATTACTATAGTTTTCTTATGTTTTCAACAGAAATACAGCAATACCAAGTGCATGAGCTAAAAGCATGGCCATTATTCTGTCTTACTCAACAACATTTTATCCTTTTTTCTGAATCTATATTCATTGGGGCTTTAATCCTAAGGGGTCTACATCTTCAAAATAATGAAATACTTAAGAAGCTAACAGAAAACTCATGGATGATTATTCGATTTAAAATGATAGCAGAGGTTAGTGGTTTTGAAATCAGTTTACTTTTTGATTCACTTACTGTTTTTTTCACCTTAATTGGTGACAAAAATGTTCAGTTACTCTCTATCCCATCCATTGACTGTTTTACTATCTTTTTCTTGACTTGAATCTAAAATTTTCCTGTTGATTTATGAAACTTCAGTGTTTCTCCTTAGATTAGTTTCCTGTGGCCAAATTAATGTGACAAATTACTGTAAATTTGGTGGCTTAAAACAACATTTATTCTCTCATAGCTTTGCAGTCTACAAATGTTAAATCAGTGTTTGCTGGGCTGAAGTCAGTGTGTTGATAGAGCTGCACTCTTTCCATTGGCTTGAGAGGGAGAATTCCTTCCTTGCCTCTTTCAGTTTCTGGTGCTGCCAACATGTCACTTGTTTCTGTCTCTGTGGCCTCAATGCCTTCTCTGTTTCTGTCTGAGTCAAATTTCCTTCTGTCTTTCTTTTATAAGGGTACTTGTGATTGCATTTAAGGCCCACCCTGATAATCCAGGATAATCTCGCTATATCAACATCCTTAATTTAATCACCTTGGAAATAAGGTAATATTTATAGGTTCCAGAGATTGGGACCTGTTATCTGTGGGGCAGTCACTATTCTGTCTGCAATACCTCACCACCAAATTCCAAGTTCCATAGAAACAGAGCCCTTGTATGTCTTGTGTGTTCTCACTGCTTAAAACAACTGTGAATGAGAATGCCTGGCACATGGTAGGCATTTATGTAATATTTGTGAAATAAATCATTAATTGTAATGAATACATTTGAAGGCTTTCTTTTAGAATGCGGGAGTTCTGTTTCACTCCAAAAGACATACCTGATACCATTAGTCGGAATTTATAGTGAAGGGTTTCTGTTCAACTCAGAACAAATATTCTAATAACCAGGCTTACGTCCATAGTTCAGATTCCTTCACAGGGAATGAACTCCTTGTATTTGGATGTACTCCAACAGAGTTTGGATTATCATCTGTTAAAGATGCTAGAGAAGATATTTTAAAAGTAGGTGGGAAGGTGGTAGCAGATAGCAGTCAGGTTTATCTTATGTAAGTACTTTTACTTCTTCATAGCTAAAGAACCCTAATCTCCTCAAATTTCTAGAATTCATCTTTAGGCATTTTGTTAATTTATTGTTCTTATGACCACTGAAAAAGATTTCCCTATTTTATGACCCTGTTGCGGGTTCTTATATAAGCTCCATATTTTCCTTTTCTGTGGATCAGCTCTATTGCTCTTTAGAATGGTAAGGCACCACACTGGAAGCTTTCAGTGCTAGGTAGCATGTTCTCCTACACAAGAGAAATATATATTTTTAAAGATTTTTATTTATTTATTTGAGAGAGAGAGAGAGAGCATGAGCTGGGGGAGGGGTAGGGGCCGAGGAAGAGGGAGGTAGATAAGCAGACTCCCCATCGAGCAGGGAACCGGATGTGCAGCTTGATCCCAGGACTCTGAGATCATGACCTGAGCTGAAGTTAGACTTGGGCTTAACTGACTGAACCACCTAGGCACACCTCCTTTTTTTTTCTTTTTAATTTACAAATATGGTTCCAAGTCTTCATATCTAATTTTCAACCTGGAATCTTGTCATAGATGGGTAAAATATGGTCACTAAAATAATGCAATTGGCTTGTTTCGTGATGTCTCTCCATCAAAGCAGTTGTCTGGGAAATTAATGATAGGAAAATGCAAGGTTTTCTTCTAAATTTCCCTTCATATGAAACCACAGTGAAAATCGGTCTTAACCTCAGCTGAATCTAGTTTTGGGCCAAAGCATTTGTGCCAGTTAGGATGTTTCTATCTGCGAGTAATGGGATACACAGCCAAAGTGCCCTATAACAAGAAGCCTGGGAGGCTGTGGTAATTCCAAATATTATGTCCTCACCCAAATAATGACAGCAAGGGAAGGGAGGGGGAGATATTTCTTTCTGAATCTCTCCTTTTTCTCCTTCCTTCCTTCCTTCTTTCTCTATCCCTTTCTCTTTCTTTCTTTTTTTTTAAAGATTTTATTTATTTATTTGAGAGAGAGACAGTGAGAGAGAGCATGAGCAAGGAGAAGGTCAGAGGGAGAAGCAGACTCCCCATGGAGCTGGGAGCCCGATGTGGGACTCGATCCTGGAACCCCGGGATCATGACCTGAGCCGAAGACAGTCGTCCAACCAACTGAGCCACCCAGGCGTCCCTCTTTCTTTCTTTTTAAAAAAAGATTTTATTTATTTATTTGGCAGAGAGAGAGGGAACACAAGCGGGGGAGTGAAAGAGGGAGAAGCAGGCTTCCCGCTGAGCAGGGAGCCTGATGTGGAGCTTGATCCCAGGACCCGGGGATCATGATCTGAGCAGAAGGCAGATGCTTATCGACTGAGCCACCCAGGTGCCCCTCCATTTTCTTTTTTAAAGAGAAAGGGAGAGAGAACATATTTGTGTGTGCGTGTCGGGGGTGGGGGTGGATGGAGAGGGAAAGAGAGAATCTTAAACAGGTTTTGTGCCCTGCTTGGAGCCTGATGACCTGGGGCTTGATCTCATGACCCCAAAATCATGATCTGAGCTGGAACTGAGAGTCTGAAGCCTAACTGACTGAGCTACCCAGGTGCCCTTCCTTCCTTTTTAATCAGGGAGGAAAATCTTTTCCAGATGTCTCCCAAAGGACATCCTCTTCTGTCTAATTGGTCAGAACTAGGTTACATAACCATTTCCATTCAGGACGAGTGGAAAAACAAATTTCTGCAACATTAACTCCCTTTATGGACAAGAAGGGGTTAAATCTGTCTTCATTAGAAACAGAGTCCTCAAATCAACATTTATAAAGAACTTTGCAAAACCCTTTCAGGTACTTTTCCTACTGATACTTATTAAAAACTTGGTAATGTAGGAAATTGTTAGTGGTGGTGTTTGGGAGTAGGGAAAGTACTGGGAACTAATACTAACTGGGTAGCTACTGTTGGGGACTAATCCTACCTACAGATGAAGGAACCAGGCTCTACATGTTGAGATCTTTATGGCTGAGTGATACTGCTTCCTCCTCTAAAAATGAAAAGATACTAAATGCATACACCACAATTTTGTGTGATCATGGGCTGATTAGTTATCAGTCCATCTAGATGTTCCATTTGAAAGGATTGTAGGTAGGAGTAAAGAGTTACAAGACCCTAAAGTAAAAATCTGATGCCAAGTATAGTTTTAATATAGGACACCCTCCCCACAATGTGTTATGGGCCCAGAGTGAGAAGAAGTACACATTTGTGTAAGGATTGCTGGTTTCTTGAGGTTTGCTGATCAAGGTCTTTTTTGGATAAGTGAAGTGCATTCCAATTTAAGTATTACTGAATACTAGGTTAACTTAATGTCTTATGCAAGATTAATAATTGTATGTACATGCTTATATGCAGGGGCTATATCATTAATGCACAATAATACATAGGGGCCCTGCTGGCAAACATAATATATGCATGCTTATATGCAAGGGGCATATCATTAATGTATAATAATATGTGAGGAGAAGACTGAACGACTAATTACAATTAAATATAATCTACATAAGAAACCTGTCTAAGGTAACATCGCAAGGAAGAAGTGATGCTCCAATATGGACCATATCTACTGATGATGATGAAGAGGATAATTACACCTGTTAATATTGAGTGTTACTAGTATATGCCAGGCATTGTGCTGTTATTTTACATTGAGTACTTCATTTAATTTTCAACATTATGAAGGAGGTGGTACCTCTATTTTATGGATGTAATTGTGGTTCAAGGTCACACATCTAGTAAGCATAGGTCTGTGATTAGAACTCCAGTGCTCCCTCTAGGACTGGGCATTTCTTAAAACTGTACTGCTTTCCCATTCTACTTCCTGCATTCTTTCCAGGACCACTGATTCTGAGCTAAACTTTCTGTGCCTTAAGCTTATGCATCTGTAAAATGAGATAATTCTACCTACTTTATAGGGTTCTCATGAGGAATGAACCATGATCATCCCTGTAAAGTAATTAACAATGAGACAAGCATAGTAGGTTGGCATTATTATTATAGAATTTATGTCTATTGAAATTTCCTGTGACATCTTTTACCTACTCTACTGTACTGAGACAGTACAGCAATTCTTAATACTTTTTGGGCTCAGGGCCTCTCTACACTCTTAAGAAATTACTGTAGACCTCGAAGAGTTTTTGTTCATAAACATTGTTCATTATTATCATTACTGCTTTGAAATTAATACTAAAATGTTTGGCACTCTATAACAAGCACATGATTCCGTAACTGCCAGAGTAATGCCATCATATACATCATGCATCCCCTGGAACACTTAAACTCGTGAGAGAATGAACACGAAAAAGGCAAAAAAAAAAAAAAAAGTTTGTATTATTATGAAAATAATTTTGACTTTATTGGCGTCCCCCAGGTTCCCCGGACTACACTTTGAGAACTGCTGCTCTAGGTTCCTTGCTTGAGGAATGAACCATCAGATTCTGTTGCTCTGTCCAGGGAACCCCATGGTTTCAGAGGTCAAAACAAGAGGCAGCGCCAGAACCCTGTTCAAGTGAAGGCCGCTACGGGCGCTTCCCCGCAGGCAGAACGGTCCTCGGCAGCCTCCGCGGCGCCCACGCCCCTCCCCCGGCGCGACCCCCGGCGCCCCTACCAGCTCCGGGTGGAGGACCAGCATCAGTGGGCTGCGCAGTCCACCGGCTTCCCGGGCGCCGGGAAACAGGCGCCGCCCCACCGCCTCTCCTCCAACTCCCGGCTTCCATGGCAACCGGGGCACGCGGGCCAGGCGACAACGCCCCCGCCTCGGGTTAAACCATTCGCTTCAGGGACATTCACAGGGGGTGATGGACACACGGGAATATGATAGAATGCCTCAATGTTACTGGGTTCCCATTTTTCTACCGGGTTTGAACGATATATTTTGTTTTTCTTCTTCACAGCTGCCTGTGCGAGAGTAGCGCCCGTCTCGCCAGCTCAGTCCAAACGCCTCCCCCGTCCCAGGCCCGGAAATGGGCCGGTTTGCTAGGGAGGCTCGCGTCCGCGCGGGTCTGCGCAGAGGAGGGGGCGCGCGACAGACGTAGCGCGTGGGGGGCGGTGCGGCGCCCAGGGGAGGGGAGGTGGGCAAGATGGCGCCCGGCGAGTGATTCAGCCTAGTTACGTCCAGCGGCCGCTGAGACTTCGGGGCGGGGGGTTCTGCCCCCACTGCCACCCTTCCTCCTCTCCCCCGCCCCCGGAGACCCCCTGTTACCCTTCCTCCCTCTACCTCGGGGTGGGGGTGGGGGAGCGGGCCTGGTTCCCGGGACACCATGTCGGACTCTGAGGAGGAGAGCCAGGACCGCCAACTGAAAATCGTCGTGCTGGGGGACGGCACCTCCGGGAAGGTCAGTCCTCCAGCGGGCCCGCAGTCTCCGGCCTGCAGGAGCCCCGGCGCGGCCCCTGCAAATCCCAGCTTCCTCCCCGCCGCTCGGCGTCGCCTCGGTATTCCAAGGGCCGGGGCCCGTCCGATCGTAGTGTGGGGCCAGACACGAAGTAGGCGCTGGGTGAAGGCTGACTAGAGCCGTCTAGCTCTCCTTAAATTAAAAAAAAAAAAAAAAAAGTCACTTCCCAGCTCCTTGCCTGCGCGAACTCCTACTTCTTCAAGAGTCGAGCCAGCATCGCCCTCGTGGGAAGCTTTCCAGCTTCTTGCCTCTGAGGACTGGCAAAAATCTGCTCTTTTCACTTTAGTCCAGGTCACACTTTGCCCCCGCCCCTCCGCCGCTAGCCCTCTCCGCCCCCCTCCCATCCCCCCATCCCCGCACCGCCGGCCGCCTTACGTACCTACACTGCACTCCTAAGAACGTGGCTCTGGAATCCGATTCCCTGGGTGAGCACTGCCCCATCACTTACTACTGGTCGGGACACTGGAGGGCAAAATTGCTTCCCTAGTTGTGCTTCATCGGTAAGGTGGCTATTGATAGGGGTCGCCTCAGAGGGTGAAGTGTGCAAATACACATTCAGTGTGAAAATCCACATAAAGCTTTCAGAACATGGTGTGCACTCAGTAAACGCTGGCCGCTGGATCATAGCATCATACCTGTTCATCACTGCTCCCTCCAAGCACAGCACCTGTCAACACAAGCACTCATTCAGCAAATATCTATTGAGCGCTTAATTTAGGCTGATGCTGAGAGTACAGTTGCTATCGTGGCCGAGGGGATCTTTGCTTAGAGTCTAGTCTCCGGTGACGGTTGATCGAATAAATGAGACTGAGTGCTTGAGAATATCCGACAACCAGTCCCCTTACCTCTTCAGGCTGACGTTTTTAACTCTGGGTTGTGGAGCTTCTGAAGAATCATCTCTTGGTGCTTGCTCTTTGGGGAGGGTCCGTGGGGGTGTCTTCACACCTGTCGCTTCTGTCCAAGGCGCCAACACTGTTTCTGGGAATATTGCTAAAGTCTGTCTCCTTTCTTCTTCCCTCCCTTTTCCTAGCCAGGGTCTTCAGAAACGCAGGTTGTTATTGTTACCAGTTTCTGGCTCATGATTCCCCTTTACTGGTGTAGCTTGGACCCTGGTTTCTCTGGTTACGACTGCTCTTTGCATCTTCCTTGGCAGTTGGCCCAGCGGAGCTGCTCCCTGAGATTTGAGTTCCTAGGGCACCTGGGAGAGTTGTCATTTATGTGCAAAATTTGGAGCATTCTGTTAATTTCTTTTCTTGCCTTTCCGGATGATATTTTGTTACTGATTTTTATTGCTGAGGAAAAACAAGCTAATATGCTCTGATTACCTTTAAAATATTTTTGGGAAGAAACTTTTTGAATGTTTCAGTTGTTTTAAATAGATCAGTATTGTTTCTAACACTCTTATTGAATAAAAATTTTGAGGTATATTTGTATAGTTTTCTTATTATTCAGTGTTCTTTTGAATACCTTCTAATTTTTCATTTCCTAAATCCTTTCATGGTCAACTCATAACTGAATTCATTTCCTGTTTAAAATTATAATGACAATCTATAGCACTAAAACACTTGTTAAAAGAGACAAAAATTGCCAGTTACTCTGTGGTCTATCATAATTCTTTAAATTTTTAACTTTTCTTCCAGTATTTATCAGTTAGTTTCATACATGTGTTAGTTGAATTTTGTTCATAGTTTTTTATCTGAGTTTTTTGTTTAGCCTGCTATGTTTTCTTCTTGTTGCTAATTTAGTGTGAATAATTACAATTTTTCATCTCTGTCTAAAATTCTTTCTAGTGTAGGACAAGACATGATTTTTTTCCCTTCCATATTGTTGAGTTAGGACTATCATTCTGCTTAAAAGGGTAAGAGTGGTAACTGTTTATGGTGTTTGACTTAGTCTTTATCATCTTGACTAAACTCTTTTAAAACTGTAAAGGCATTTTCTGCCAGAGATTTTCAGACACAAACATCAGAAACCTAACCTTTATTTCAATATTTGTATATCAGGCTTTTTTCTTCTTCATGCCCTATTCTGCTCTCAAGTTATTGGCAGCTACCAACATTCCCATTCTGTTTCCTTTACTATCCTTTTATGAAGTCAGCTTCATTTTCATTCTTATTTGTATCCTGATTGAACTCCTGGCTGTTTTTTCTAGCATTAGTTTCTCTTGTCAGTTTTAACTCATGGCATTTAAATACACATTGATGGAAGCAATAGAGTATTGATATAATCACTAATAATTTCTTCAAGAGAAGTTTAGCTCCTCCTTCTAGTAACATGTGTTTCTAGTTCTTCCTGTTTTGATTCATACTTTTGATTTTATTACATATTTCTTAAGATTTTTTTGAGGCAAAATATTTTTCTTTTTTTTTTTTTCCTTTGGTATTACTACTAAAGGTAGTATGGTAAAAAGTGTTAGCAGAAGCTCACCAGACAAAACGATATAAAGAATCAGATAAAGATGTTTCACATATGGTAGATGATTGTTCACTTCATAATTGCTTAAGAAAGGTATTTATATAATGACTTGAGAGAAATTATTAAGTGTGAAAGAAGGCAGATAAAGTCTAGAGAATTGAAGAGGAAGTGCCTACCACTGATTCAGTTGATTTTCTGTTTAATTTTTATAGAATGTCCAGAGATGGTATAAGAATACACTTTAATATTCTCATGTTCTCACAGGCCTGTAATTTTGACAGATTATACTTTATTCCAATCAAAATATCCTAGCTTTATGTTTGCCTCAAAAATGTGAGGGTAAGGCTTTCAGAATCTCAAAGTCCTGTTTCCAAGAAAAGAACCTTCGAATTTTTAAAACTATTCATTAACATAAAAATACTGAACTTTGAGAAGCTTACACGAAAGTGCAAAATTACCTTAAATGGCACTATGCTAATGTTACATGTGCCTTGAGTTTCTCTTTATCTTATAAAAGTATAGTAACCATCCCTATATTAAACATTTTGAAATATCTGTAATAGTTAAATAGTGGCAGTTATTTTTCTCTAGAACTCTGAACCTCTTAACAGAAGATTTTGTACTCTGAGTTAAACACGCTCAATGGCATAAATAAAGATAAATGAAAAACAAAGAGTTTTAAAAAGAAATGCTTACCTTTTTTATTCCAGGCTCTCCATTTTTATATTATTGTTACATGCTTTAGGAAGCCAAACAAATTTTCATTTGAGTGTAGTGAGTTTATTTCTCAGTGCCTAGCAGAACATCTTTCTTAGGGTGTTGAATAAATATTTGACCACATATTTTAGAAATTTATTACAAATGCTGAGTATTTAAATAATAAATGAATTAGACTTAGGGTGTGCAGATTGTCATTTGTGTGAAAAATACGGTTCTTGTGTCAAAAAGAATTTTAGGTCTTTTTGTTTGAAGAAATTGAAATTTGGCCAAGTTTCCTTTTGCATTGCTGCACTTATAATTAATTATACTAAGGTGTCTTGGGAATTTTATTTTAGTTGATATCTAATTTTAACATTTAAAATAAAAAAGGGCAGTTTTCACTTAACTTTGGTAGTCTTTCTTAAAGAGCATAAAGCTCTTTAAAAGCTTTGTGAAGCTGCCTTTCTTTTTGGTGAAGTTTACAAATAAATAGAGCATTTAAAATGTTTGAGAAACTTTTAAGTTATTGAGTTATTTCAGTTGTTTCCAGAATGGTTTTTATTCTGCTTTGATAGGAAATGGTACTCCAGAGTTTTGAATACAACTTTGAGTTGTTATTTAAAAATATGTAGAAATATGTGTATCTATTCTGGTTGTAATATTCTTGTGACTTAATCTTTATGGTTGTTGGGTGGAAAATATTTTTGCCCACTTAATATTAGTCTTAAAAATACCAACTTCTTAATTTTAAAGATAAATATTATCTCAGTCATTCTGTAGTATAATTTTCATTAACTTCTTTAATATAGAGAAAAATTAGACATTTAAAGATACCTTTTTATAAAGGAAAATTATATGAACAGACTTTCCTCCTTTTAATTAGTACTTATTGTTTCTGAGAGCACAAATATTCAGAGTATTTAGCCTCAGAAATGAAACTTAGAATTGTATTGAACTGATATATATGGATATTTAGGATTCAGATCTTTAGTCATGTTGTTTTAATTTTCTTGTTGATAAATCTCAAATTCTAATTTCCAGCAAGAAGAAGGAGCTTGACTATCAGGGGATTTAAAGAGATCTAACCTATTAGTCTGTTGTCCCCACTGATAGCTGTTGGCAAGTGAAATTTACCTGGTGGAGTGTTCAGTCCCTCCTTGCTTTGTAACTGATTAGAACTGCTTAAAGTTGTTGGTTGGATTAATGGTAGTATAAATACTAAGATTACTTAATAAGGTTTAGTAATGACTTTATGTTTACATTTCTAAAACAAAGACATTAATTTTGATATTCTATGCATCAATTTTTTTAGACCTCCTTAGCTACGTGTTTTGCTCAAGAAACTTTTGGGAAACAGTACAAACAAACCATAGGACTGGATTTCTTTTTGAGAAGGATAACATTGCCAGGTAAGAGACTAAAAAATCTTAACATAGAAAATTGTACATATCTTACAATAATAGCAGAGATATATAAAATAAATTTGGGGGCTCTTTCTGCATGAAAATATATATAATTAGCAAATCTATCATAGGGAGGTTAACTTTGATCAGGATCTCCCATGAAGACATATTGTTCATGGGTGTGAGAAAAAAGTTTATATATTCCCCCATTCTCCCGCTGTTTTTGACCACTCCACACATTTTTCCAGAATAAACAATAGTTGCTTATAAAATTCTAAAAAGTTGAAAAAAATAAAATATTACACAATTATAAACAGATATTGTATAAACTAAATGTGAAAAGACTGGAAAGGATTATTTTTTTAAAATATTATTTTGATTAGCCTCTGCTTCAGTTTTTTGTTCAAGAGAAAGTTGGAACAGAAGTATAATGTAGCTATGGAACTTGTGTGCTCTAATATGTGAATGCTGTTTTATGCAAGGCAGCATGAAATTGCTGGCATTTAATAGACCACTAAAATTTAGGGTCCCTAGGCACTCATAAAAATACAGTTTGAGCATTCAAGATGTTTCAGTTCACCATGCAAAGAAACTATTTAGATGCCAGTTGCAGCACATTTTGTGGGAAATACAGGGAAATAATAACAAAAAGAGAGTGGTTTCTGTTTTAAGTTAGTTTCTGAACAATTGGGGCTTTAAAATGCTCTGTCCATTCATTTGTGATGGTTAAATTATATGTTTAAAGTATTTTATTAAAAGCAGTTTATCTTGATTGACTTTCTAAACCAGTCCGTCTCTCTCCTCTCTGAGGACACACATTTGAATAAAAACAGTTGCAAATGTAGTGTTCAGATTCATATACTGGAGCGTGAGTGATATAGTGGGAAGGGGTTTAATAAATTCCAATATTATCGAAATATGTTAACCTCTCAAACACCCCATCTGTCAGACAACTCTCCATCAAAGTTTTAGAGCAGCTAATGAAAACTCTTGGTAATTGAAGGTATTCTGCTTATCTCACTAGTGGTATGCTCTATTATATTTTGTGATTGTCTGTATTCAGCTACCAATGAAAAATAAATTTAAAGATAGAGTATGAGAAAAGAATTCCAACTTTCTGTTAACTAAGTTATTGTTCAGCAAGAGGCTTATGAGAAACATATGCATATTTTGTTTCATTTGTATTTCCTTTTAATGTATTCAGAACTGAAAAATCTCATTTTATTTTTATTCTCATTTGTGTGGATAGGTTAATGCTGCATTCAGAGTATTTATAGCAATTACTAGAAGAATATATACACAAGTCGTATAATATACATGCTGAAAGCTTATTTTTTGCAACAGTTTTTTCAGAGATGCCAGTTGTACATAGAGAACCGTCATATATCTAGTTATTGATTATTATTTTTGATGCTAACTAGCAAGAGCATCAGCTTTCTATACCATTAATATTACTTAGTTTTTCTGACTTTTTTTTAGTTCAAAGCCTTAAATACAGGAACAAGCAACATTCAATCATTAAAAATATCTTAGGACTGGTTTTGGTTTTATAATAGGTGATATATACAAATGATGATTTCTGATCTGTTGCACAGTACTACCCATTTTAAAGTTTTATTACTTTGTAAAAAAATATTTGGTATTTTTGAAATCAAAATTTATAGTATAATATTTTAGAGTTAGAAAGTACTTATATTAAAAATGACATTAGGAAATTTATACTCTTAATGAATATATATTTTAATGAATTCCTGATTAAATTTTTATTTGGATGGGTAGAATTCCAGAAAAAAATTCTTTTTTTTTTTAAAGGCAGTTGGTTTTATGTTACTTCATGAACTCAAAATTGTGTTAGAAATTTCAGTAGGAAAAAATTGTTTTAATGTAACTTGATATTATATAATTAATACATACATTAAGAAATGAAGTAAATAAATTACAAGTTTCACAGTATATCCTTTACATATTTTAACCTTAATTTTAATTCATTGTAGTGTCAAATGTAGGATGACTAATATTTGTATCATTTGCTAAAACATTACAGGCAGCATTATTGAATTTATAGTAAAGAACAAACTAGGTGAATCTAATATTTGTGAAATATTCTAGTAAGTCTTCTGTCCATTCAGATTGTTAAACGTGAATACCTCCTGTCCATCTATTGACATTCTCTTCATGCAAGTTTTCAAGGTCATTACTTTGTAAATATTCATCCATTTTAGTATATTTCATGTTCCGGTATGCTGTATAGTCTGGATGCAACCACTGTGCAGAGTTTACTGCTTAAAATAGTGTATCTGTTAGTCAGAAATTCTGCTGATAGAGCTTCTTAAGAGCCTTAGTCAAAATACTTTCAGGAAGCTTGTGGGTACAGTCCAGTAAACAGCGTTCTACTGTGAAAAGGATTTCTAAGTCTTTAGTGCAAGAAGTGGGCAGACTTGTGTTTTTAGTTCCATCTTGACTATGCAGCACTTTAAGTAAGGTTAACCAAGGCACCAAGTGTACTTTTACAAGGTCACTGTTGAATCCTCTTGGTGGCTTTGATTCATACCAAAAGCAGCTTACCTGTATTTTGTCACCTCATTTACTTTATTTTTTTCCACTGGTTACATGTCATTTCTTACTGGGTAGCGGGAATTTTGTAGCATTTTGCACTTGAGATTAGATTGCTGACAGTCTCCTTAATGTTCTTTATTAGTAGGAAATTTATAACAGATGTATTCTTGATTTTTTAAAAAAATTTTACAGTATTGATTATTTGGATACTATTTTAATAGGTTATTAGGTATGTCATTTTGAAAGTATACATGGCAGCTTTAAAGTTAAAATGAATATTGATTAGAATTCCATCTTTATGTGATTTTGTTTCCCAAATAGGGAAATTTATTTTTATTTTTATGTGTTAATAATCCTAAAATCCACATGTAGAAGTTAAAAATATATTTCTAGACATATGAAACAAATATGAAGCGAGTATCATTTGTGGAAGCTATAATGATGGCAGAAGTGGGTTTTTTTGGGGGGGGCTAGCATTGTCGATTATCAGTAACGCATAACTATCTTTATTTCTGAGGCACTAGAATATGTATATTAAAAAGAACAAGCCAACAACAACAGTGTTTATATAGAAAGGTATGAATTTAAAAAATACCTGCAAAACATGAATATAAATATAAACTCAGATGGGAGGCAGCTGAATATATGATTTAGTCTTAAAATGATGTAGTGAGGATTTGGAAACATGAATATCATGTTCGTAAAGTTTGTAGCTAAGGTGTTCACAATAACTAATTCAAATTGGATCTATCAGAATTTAAAGGCAGAAAAGCTTTATATTTCTTGATGCAAAGCCAAGTGATAGGATTTATTGACCTTGAAGAAAATGGTCTTAAACACCTTATATGAAGTATTGCCTACAATCTTACCAGAAGAAAGTTAATATTGTTAAGCACTGTTTTTTTTTTTTAAAGTAAACAAATGACTGTAAAGAGTCTACAAGTAAAATGAATAGAGTACTGCCTCTTTATCTAGGTGCTTCTTGAAGCGATTTAACATACTACTAGTGACCGCTAGTCCTTTCTCACCTGCTTAGTGTGAGACAGTGTCATAGAATGAGTTCAGCTTTGAAACTTGAAAAATTTAGATTTTTAAGTAAATGAGTTTATTCCAGTTGTTGGATAAGTCTTATTTAGGTCGTGCATTTTGGTTTTCATCTTCACAGAACTCTAAGAACATTTTCGTCATTACTCTGTGATTGTTGAAAGTGTGTGTATGTGAGAATGATGACTGGTGATAAACTTCAGGAGCTCTCATTAATGCTAATGGAAGTTCCTCATGTAAATCCTTTGCACGTTGGCAGATGCAACAGACCTACCTCAAAATAATGGAAAGATTGTAATACAAACCCAACAAAACTTAGAGTTAAGGGTAAAGCTTGGCTGGTTAATCCATTGTTATACTTGCTTTTCAGATGAATGATGTGACTAACATTCTCTGATTTTAGTGTTTGGCATTGGCATAAAAATTCATGTCTTTATAATCTTTTTCATTATTGTTTTTGAAGTGAGAAGATTTTTTTTCAGTTGTCTTATGTTTTTATTTTGACTTTTTCTGATTTGCAAATCATTCAGGAAGGTACATTTTTTAGTGTGAGAGCTCATTTTGAAGATACTAATTGAGACTTTGTCTTCTTTGGAGAAAACTGCATCATTAGGAGAAATACTTTGAAATGTTAAACTAGAAAGTATATTGGACATGGTCTTTAACTTTTGGGGTTATGGATTCATAAGGGAGAATAGTTTATCTTATAAATTTTTGTATCAGGCAAATACTTTGCAAAATAGATGAATTTTAAAGATTGCTTTTTAGTGCTTTTTTTTTTTTAAAGATTTTATTTATTTATTGGTTAGAGAGAGAGAGAGAGAGCGAGCACAGGCAGGCAGAGTGGCAGGCAGAGGCAGAGGGAGAAGCAGGCTCCCTGCCCAGCAAGGAGACCGATGTGGGACTTGATCCCAGGACACTGGGATCATGACCTAAGCTGAAGGTAGCCGCTTACTGGACTGAGCCACCCAGACATCCTGCTTGCTTTTTAATATTTTTAAATGCTTTTATAATGCTTGTATGGGGAGGATTTGTTCTACCATTTTATGAAGGCTTTGAAGCACATATTATGATTTGTTTCAATGGAAATGCTTTGAACAGTAAATGCATCATAATGTTTAGTGAAATACTGGGTATGTATCCTACATCTGTTCTGAAGAGGGCTGTCATATGTGTTTGTATTTTATAGATCAAATTTGAAAATATGTGGTCTTAAAAATTATGTTTCCTATTGCACATAAATGGGTGACATTTAAATTTTAAAAGTGCATTAATTTGAGGTGAAACTCTGGGTCCATTTTTGTAGTCTATTGTTAATCTGTGAGTATTAGAACCTGTAGAGGTTAGAGTTTACAGTAAAATTCATTATGTGCTATAGGGTAGGTTAATATATAAAGTTCTATTTTTATTTTTAAATTATATGTTTTTACTCCCCATACAAGTGTTCTATCATCCTATTTTCTGTTTAAGAAAAATTTTTTAAAAGTTTTGAGCAGTTTATGAATTAAAGCTTTTTTTATTTTGGTAGTAATCATAAATATGGTTCTGTAGAAATGGGGTAAAAGTATAAACCTACATTCTCCATTATAATTTCTTTTGACAGTATTATTTTATAGTTCCAAATATCTGACCATATGAACATGCAGAATAAAAGGCAGATTAGGGTCAAATAAATAAATAAAAATCTTAAAAAAAAAAAGTAGATTAGTTCCACATTGTGACTTTGAATTCTTTGGAACTGTATTCAGTTGTTACTTTGTTACTTACCTTTTCTGCATTCTTGTTTTTATATTCAAGGGAACTTGAATGTTACTCTCCAAGTTTGGGATATAGGAGGACAGACAATAGGAGGCAAGATGTTGGATAAATATATCTATGGAGCACAGGTATGACATAAATTCTATGATTATTCCAGTTCTAAAAATACTCTTCTCACAAGCACATACAAGTGGGTACACGCATACACACACACACACACACACACACACTCTGTCTCTCTCTGTAACTTGATTTTTATCTGATATGTGGAGAGACTGATTTTATATTTTATGCATGTTCATTTTTCTCTTAAAAGATACAGCTCAGATTTTTGTGTCTGGCTTTTTTGTTTAATTTTTTCTGCTTTAAACTGAGTACATTCAAAGTGATAATTAGATAAAAAAGAATTGCTGGACAGAGATTTGTGGGAAGCCACAGTTCTTTGTTCTGTTCACCTATTTGGTAAAATGAGTTTTGAAGGGGCACCTGGGTGGCTCAGTGGGTTAAAGCCTCTGCCTTCGGTCCAGGTCATGATCCCATGGTCCTGGGATGGAGACCCACATCGGGCTCTCTGCTTAGCAGGGAGCCTGCCTGCCTGCCTCTCTGCCTACTTGTGATCTCTGTCTGTCAAATAAATAAATAAAATCTTAAAAAAAAATGAGTTATGAAAATAATAATCTCTTTCCTCTTTGTCCTTTAAAGTCTACCTTCAGGGGTACATATTGGATTTTTTAAAAAGATAAACATTACATTAGTCAAGCTTCTCATAATATTTGACTCTGAATGTCAAATAAAGTAACTTTTTATTGTTTATAGATTTATCTAGTTAGTGGAGAGTGGGAAGATTTTGTGAATCTCAGGGCAAATAATACAAAATTAACAAATTTTTCTTCACTAAAAATTGAAGGTATGTAATTCTCTTATTTTTACCTTTCCATCATTTAAAAACTTATTATTTGATTTATGTAAATTTGTTTATAAATAGAAAATTATATATAAAATTAATGTTGACTTGAAGTTGACATGATATAAATATCCAAGCATATTTATAAATATACTGTTATAATGAGGGGACTGTTAAAGTATATAATCAGTGACATTTAGTGCATTCACAATGTTATGTGACTGTTCTTCTAAATCATTTTTTTTGTAGTGTTTTATGCTATTATGTAATTGCTTAAAAATCAGACATTATTGGTCAAATTTGTAGAAATTAAAAAAAAATTTCATCTTTTTTAGGGATCCTGAGTTTAGTAAAATATCTGTATTCTCTTCTGATGTCCCTCATATCTTATGAGAAAGAGCATGTTATATTCCCTCTTATAAGTTGTCAAATAAGATTTCTGTTTTGAAGGTACATATGACATTTTTTTCTTGCCTTTTATTGTTTATACTTTACAATTTGTGTGAATGTTATAAGACTGTATCTTGTTTAATTGAACAGCAATGTAAGTACAGTATTTCTGAGAAGTTCATGAACATTTTCATCACATTGTGCCAGGAAACTATGAATTCTGAAATAATCAAAATGAATTATCATAAACTAATGAAAATATTCTTAATTTTCTCTGCTTTCCAGAGATTCTAAATTAGGTTATACAAACAAAATACATGAAGTACATTTTTCTAAGTATATGTACATTTTTTATCTAGGCCAGAGAAGCTCTGAGGACAATTCATTACCAAAAACTGAGGGGAATGTTACTTTTCAGAAACATTGCTTTCAAAAATGTTCCAATAGCATTTTAAGATATTTAATAATTTTATATAGTCATATAATTATTCTTCAAAGTGTATCTATACTGTTTCTAGAGTTCTTATAGATGCTTATATTGCTCATCTCATGAATACTTTGCATTTTGGTATAAATGTTACAGGATAGAAATTGCTCAGAAATGATGTTTTGTCAGGCTGTTTTGAGGACATCAGTTTAATGTATTATTTAGGATTGTGGTTTAGATTCTCTAACTTATGTATTGTATATAGAAAGAATTATCTTATACATATCTGGGCTATTAAGCTAGTGAATCAATTTTTCTTAAAGCATTTCTGAATATCAAGAAGCTTATTGGTAGGCTGGGAATGAACTTAGATTCAAGTAGAACTGTTTTACCTTGTTTACATTTTACCCCCAGTAGCATTAAACTTGAGCAATCATCTATTGAATAGTGTTAGTTAAAACAAAATTGGATTGACACTCAAGAAAGAATTAGTGAGGTATTTTGACAAGAACTAGTTCTAAGAATCGAAGTATTTCCCAGTTAAATTCCCAGATTTTAAATTAACTTAAAATTTTCTAGGAGTCCTCAGAAAGATGTTATAGGCTATTTTTCATACTGGTTACAAGCAAACACAGAGTACATAGTGTTTAGTGCCCTGTAACCT
This sequence comes from Lutra lutra, assembly GCF_902655055.1. NCBI lineage: Eukaryota > Metazoa > Chordata > Mammalia > Carnivora > Mustelidae > Lutra > Lutra lutra. Next base: position 150,453,269 of record NC_062279.1, on the reverse strand, counting down.
GTGGCTAACAGAGGCTAATAACAAACCTCAGAGAAGGACTGGGTGTTTCATTTTTGTAGCTCTTTCAGTCCTGGAATCTAAGTGGTTTGCAAACACTGCCTTACTGAGCATAAACTCAATGAAGTGTAGTCATTTGTGAGGCAGAACATAACTACTATTGTGTGCCAGTGCCCCACACAGATGAGCCAGCCTGTTAACCACCAACAAAAGGATTTGGTTGCCCACATGATGCCCACATGATGGGGAGAGAGCGTATTGCAAAGCTGGACTCTCTGAGACCAGCTGTCTTTTACTGTGTGTTTCTTACTTGGATATTTGCCATCTTTTAAATGATTATACAGACCTCTCTTGGATTAGTGTTTCTTCTTATAGGTTGTACTTACAGAGCAAAGCCTATGTTGTAAGTACTGTGGTACAATCTATATGTTTTAACACATTTCCACATATAATTAAAAGCTAAAGTAGATTATTTGTTATACAAATCAGGGAGAAAAAAATACCTGTATTACGGAAACTGGGAACCTTTCATTTTGTGGAAGGTTAAATTGTGTGTGTATTGTGCCTGTTAAATTTCTGAACTAAATCTGTGGAATAACTTACAGTATTTAGATAAGTTATTGTCCTTTGAAAGTTCAGTGTTCCTTTGAAAATGCTATCTATATGGTTAATGGTTCATCATGTTCATTAGATATGGTGATAAGTGAAAATAGATGAAAACAAAATGCTGTATGAAGAAACTTTATGTAATATTTACTCAAAGTCTTATGGTTTATGTCTTATAAGTCTTATGGTTTACTCAAAGTCTTATGTGGTTTATAGAGAAGGGGTGATAGTGTCTTCTACTAATTGCAGGCAGAAAAAGTGAAGTTAAGGCATAGAAAATATAGGGAATTTTTGTTGAAGAATTTGAAGATATAGAAGGATTTCCAAAAGTCATAGCAAAAAGATTTGGAATGAAGAGGAGCAGTTTGAGGGTAAATCAGGGAAAGCAAGCACAGAGCAGTGTAGGGAAGAGATACAGGAGAAAGATGAATGGAAGGTAGGTAGGTGATAAAAGTGCGTCAGGAACATGAGACATGGAGATGGGTTTCAATGGCCTTAGGGTTGCCAAGAAAAATACTTCTAGCAGTTCCTGGTAGATTGCTTCAGTTGTTGCCAAGTTGTGTTGCATTTCTGAGAGATTTATACTTTCTTGTGGCTGAGAAGATTCTGATAGTTTTCTGGAAGCAGTCAGAAGAGGTCCGGATTGATGGATGTGGTGAGAAAATCAGGGCTTTGAGGGTGCTTGTGTTATAGGCTCCTGAAGAGGTGAGTACTTAGACATATGACTTTGGTGTGTGCTGAAGCTGGTGGATAGAGGCGTTGGCGTTGGTCAGTGGCTGCTTGTATGAGTTTTGGTCAGTTGTGTCTTTCAAAGAAGTGCCTTTCATCTCTGTGATCAACCTTTTGGCCATAGAGTTGTTTAGATTACTCCCTTGCTATTCTTATAATGTCTGTGGGAGTAATAGTGATGTCCCCTCATTAATTTGAATTTTCTCTTCCCTTCTCTCTCTTTTTTGGTTAATCTGGCTGGAGGTTTACCAGCTTTTGGTTTTGTTGATCTTCTCTATTGTTGTCTTCTTTTAAATTTCACTGATCTCTGCTCTAGATTTTTTTTTTTATTTGTTTATTTGACAGAGATCACAAGTAGGCAGAAAGGCAGACAGAGAGGGAGAGGAGGAAGCAGGCTCCCCACTGAGCTGAGAACCCGATGTGGGGCTCGATCCTAGGACCCTGAGACCATGACCTGAGCCGAAGGCAGAGGCTTTAATCCACTGAGCCACCCAGATGCCCCTCTGCTCTAGTTTTTATGATTTTTTTTAAATTCTGCTTTCATTAAGCCTAAATTGCTCTTCTTCCTCAGTTTCCTCAAGTAGAAGCTTAGATCATTGATGTTTCTTCTTTTCTAATATATGCATTCAATGCTATACATTTTCCTCTGAGCACTGTTTCTGCTATATCCCACAAGTTTTGATAGGCTGTGTTTTTATTAATTTATTTTAAAACTTCTCTTGAGACTTCTTTTTGACCCATGTGTTATTTAAAAGCATCTTGTTTAATCACCAAATATTTTGAGTTTTTCCAGCTGTCTTTCTATTATTGATTTCTGGTTTAATTCCTGTGTAGTCTAAGAACATAGTTGGTATGATTTCTATTCTTATAAATTGGTTAAAGTATATTTTAAGGCCCATAATGTAGTCTGTCTTGGTGAATGTTTCATGTGAGTTACTGATTGTCAGCTGCTTAATGTATCAGTCAGTGAAAAAGGGGCTTTCAGGTCTCCAACAAATACTAGTGGGTCTGTGGATTTACAGTTCTATCAGTTTTGGCATTACATATTTTGATACTCTGTTGTTAGGTGTATACACATTAAGGATTGTTATGTCTTCTTTGAGAATTGATCCCTTTGTCATTTTATACCTAATGCCTTTCCTTATTCCAAAGTCTGCTTTGTCTGAAATGAATATGAATACTCCAGTTTTGTTTTCATTAGTGTTAGCATGGTATTTCTCTATCCCTTTACTTTAATTTGTATTTTTATATTTAAAGTGAATTTTCTGTAGGCAATGTATAGTTGAATCTTGGTTTTTCCATCCCCTCTGATAATCTGTCCTTTAATTGGTATATTTAGACTATTCACATTTAAAGTGATTATTGATACAGTTTGGTTAATTTCTGTCATATTTGTTTTCTATTTCTTGTGCTAGTCTTTTGTTTTCTTTTAAACCTTTCTCGCTTTTATTGTTTTATTTGAGCATTTTAACTCTTCTCTTAATCTTTCAGTTATATGTAAATACATTTTTTTAAGCAGTTGCCCTGGAGTTTTCAATATATATTTTTAACTAGTTTAAGTCTACCTTCACATAGCACTGTATTGCTTTGCATGTATAGTTCAGATACTTCATAAAAGCATTATTCTTAATCCATCCCCTCATCCCCTATGACATGGCTCTCATTCATTTCACTTTACCCATATGCTATAATCATTCAATACATTGTTACTATTATTAAACATTTTGTATTTTAGATCATGTAAGAATAAGAAAAATAAATGCTTTTATTTTACTTTTATTTACTCCTTTTCTAATACTCTTTCTTTCTTCCTCATATCAGAGAGATCATATGATAATTGTTCTCTGATTGACTTATTTGACTTAGTTCTTGTATGTTGTTTACCTTTTCCATTGGAACCTTTTTAAAAAATATTTATCATTATTTGTTTTAAAGTCCTGATCTGATCATTCCAAAATCCGTATCATATTTGAGTCTGGTTCTAAGGCTTACTTTTTCCTTCAAACTGCCTTCTCATTTATTTTTATTTTTATTTATTTTTAATTTTTAAAATATTTTATTTATTTGACAGAGAGAACACAAGCAGGCAGAGTGGCAGGCAGAGGCAGAGGGAGAAGTAGACTCCCCACTGAGCAAGGAGCCTGATGTGCAGGACTCGATCCCAGGACCCTGGGATCATGACCTGAGCCGAAGGCAGACCCTTAACCGACTGAGCCACCCAGTCATCCCATTTTTTTTTTTTTAAAGCAAGCTATGATGTATAGAGTAATAAGAACTCAGGTAAATAGGGCTTTAGTGTGAGGTTTTATGCTAATTAGCCAGGAGTTGGTCTGTGTTTAATGTTTGCTAAGGCTCTAGGTACCGGAGATATCCAATTCCTCTAGTGTTCTTGTTTTTTTCTCCCTTTTTGGGCACCTCAAAAAACTCTTCCTCAGTTGAGGTTTGTGTTTTGCAGCTCTTTCAAATGTAATATACTGCTATTAGGCTGGAACCCCGTTGGTGTTGTGGTAAAGTATGGAGGCAGGGAAGCATTCTATATGCTTTGATTAAGTCACAGTCTTATATTGGCCTTGTGTCCCCGGGCTGTGACCTTCACATGTTTTTATTAGCTCTTCCTACTCAGGTGAGAGAGGATGACTAGAGGGGGCTGGAGATGGGAACTGTCTTTCCTCTATGTGATATAAGACACTGGTTAAGGGGGAGGAGTCAAGATGGCGGAGAAGTAGCAGGCTGAGACTATTTCGGGTAGCAGGAGATCAGCTAAATAGCTTATCTAAAGATTGCAAACACCTACAAATCCAACGGGAGATTGAAGAGAAGAAGAACAGCAACTCTAGAAACAGAAAATCAACCACTTTCTGCAAGGTAGGACTGGCGGAAAAGTGAATCCAAAGCGACGGGAAGATAGACCGCGGGGGGAGGGGCCGGCTCCCGGCGAGCGGCGGAGCAACGGAGCAAAATCAGGACTTTTAAAAGTCTGTTCCGCTGAGGGACATTGCTCCAGAGGCTTAACTGGGGTGAAGCCCAGGCGGGGTCAGCGCGGCCTCAGGTCCCGCAGGGTCGCAGAAGGATCGGGGGTGTCTGCGTGTCGCAGAGCTTACCGGTATTAGAACGGGGAAACCGGCTGCAGAGACAGAGCCGAGGAGTGACTCTCAGCTAGGGGTTGCCTTGAACCGGTCGCAGGCTCGGTCAGCTCGGAGCGCAGCCGGAGGCCAGGGTGGCGGGAGTCATTGGGCGCTGTTCTCTGGGGGTGCACTGAGGAGTGGGGCCCCGGGCTCTCGGCTCCTCCAGGCCGGAGACCGGGAGGCTGCCATCTTCATTCCCGTCCTCTGGAACTCTACAGAAAGCGCTCAGGGAACAAAAGCTCCCGAAAACAAACCCGAGCGGATTACTCAGCCCAGCCCCGGGTAAGGGCGGTGCAACTCCGCCTGGGGCAAAGACGCTTGAGAATCACTACAACAGGCCCCTCCCCCAGAAGATCAATGGGAAACCCAGCCAGGACCAAGTTCACCTACCAAGGAGTACAGTTTCAATACCAAGGAGAGCGGCGGAATTCCAAGGAGAAGAAAGCAAAAAACGGAACTCATGGCTTTCTCCCCATGATTTTTTAGCCTTGCAGTTAATTTAATTTTTTTTTCTTTTTCAATTTTTTTTCTTTTTCTCTTCTTCTGCTAAATTTTTTTAACTTTTACCGTTTTCTTTTTTAACGTTTTTTAAATAGTTTATCTAATATATATATATATTTTTTCCTCTTTTTATATTTTTTCTTTATCGGCTTTCTTTTTTTTAAATAGTTTCTTTTTTTTTTTCTCGTTTGAACCCCTTTTTATCCCCTTTCTCCCCCCTCACAATGTGGGATCTCTTCTGATTTGGCTAAAGCATATTTTCCTGGGGTTGTTGCCACCCTTTTAGTATTTTACTTGCTCCTTCATAAACTCTTATCTGGACAAAATGACAAGGCGGAAAAATTCACAACAAAAAAAAGAACAAGAGGCAGTACCAAAGGCTAGGGACCTAATCAATACAGACATTGGTAATATGTCAGATATAGAGTTCAGAATGACGATTCTCAAGGTTCTAGCCGGGCTTGAAAAAGGCATGGAAGATATTAAAGCAACCCTCTCGGGAGATATAAAAGCTCTTTCTGGAGAAATAAAAGAACTAAAATCTAACCAAGTTGAAATCAAAAAAGCTATTAATGAGGTGCAATCAAAAATGGAGGCTCTCACTGCTAGGATAAATGAGGCAGAAGAAAGAATTAGCGATATAGAAGACCGAATGACAGAGAATAAAGAAGCTGAGCAAAAGAGGGACAAACAGCTACTGGACCACGAGGGGAGAATTCGAGAGATAAGCGACACCATAAGACGAAACAACATTAGAATAATTGGGATTCCAGAAGAAGAGGAAACAGAGAGAGGAGTAGAAGGTATATTGGAGAGAATTATTGGAGAGAATTTCCCCAATATGGCAAAGGGAACAAGCATCAAAATTCAAGAGGTTCAGAGAACCCCCCTCAAAATCAATAAGAATAGGTCCACACCCCGTCACCTAATAGTAAAATTGACAAGTCTTAGTGACAAAGAAAAGATCCTGAAAGCAGCCCGGGAAAAGAAGTCTGTAACGTACAATGGTAAAAATATTCGATTGGCAGCAGACTTATCCACAGAGACCTGGCAGGCCAGAAAGAGCTGGCATGATATATTCAGAGTACTAAATGAGAAAAACAGGCAGCCAAGAATACTATATCCAGCTAGGCTATCATTGAAAATAGAAGGAGAGATTAAAAGCTTCCAGGACAAACAAAAACTGAAAGAATTTGCAAATACCAAACCAGCTCTACAGGAAATATTGAAAGGGGTCCTCTAAGCAAAGAGAGACCCTAAAAGTAGTAGATCAGAAAGAAACAGAGACAATATACAATAACAGTCACCTTACAGGCAATACAATGGCACTAAATTCATATCTCTCAATACTTACCCTGAATGTTAATGGGCTAAATGCCCCAATCAAAAGACACAGGGTATCAGAATGGATAAAAAAACAAAACCCATCTATATGTTGCCTACAAGAAACTCATCTTAAACCCGAAGACACCTCCAGGTTTAAAGTGAGGGGGTGGAAAAGAATTTACCATGCTAATGGACATCAGAAGAAAGCAGGAGTGGCAATCCTTATATCAGATCAATTAGATTTTAAGCCAAAGACTATAATAAGAGATGAGGAAGGACACTATATCATACTCAAAGGAACTGTCCAACAAGAAGATGTAACAATTTTAAATATCTATGCCCCTAACGTGGGAGCAGCCAACTATATAAACCAATTAATAACAAAATCAAAGAAACACATCGACAAGAATACAATAATAGTAGGGGATTTTAACACTCCCCTCACTGAAATGGACAGATCATCCAAGCAAAAGATCAACAAGGAAATCAAGGCCTTAAATGACACTCTGGACCAGATGGACATCACAGATATATTCAGAACATTTCATCCCAAAGCAACAGAATACACATTCTTCTCTAGTGCACATGGAACATTCTCCAGAATAGATCACATTCTTGGTCCTAAATCAAGTCTCAACCAGTATCAAAAGATTGGGATCATTCCCTGCATATTTTCAGACCACAATGCTCTAAAGCTAGAACTGAAAAACAAGAGGAAATTTGGAAAGAACCCAAATACATGGAAACTAAACAACATCCTCCTAAAGAATGAATGGGTCAACCAGGAAATTAAAGAAGAATTGAAAAAATTTATGGAAACAAATGATAATGAAAACACAACGGTTCAGAATCTGTGGGACACAACAAAGGCAGTCCTGAGAGGAAAATATATAGCGGTACAAGCCTTTCTCAAGAAACAAGAAAGGTCTCAGGTACACAACCTAACCCTACACCTAAAGGAGCTGGAGAAAGAACAAGAAAGAAACCCTAAACCCAGCAGGAGAAGAGAAATCATAAAGATTAGAGCAGAAATCAATGAAATAGAAACCAAAAAAACAATAGAACAAATCAACGAAACTAGGAGCTGGTTCTTTGAAGAATTAATAAGATTGATAAACCCCTGGCCAGACTTATCAAAAAGAAAAGAGAAAGGACCCAAATAAATAAAATCATGAATGAAAGAGGAGAGAACACCAAAGAAATACAGACAATTATAAGAACATACTATGAGCAACTCTACGCCAACAAATTTGACAATCTGGAAGAAATGGATGCATTCCTAGAGACATATAAACTACCACAACTGAACCAGGAAGAAATAGAAAGCCTGAACAGACCCATAACCAGTAAGGAGATTGAAACAGTCATCAAAAATCTCCACAAACAAACAAAAGCCCAGGGCCAGACGGCTTCCCGGGGGAATTCTACCAAACATTTAAAGAAGAACTAATTCCTATTCTCCTGAAACTGTTCCAAAAAATAGAAATAGAAGGAAAACTTCCAAACTCATTTTATGAGGCCAGCATCACCTTGATCCCAAAACCAGACAAGGATCCCATCAAAAAAGAGAACTACAGACCAATATCCTTGATGAACACAGATGCAAAAATTCTCGCCAAAATACTAGCCAATAGGATTCAACAGTACATTAAAAGGATTATTCACCACGACCAAGTGGGATTTATTCCAGGGCTGCAAGGTTGGTTCAACATCCGCAAATCAATCACTGTGATACAACACATTAATAAAAGAAAGAACAAGAACCATATGATACTCTCCATAGATGCTGAGAAAGCATTTGACAAAGTACAGCATCCCTTCCTGATCAAAACTCTTCAAAGTGTAGGGATAGATGGCACATACCTCCATATTATCAAAGCCATCTATGAAAAACCCACCGCAAATATCATTCTCAATGGAGAAAAACTGAAAGCTTTTCCGCTAAGGTCAGGAACACGGCAGGGATGTCCGTTATCACCACTGCTATTCAACATAGTACTAGAAGTCCTAGCCTCAGCAATCAGACAACAAAAGGAAATTAAAGGCATCCAAATCGGCAAAGAAGAAGTCAAACTATCACTCTTTGCAGATGATATGATACTATATGTGGAAAACCCAAAAGACTCCACTCCAAAACTGCTAGAACTTGTGCAGGAATTCAGTAAAGTGTCAGGATATAAAATCAATGCACAGAAATCAGTTGCATTCCTCTACACCAACAAGACAGAAGAAAGAGAAATTAATGAGTCCATCCCATTTACAATTGCACCCAAAACTATAAGATACCTAGGAATAAACCTCACCAAAGAGACTAAGAATCTATACTCCGAAAACTATAAAGTACTCATGAAAGAAATTGAGGGAGACACAAAGAAATGGAAAAATGTTCCATGCTCCTGGATTGGAAGAATAAATATTGTGAAAATGTCTATGCTACCTAAAGCAATCTACACATTTAATGCAATTCCTATCAAAGTACCATCCATTTTTTTCAAAGAAATGGAACAAATAATCCTAAAATTTATATGGAACCAGAAAAGACCTCGAATAGCCAAAGGAATATTGAAAAAGAAAGCCAAAGTTGGTGGCATCACAATTCCGGACTTCAAGCTCTATTACAAAGCTGTCATCATCAAGATAGCATGGTACTGGCACAAAAACAGACACATAGATCAATGGAACAGAATAGAGAGCCCAGAAATGGACCCTCAACTCTATGGTCAACTCATCTTCGACAAAGCAGGAAAGAATGTCCAATGGAAAAAAGACAGCCTCTTCAATAAATGGTGTTGGGAAAATTGGACAGCCACATGCAGAAAAATGAAATTGGATCATTTCCTTACACCACACACAAAAATAGACTCAAAATGGATGAAGGATCTCAATGTGAGAAAGGAATCCATCAAAATCCTCGAGGAGAACACAGGCAGCAACCTCTTCGATGTCAGCCGCAGCAACATCTTCCTAGGAACATCCCCAAAGGCAAGGGAAGCAAGGGCAAAAATGATCTTTTGGGATTTTATCAAGATCAAAAGCTTTTGCACAGCAAAGGAAACAGTTAACAAAACCAAAAGACAACTGACAGAATGGCAGAAGATATTTGCAAATGACATATCAGATAAAGGGCTAGTGTCCAAAATCTATAAAGAACTTAGCAAACTCTACACCCAAAGAACAAATAATCCAATCAAGAAATGGGCAGAGGACATGAACAGACATTTCTGCAAAGAAGACATCCAGATGGCCAACAGACACATGAAAAAGTGCTCCATATCACTCGGCATCAGGGAAATACAAATCAAAACCACCATGAGATATCACCTCACACCAGTCAGAATGGCTAAAATTAACAAGTCAGGAAATGACAGATGCTGGCGAGGATGCGGAGAAAGGGGAACCCTCCTACACTGTTGGTGGGAATGCAAGCTGGTGCAACCACTCTGGAAAACAGCATGGAGGTTCCTCAAAATGTTGAAAATAGAACTACCCTATGACCCAGCAATTGCACTGCTGGGTATTTACCCTAAAGATACAAACGTAGTGATCCGAAGGGGCACGTGCACCCGAATGTTTATAGCAGCAATGTCTACAATAGCCAAACTATGGAAAGAACCTAGATGTCCATCAACAGACGAATGGATAAAGAAGATGTGGTATATATACACAATGGAATACTATGCAGCCATCAAAAGAAATGAAATCTTGCCATTTGCGACGACGTGGATGGAACTAGAGGGTATCATGCTTAGCGAAATAAGTCAATCGGAGAAAGACAACTATCATATGATCTCCCTGATATGAGGGAGAGGAGATGCAACATGGGGGGTTGAGGGGGTAGGAGAAGAGTAAATGAAACAAGATGGGATTGGGAGGGAGACAAACCATAAGTGACTCTTAATCTCACAAAACAAACTGAGGGTTGATGGGGGGAGGGGGTTGGGAGAGGGGGGTGGGGTTATGGATATTAGGGAGGGTATGTGCTATGGTGAGTGCTGTGAAGTGTGTAAACCTGGCGATTCGCAGACCTGTACCCCTGGGGATAAAAATATATGTTTATAAAGCTGTAAAAAAACAAAAAAAAGAAAAAGAAAAAAGAAAGGATGAATACCCAAGTTTTGTAGCAATATGGACGGGACTGGAAGAGATTATGCTGAGTGAAATAAGTCAAACAGAGAGTCAATTATCATATGGTTTCACTTATTTGTGGAGCATAACAAATAGCATGGAGGACAAGGGGAGATGGAGAGGAGAAGGGAGTTGAGGGAAATTGGAAGGGGAGGTGAACCATGAGAGACTATGGACTCTGAAAAACGATCTGAGAATTTTGAAGGGGTGGGGGGTGGGAGGTTGGGGGCACCAGGTGGTGGGTATTATAGAGGGCACGGATTGCATGGAGCACTGGGTGTGGTGCAAAAATAATGAATACTGTTATGCTGAAAAAAAAAAAATCCAACAAACCAAAAAAAAAAAAAAAAAAGACACTGGTTAAGCATTTTTTCCTAGACAGTATGCCTCCCCCCCCTTTTTGTTGTGGATAATACTCTGGGGGTATGTTACAATGGTTGATTTGTCTTTTACCATGTCAGAACCATGTGGGGGATATTTCTTGATGCTTTACCATAAGGATCTGATCGGATTTCTGGAGGTAAAATCTGTGAAAGTGTAAGAGTACTCCCATACTGTGTCACCTGGAGTTTTTCATTCTCAAAGTGGATCATATGCAGCCTCCAGCAGTTTATCGAAATTATCATTTAAGTGTTCCCACCCTTTACTGGCTATAGTGGTTTCTGTTCAGGTAAACATATTTTGGCTGTGACTCTTTCAATTCACCTGTCTCCCAGATTTCAGGGTGGTGACTTACCTGCAAACTCAGTTCTCTGTTTTGTCCAAGAGAAGTCGTTGATTTTTAGTTGGTTTAGATTTTTTTCTTACTATAAGGACAGACATGATGACTTTCAGGCTTTTTTACAGGTCAGAGTTGAAATTGAAAATTCTAGAACATTTCTGTGTTTTATTGTCTTTTCTGTTTTCTCATTTTCCCTTTTCAGATTTTAACCACATTGGTGTAGGTCAGAACTGGTGAAGGATTGTCATGTTAGGAGCAAAGATGGAATCACAGTTTTTTACATTAAGTGTTATTGAGAATGGGATTTATGAACAGATGTTTTGGTTGATGGATAGCTAGATTAATGAAAGGCATTTATCCTTCTGCCTTTCTTATGAGTTCTGGAAGATTCATAGGTATTGCTCTCTTAAAAATATTGGGCACACTGATCTAGATCAGGAATTGGCAAACTTCACCTTAGAGAACCAGATAGAAAATATTTTAGGTTTCACAGGCCATTTTGTCTCTGTTGTAGCTACTCAGTTCTGCAGTTATAGTACAAAAGCTGCCATTGATAATACTTAAATAAGTATGACTGTATTTCAGTGAAAATTTATTTACAAATATGGGCTTTGAGCTGAATTGACCTGGGGGCCATAGTTTACCAATTCCTATAGTATCTAATTTAAATTTTTAGAAAAGGTCATATATATTTATTAGAGAGTGCATAACCATGAGTGGGGGGAAGGGCTGAGGGAGAGGGAGAAGGAGAAGCAGCCTCTCAGGGGGCCTGATGTGGGGCTCAATCCGAGGACCCTGGGACAGTGACCTAAGCCGAAGGCCAACAGTTAACTGAGTGAGCCACCCAGGTGCCCCCATTTTTTTTTTTTTTAAGATTTTATTTATTCATTTGACTGACAGAGATCACAAGTAGGCAGAGAGGCAGGCAGAGAGAGAGGAAGGGAAGCAGGCTCCCTGCAGAGCAGAGAGCCAGATGCGGGGCTCGATCCCAGGACCCTGGGATCACGACCTGAGCTGAAGGCAGAGGCTTTAACCCACTGAGCCACCCAGTCGCCCCCCACTTTTTTTTAATTTTTATTTTTATTGTGTTATGTTAGTCACCATAAAATACATTATTAGTTTTTGATGCAGTGGGCTCCATGCCCAGCGTGGATCCCAGTGTGGGACTCAAACTCATGACCCTGATATGGAGACCTGAGCTGAAATCAAGAGTTGGAGGCTTGGGATGCTTGGGTGGCTCAGTCGGTTAAATGTCTGCCTTCAGCTCAGGTTCTGATCGTGGTGTCCTGGAATGGAGTCCCACATCAGGCTCCCTGCTCAGTAGAGAGCCTGCTTCTCCCTCTGCCTGCTGCTCCCTGTGCTTGTGCGCTCTCTCTCTGTCTCACTCTTGCTCTATCTCAAATATATAAATAAATAAAAGAGTTGGAGACTTAATTGATTGAGCCACCCAGACGCCTCAGTAGTATTTAATTTTTATTCTATAGCTTTGGTCTTTGGTATTGATCACAAAGAGAAGATGGCCATGTTTTATTCGCATATTCTGTCACATTCACATATTGATCCATGTTAAGATGAAGATTTTCATATATTGATTTAAAGAGTTCCAAAAATCTAAAAGTTTAAGAGACATCACAGGTTGGTGGCTCAATCTATGAGTATAAAAACTACCTCAAAGTTGCCTTGAAAATGTGATTCTTATTCGCTCAGAATAATAAAAAATTCCCAGGCATTATGTAATTTAAAAAAAATTTTAAGTTAGTTTTAAACTTTATTTATCTATCTATCTATTTATTTATTTTTATTAAAGATTCTATTTATTTATTTGACAGACAGAGATCACAAGCAGGCAGAGAGGCAGGCAGAGAGAGGAGGGGAAGCAGGCTCTCTGAGAACCTGATGTGGGGCTTGATCCCAGGACCCTGGGATGATGACCTGAGCTGAAGTCAGAGGCTTTAACCCACTGAGCCACCCAGGTACCCTGTTAGTTTTTAACTTTAAAGGTAGTTTTTAAGTAAGTCTATTTTTATTACTTTACATAATCATGTAGACATGTTAAGTATTTTAGAGGTGGATGACAAAAGCATTGCCCAAGATCAGTAGATGGTAGGGCCAAGACTGTAGTCCAACAGCAATATGACTTTCAGGACAGAGCTCTTATAACAAAATATATTGTATCATTCAAGTCAACTGGAGGTGGAGACAGTAGATTGAAGATTAGTTTTCTTCAAAGGCCAGTTCTGGGGTATTTTTCTTTTCTTTTTTAAAGATTTTACTTATTTATTTATTTACTTATTAATTTATTTGAGAGGAGAGGCAGAGAGGGAGGGAATCCCAAGCAGATTCCACTGAACGTGTAGCCCAACCCTGGGGCTTGATCTCATGATCTGGAGATCATGACCTGAACCAAAACCAAAAGCCAGATGCCCAATTGATGGAGCTACCCAGGAGTCCCTGGGATGTTATTAATAAGAAAATTGCAGGGCAGGGGGTCCTGGGTGAAGGGAGGGAAAAAATGAAATAAGATGGGCCTGGGGAGGGAGACAAACCATAAGAGACTCTGAATCTTAGGAACCAAACAGGGTTTGGGGGGGAAGGGATAGGGTGGCTGGTTATAGACATTGGGGAGGGTATGTGCTATGGTGAGTGCTGTGAAATGTGAAAGCCTGATGATTCACAGACCTGTAATCCTGGGGCAAATAATACATTATATGTTAAAAAAAAAAAGAAAAGAAAAGTGGACTTATGCTGATTATTTCAAATAATTCTGTGTTGGACGTTATTTGAAAGCATTGGGAAGACAGAAATAGGTGTCTAAGTTATCAAAATGAATCAGACAAATGATTTTGCATAAAAATTATAGAATATTTACACTGGAAGGGATCTTAGAGACCATTTAACTTTCAATGATCTAATTTTATTTATTTATTTATTTATTTATTTATTTATTTATTATTTATTTATTTATTTTTAAAAGATTTTATTATTTACTTGACAGAGATCACAAGTAGGCAGAGAGGCAGGCAGAGAGAGAGGAAGGGAAGCAGGCTCCCTGCTGAGCAGAGAGCCCGATGCGGGGCTCGATCCCAGGACTCTGGGATCATGACCTGAGCCGAAGGCAGAGGCTTAAACCCACTGAGCCACCCAGGCGCCCCTCAATGATCTAATTTTAGAAGCAAACAAACCCGAGACCCAGAGAAGCTAAGTAACTTTGGAGCCAGTGTTATTTAATAAAAGAGCACGGTGCTAGAAAGTTATGAGAGTAGTGTGCTGAAACTGGCTTGGGAAAGTCAGTTGTTAAATTTTTGGGAATTTTTGTGAGCCAGTTGTTGAATACACTCATGATTAAAAATTATACAGAAAGATATAAATTATACTGAAAACAAAGATATATGCTCAGATGCATGTTATTTTAACATATATTTTTGTTATTATCTTTGTTCTTGAAATTATTTATGTCTAGTGTAACTATGGTGCAGATGCAGTATGGTGGTGTCCTACCCAGCTCTCTTCAGTGAAGTGACATCAGTAGCTCGAAAATGGCCCTAGGGGGGTATTTACACCACAGAAATAGGCATGTGCTACAAATCACACTCTCCAGTTCCCTTCCCCCTTCCATGACCATAGCCAGTTGATTAACCTTTACCAGCATATCACTGGCCATCCCTGGCCATCACTGACCATCACTTTCATGTTCTGTACTTGTCTGTTTATGTGCCTGGCCTTGCTGCAAGACTGAGTCTCTCGAGGTTTGGAATTTATACCCCTAGGACCCAGCACAATGCTTGGCATATAGTTGGTAGACAAGTGCTTATAGAATGAATGAGTGAACTTCATATTCTTTCAGCTCTTGATTCATATCTGGCTTCATCACTTACCTAGCTGTATGACCTTGGTTATTGTAACCTCTGTTTATTAGTAAAATGAGAATAAGAATACCAGCATTGCACAATTGTTGAAAGGACTAATGAAAAGATCTAAATATATGTCTAGATATAGTAGGTACAAAAATGTAGTTAAAATTTATGATTACAACCTAAGAAGAAGGAGACATAAATGCTGTTAGGGTCCAGACTTATACTGTATGCAGAGCTTTGTATTAAGTGTTTGACCACAAACTGGATGAGAATCAAGAATGTGGCACTGTTATTTTTGTGTGTGTACATACTTCTTCTCCTTCCCACACAAAATAATGGGATATATTAAAAGGAATATGATATATAAGAGGCAGGAAGCAATCCCTCTGTTATATTTGGCTTTGTTCAGGCTCTTATTACAGTATCATGTCTAGTTTTACATTGCTCATTTTAAAGAGGATGTCAAAAAACTGTATGTAGTGTGTCCTGGGAAGAACCCAACAACTGTGATTAAAGGGATAGAAAATAGGTCCTTTGAGGCAAGTTTAAGGAATTGAATTTGTTTATTCTGGAAAGGAGGCGGTAAAGGAGTTACTTAACTATCTTCAAGTACATGAAGGGTTATTATGAGGAGGATACTCTCATGTTGTTCTCCAAATGCACAGAGGACCAAAAGAGGAAATCGACTTATTTCATTTAAAGAAAATTGTGTTAAACACTAAAATTGACTATCAAGGGATGTCATGGAATCTCCATTTTTGAAAATATTTAAAAAGAGCAGCAGCAGATGGCTATTTATTGAAAGGCTTACATGTTCAACCTCATGAAAGTTACAGGCAGGATTTGGACCTTGCAGCTTTTTCATCTCTATGATGTGGTTTTCTTATGTTCATTGTAACTTGCCATGCATGTGCCAGGTGTCTTACAAAGATTCTGTAACTCTTTTGTGACAGGGAATCCTCTTGGTATATGATATTACAAATTATCAAAGCTTTGAGAATTTAGAAGACTGGTATTCTGTGGTGAAGAAAGTGAGCGAGGAGTCAGAAACTCAGCCACTGGTTGCCTTGGTGGGCAATAAAAGTAAGTTATTAATGCTTATTTATGTATAGTTGTTTATTTGCCTCTCCCATAGTCTTTTTTTCTACCAAAATGTTAATGTTTAAAAACATCAAAGATGCAGCTTTCCTGGAGTAAGCACATTAGTTGAGAACATTTTTAAAGATGTATACAATCTTTTCAGTAAGAGTTTTGATGCTTGCTTGCTTTGTCATAACTGCTCTGCTGCTTTGGCCGGTGCCTGTTCAGGTAAGTTCTGTTCTGGCCATGTGTGTTTTGGCTTCCTGTGGACTGAGGAAGCAGCATGGACTATTAAGAACAGCAACACAGCTGCAGATTTTATGATACTGCACTGCAGCTTCAGCTCTGCCCCAGAGATTTTGAGAGATAGATTTCATTAAATGGTCCCCTTTTCTAGGAAAGAAAGCAGTGTTTGGGTAGAATTTTGTATGCATTATTTCTTGTTCCCATCTCTTATAAACTTCCCTTTTTAAATTTTTGGGGTTTGTTCTAAAATACAGATTTTTTTTTTTTTTTAAGGAAAGATTGTATTGAGAGATGAGTAGTGCTTGCTAAAAATGGTGGATAAGTAATTTTTGAGATCTGTCTCTTGGGCTATGATATATAGCATATAAAATTATAAGACTGAATTTAGTATAGGACTGTTAGTTGGTTCATAGTCCTACAGTGCAGTTACCTGGAAAAATAGACATTAATAAGGGTTTTTAAATATAAAATATTATGATACAACCTAATCTTCTATAACTATTTGAGGTCAGAAAAAGAGAAAATGAATTTAAATTATACCATGGAGGATTTAGGTCAGGAACAGTTTCCTGACTACAAGCATTGTTAAACCAATACCGAGGTATACTACCAGGAGAATTGTCTTCTCCAAAGGTCTTTAAAAGTGTAGTGCATTTTTGTGTGTGTAATTATTTAGGAAATAGTACTTCCTGAAGGACTAAACCAAGATTTCTTCATTATGTGCTTTTGCACACTTAGATGAACATTTAATAAATCCAAGCCGTACTTTAAAATCATTATAAAACAGGTGTGGATACCATTTCTCTGAAGAGTTAAAAATACAAATTTTATAATACTTTTTTAGAAAATAGTATTATATATCATGAAATGGGTGTCTTGAGTAAAAGATACAGTTTTTTAAAGCTTTAGTTGAATTTTCCTCTTCTGTTCCATAAATAGTTCTAATTGAATGACTCAGATGCTTTTAAAGTCATTGAAATTCTTCCTTAGAAAGTTTTGATGACCTTAGATTCTATTTCTGAGTGCAGCTATTTGTTTTAGGAGACCATTTCTTTGTTGTCATGTTACTGAAGCAACTAGCATGTATTATGGTTAAATTTGTGCTTTAGTAGCAGTTTCTCATCACCTTTTAGGAAAGTATAGAGTAGGAAAGGGTTGGGGGTTGAGGCTTGTTTTCATTTCTTTCAAGACAAAATGGTGTAGTGGTGCATAATTATATATGTTATGTGTTTATGCGGTCCTGTGAGGCATCAGCCATTAGTCACTGTCAAAGAGAGGCTATCAGACTAGGTGGACTGTTGGACTGTTCTGGTGATGCCATTCCTAAGTTTTAAAAATAAACATTTATATAAGTTATATGAATTTATGAAAAAAATATTAGTGTTATGTTTGAGATTTAATAGCATAAAAAGTTGAGTTTTTTTAGCTTTTGGCTTAGCTCAAACCCCTTCCTTGTATTTATAATACTCTTTTTCAGAATGAGATCATAGAATAAAGTATGCAGTCACACAGAATGTTACATGAAGATGTAACATTCATGTAACATTCAATGTATGTAACATTGAATGTAACATTGAATGTAACATTCAATGAAGAGATTTTAAGATGAACATTTTCCTGGATATTATTTACTGCATACTGTCACTGGGCTGATTTCATATTGGTCATGTAATAAAAGATCTTGAAATCTGTGTTTACAAGTTGATGTTACATTAGTATAGTAGTATGTTCTCACCTTCTGTTTGGGGGCCAAAATTATATTAAAAAGCAAAGATTTTACATATGGATTAAAGGCAAAACAAAAGAAACATGATGGGAAGATATCTGAAACTGGATTATTATGTTCCTTATCTATAGAGAGTCATCTTCTACCTAAACGTGCTTTTTAAAACTCATCATTGTGTCCTTTTCTTTGCAACTTAGAAAGTTGCCGAATAGAAAGCATATGTTGAAAAGAAGTATGTATGAAAATATTGGTAGCAGTAGCCAACTTTTATTTCATTTTTAAAAAGATTTTATTTATTTACTTATTTTAGAGAGAGAGCATGTGTGCATGTGAGCAAGTGAGTGAGCTGTGGGGGGCGGGGGGTAGGGGTAGAGGGAGAGGGAAAGAGAGAGAATCCTAAGCAGACTCCATGCTGAGTGAGAAGCCTCATGTGGAGCTTGATCCCAAAACCCATGAGATCATGACTTGAGCTGAAATGAGTCCAGTGCTTAACCGACTGAGCCACCTAGGTGTTCCAGCAGTAGCCAGCTTTTAGCCAAAGTTTAGCAGAAATATAGGATAGACAGAAAATTTCTATACAGGGAGAGAGAGGGAGAGAGAGAAGGAAGGAGGGAGGGAGAGGAGAGGGATTGCGTACATATGTGTGTGTATGTGTGAATTTGTATTATAGGAAGAGTTTATAATGTTATAAAATCATTTGTTTTTTATTAAAATATAGTAAGCTCACAGAAATTTGGGCTAAGGATTGAGGATAGTCTTAGGTAAGGATGAGTTATGGGTTTACTTTTATTAAAAGTTGTGTTTTATTATGTTTAAATATAAAAAGTAACTGGAATAATTAAGTAGCCAGTAGAGGAAGGGATTTGCTTTTATGAAATAGAATTGGTAACAACTAAATTATTTCAGTGTATAATGCTTAAAACAAATTTATTTTATTCTTTTTTTTTTTTTTAAAGATTTTATTTATTTATTTGTCAGAGAGAGAGAGGGAGAGAGAGCGAGCACAGGCAGACAGAATGGCAGGCAGAGGCAGAGGGAGAAGCAGGCTCCCTGATGAGCAAGGAGCCCGATGCGGGACTCGATCCCAGGACGCTGGGATCATGACCTGAGCCGAAGGCAGCTGCTTAACCAACTGAGCCACCCAGGCGTCCCAAATTTATTTTATTCTATATTCTATTCTTAAAGGCTGTAAGACATTAGTGTTTTTTCTTTGTACTATTTAAGATTTTATTTATTTTTTATTTTTTTAAGATTTTATTTAGTTACCAGAGGGAGAGAGAGAGAGAGAGAGAGAGCA
The DNA here is from genome assembly GCF_902655055.1 of Lutra lutra. Lineage (NCBI taxonomy): Eukaryota > Metazoa > Chordata > Mammalia > Carnivora > Mustelidae > Lutra > Lutra lutra. Next base: position 150,433,936 of record NC_062279.1, on the reverse strand, counting down.
CAAGCACACAACGGGAGAGGAAGAAGGAGACCCCCCCCAAGAGTGGGGAGCCTGTTGCGGGGCTCGATCCCAGCACAATGGGATCATGACCTGAGTTGAAAGCAGACGCTTAACTGACTGGACCCCTGTACTATTTAAATTTGTGTTGAGTTATGGTTAAGATCATAGGGCTTTAAATTTCAGGGTACTTTGCTTTTACAAGCCCGGTTTCTTCATTTAATAGCAGTGTTATAGCAGAGTTTACTTTGTATCTGCATACCTCAACTTCCTCATCTGCAGGTAAGGATAATAGCTTTTGTCTGATAAAGTTGGTTTAAAGTTTAAATGAGATATTACATGGAAAGCACTTAGTCTGTAATCTGTATACTGTAATCCTCAATAACTGTTATCATCGCCATTATCATTCATAATAGCCTTTTAAAACTGATTATAGCTTCAATGTAAATGATCACATTAAAAATTAGTAGAGCTGAAACAGATATCTTACAGAAGTGGCTTGTAGGTAAAGTTCCTAGAGAATCCGTTTGTCATCATCTTATGCCTTGGGCTTTTATTTTGTTTTGTTTTGTGTTTTAGATCAATACTTCTCATACCATGTGATTGGTGGAGCAATTCAATTCAGCAAACATTCTGGAGTGCCAGCTATGTGTATTCATTTAGACGTTTATTTGCACAAAGGTTTATTTTTTTATTTATTTATTTTTTTTAAAGATTTTATTTATTTATTTGACAGAGATCACAAGTAGACGGAGAGGAAGGCAGAGAGAGAGAGAGAGAGGGAAGCAGGCTTCTTGCCGAGCAGAGATCCCGATGTGGGACTCGATCCCAGGACCCTGAGATCATGACCTGAGCCGAAGGCAGTGGCTTAACCCACTGAGCCACCCAGGCGCCCCTGCACAAAGGTTTAGACAAAGAGAGTGCTTAAGGGGTGATAGGGACCTGTTAACCTTAATTTTAACCAAATTAATTAAGTCTTAGTTTTATTCTTTTGCTTAGCTGCCTTCAAGTTTTCTAAAAAATTGACTGCCTTTCTTTTGCTCTATTTGGTTGTTGGGATTAATAAATATAATTATGTCTAAATCTTCATGAAAGGCCCTGCTTTTCCTTAGCGAGGTAAGCATAAATTCTTGATAGGTAACTTCCAAAATAGGAAAGAGGGTAAGTCACCTACTTATTCTGTGCACTTTACTGAAGTGCTGTTGAAGTTTGATGGAGTCTGCAGCCCAGTGTGGAATGAAACAATTGATAGACACCTGGAAACCATTCTGTTGCTATTTAAGATGATTTCTGCAATTCAGGGAGTCAGATTTACCAGGTCTGGTACCTGGTTTCCTGGCCTTGAGAGCATTGCTCTCTCACTTGATCAGAGCCTGCACCTCGGAGCCTCAAGGTTTTCTATTTATGTCTGCTTCCAGTTTTATTATAGGTGGACTTGGCAATGGCTTAACACACCATCATCACCTCTCATGTGAACTACTGCAGTAGCTTCCTAACTGTCCCTCCTGCTTCTGGCTTTGCCTTCCTGTAGTCCACTTCCCAAATGGCAAATCATGTTATTCTGACTCTTCTAATGCTTTCTCATCACACTTAGAAAACATATTCCAAACTCCTCATCCAGATTTACCAAGCACTAGGTGATCTGGCTCCTCCCTGCCTCTTGCCACTATATGCTAAGGCACACGTCTTTTTTTCTGTACTTAAAACATTCTAAGTTAATTTGTACTATAGGATTTCTTCTGCTTGAAATACTTCTGGTCTTTGCTTGACTGGCTCCATTTTATCATTTGGATCTCATCTTAAATGTCATCTCCTCAGAGTTGCCTTTCTTGGCCACTCAGTGTAAACAGGCCATGCAGTCCCTTTCTCACGACACTCGGTTTCAATTATCCGTGGAGCATCAGTGCCATCTGATGTTCTTGTTTGTTCCTTATCTTCTTTCCCCACTAAAATGTAAGCTCAATGAAACTTAGGGACCTCATCACTG